>NC_140970.1:26552377-26729877 GCF_056783735.1 Eptatretus burgeri | reverse complement strand
CGGAGATGTACCATGCTGGATCAATGAAAGAAAATAAAAAAACGAGCTGGGAACATTTCTCCACAATCATGTACGAACAGGCAGGTGAGGAAAAATATGTGGCACAGGGAATGTAGTTTATTGTTGTATGTAAAGCAGGGATATAAAGAAATGTGAGGTGCGACCACAAGGCAAGCAACATACAAAGCAGACACAGAGCAGACTTATACCGATATATCTTCTGCAATTGAAACTTAAAGTTAGGATTGGTGCCATTACGCACACATGCACACACGCACATACACACACACACACACACACAAACACACACACACACACAACCCGATAAAGCGGAGTTAATGAGAAGAAAGCAGAGGAGATGAGGCTAACGGTCTCGGAATACCTTGCACTGTTGACCGACTGCGCTACCCAGTACGTTTTGGGGGGACGCTCCGCTGAATGATCCCTCCTTGAGAGTTGGCACATCGTCTCCTGCTTGGCTACCGTACCGGCGCAGCGTCTGTGCCAATCCAGAGAATGGGCGAGACCGTCAGGCGTGTGGGAGGGCGATAGGTGGAGCCAGCGGCGAGTGGGTGGAGATTGCGGAGTCAGCACGCGAATGTAGGGATTCCAGAGATAAAAAGGTTGAGAGCGAGTGGGCGGAGTGGCAGGCGCATGCAGGGATCGATTCAAGGCCGGATAAAGAGGATGAGGCCGACTACGGACGGCTTCGTGATCCGTCCTTTTTTGGCCCTGTGGTGCAGGGCGGGGTGCCACCCCAAAGTGATGCGTCGTCACCCGAATTTGGCGCTCCCATTGGGCCCTGGCTACCACACGGCCCGGCCGCCATGGCCGGAAGCCATCTTATTTATGTCAGGTGAGACATGGCTGAGCTGCGGAATCGTCTCGCTCCGAACCCCGTGATATGAATCGCTTTGCACCATACGCCCGGGCCGTGCTCTGGTGACTGGCCAAGGGCCGCGTCAGCACCACATGCCCGCTCGGGTACCCCCAGAGTGCTGCGGTTGCTGCTGATCAATGTGCTTGCTTCGTCCATGCGCCATGCAGCCCGAGCGATCCGGGCCGTAGAGCATGCCTCTGCTTGGTGGCTGCTGCATAGAGGCAGAGGTGTAAGAAGATCTCTGCCGTCTGCGGGAGATATCGGTGGCTACGGTGGCAGCGAAGATTAACAGTAAGACGCCATTGTAATCAGCGCGCAGACCCGAATGAAGAGGTGCGCTATGCGTGCCCCGTACTGTCGATGGTAAGATGCCTTTAATATCAGTCAGTGAGTCAATCAGTCAGTGAGTGTGTGAGATATATATATATATATATATATATATATATATATATATATATATATATATATATATATATATATATATATTTCATTCCAACCACTGACTCACTGATTGATATTAGATCGGTACCTTTCGGGTGACGTAGAAAGCTGAAATTTTTCTGGCCGATGGACATCGAAGCCAGTATATCAGAAAAAAGTCACAGAATCGTTGGACAACATCCGTAAATGTGGAAAAAAAATTGAAAAAAAAATACAGGTGAGTGACCCAAGACAATGGGGAAGCACGGTAATTTTATGTGCTTACGGACATCGAAGCCGATACACCAGGAAAAATCACTGAACCATCGGAAAGCATCTGTAAATGAAAATATAAATACATGAAAAAAAAATCAAATACAGTTGAGCGGCCCAAGACAATGGGGAAACACGGTTCATATGCTTACACAAAGTATAAGCACACCCCACGAGTGTGTATACTGTGTGTGTGTGTATATATATATATATGTATATATGTATATATATATATATGTATATATATATATATGTATATATATATATGTATATATATATATATATATATATATGTATATATATATATATATGTATATATATATATATATATATATATATATATATATATATATATGTATATATATATATATATATATATATATGTATATATATATGTATATATATATATATATATATATATATATATATATATATATATATATATATATATATATATATATATATATATATATATATATATATATATATATATATATATATATATATATTATATCTCTCACATGCAAATATGACGGAAATGTTTATACCCCTCCCACCCGCTCCCTGGGTATGTTCCATACATGTCCCTTCCTTGCCTTGCATTTTTTTCCATCACTCCCCAAACCTCTTTCCATTCTCACCGACTCCTCTCCCACACTCCCCTGCCCTAATTTCTCTTTTCAATCACCCTCTATTGTCTTCCTTTTCTCAATTTAATTTTTCTCATTTTAGCCTCCCTCTCACCTGTATGTAATAAATATATGGCCCCAAAGATTGATACTTCTCTGCTACTGCTGAGGGATTGTGAGTCATTATAGGGTTTGGAAAATGTTGGAAAACTGTTTGAATGATAATGTTTTATCTTATGTCTCTCACACCCCACTTTCTTCCTCTTTGTCCCCTCAAAAACTCTCCATTGATATAGGAAGTTCTGTAGCAGGTGACACAGAGTCAATAATGTCCAGAGTGTCAGGTGCTGAAGGACAAGGGGATTCAACGCTGCATCTCCGACTCATGTGAGACCATCTGTGTGTACTATATCGAATGGATCCATTGAAAATGTACAGAGACATAACAGAAGTAAAGAGACACCATGATTTTAAAAGAATTTATTGATTTAATATTTGATCCATTTTAATACATATATATTGTATTTCGTAGACTTGCCATTTGCAGATTTCAATGCTTTTACTCTTTCGGGCATAGAACTAACGAGTTCTGAATTTTTCTCTTGTGGGATTTCTGCCCAGGCTTCACGCAAAAGGTTGAGCAATTCTGTCCATGATGTTGGTTTCCTGGACTTTTTCCGCACAGCTCTATCTAATATGGCCCAGAGGTGTTCAATGGGATTCATCTCATGAGACTAACTTTGCCACGGAAGTCACTTGATCCCATTTCTGTCCTGTCATTCTTTGGTCTTTTTTGCAGTATGGCATGGAGCTCCATCTTCCATGAACAGTGTTGTTTTTGACCATCTGATCAGTGGAGAAGACTGGGAGACGTCCATCTTCGAGGACAGAAATGTGTGTCGTAGTGTTGATGGTACCAACACACTCCACAAGCTCTGACCGATCAGCCCTCCCCACACCATCACTGAAAAACCACCTTGTTTGACAGTTGGCTGCAATCGGTTCAAAGAGAACTCTTGGCTGGCAAGTCTCCAGACTCATATGCATCCACTTTCAAAAAATTGAGCAAATTGGGACTCATCTGAAAAAATGACAGCTTGCCAAAACTCCAAGTGTCTGTTGGCCATCTTGTTAGCCCACTTCTTTCAACTTTGAATATTGGCTCGTCGAAGAAGAGGTTTTTCTCCTATCTGCTCTGCCATAGCAGCCTAGTTGATGAAGGTACTGCTCAGCAGTTCTTGAGCTAACTTGGACCTCCTCTGCTGCCACAACATCTGCTGCCGTACAACGGGGAGTTTTCTCAGTGGACCGCTTGACAGCTCAAAGACACCTTTCTGAGGGCCCATATCGACCTGAACAGGAAGCTGTGGATTTCTTGCCTTCGCTGGTGAATTGCACAATCACCCGATTGACCGTAGAAAGTGGAATGCCAAGGTTCTGAGTTATCTGATGCTGGCTGACTCTCCTTCCAAATGGCCAACAATTCGTCCTCTGAAAATCGGGAAGTTTGTGTGCTCCCTGGGTTTGAGGCATAGTTAATTGCCATACAAGATCCAGGAACTCACTTCTGCAAATAAATAGTCGAATATTAGTACAAATCACTGAGTAAAACTGCGTTATACAGATGAAATGAAGAAATTTAAGGTGTCTATTTACTTCTGTCATGTCTCTGAAAATGAAGCTGTCTCTTGGACATTTTCACAATCTCCATTTCTCTATAAATGTTGTGTTTGGTAAAGGGTTTTTCAAAATATTTATTTGTCTCAACAGGCACAGGGTGATGCGTTCCAGATTTAGGTGAGCTGAAAAATTTCAACATCATTGAACATTCCACATCCCAAGCACTCACAGAGTTACAAACTCCTTATTGGGACCTGAAATTAATCATTTTCCTAATATGGAAGAGTGTGGGTCCTCATAAGCCATTTCCTTGTTTTGCGATGAGGGTATTCTGAATATTTGATCAATTTTTGTCAGGGTTTGCTGAAGTTTATATCCTTTGCTCATAGTTTGGGGTTGCACATTATCTGGTACAAGCAGAGTACCCGGCTGATGGGCGATGTTGTTCCAAACATGCAATACGTTCTTCTGATGCATACATTTATTTTGGCAGTACTGACAGCTCTGTATAGGCAAAAAAAATAATCCAGGTTATGTGCATGAAGCAAAAACATACCTACTGCTTATGATTCAAAACACCTCATTGCACTGGAAAATGTGGGGACAGGAATACTGTCCTGTAAATGGTGAGACTTGTAATACCCTCCCCCACCTAGAGGTGGCATTATACAACACACATTTACATTGAGAATTGCATCCCTCCCCGTCCCCGCCCCCCCCCCCCAAAAAAAAAAAAGAAGAAAAAAAATACCGAAAGATTACGACTGGTGAACAAAGATCACCGGTCGGTGAATTATTGTAAGGCTATGACCGAAACCTTTGAGGAGTCATAAGTGTATGGAAGCTTGTTGTGTTGCCTTTGATGCCCTAATAAGGGCAAAACTGACCATTAACTGCACTTTTCCATGCACTTGTGACAGTGTCTGAAATGAAATATTTTCAATTAGCGCTGTGAGATAGCTCTTATAGGAGCCGCTGCTAGGACTTGAGTCGTGGCGGTGACATCATGGCATTCGTCTCAGGTCGGGGAACCACATCAATTCTCATCATTGCACCCAAACACAACCAATAATGACTCCAGATTGTGCTTGGTGAAACGGGAAATAATGTTCCACTGGGCAGGGCAGTACTCATCACTTCCGGTGGTGTGCAGCAAAGGTTATATGGGATGCGGTACTGGCCTTTCATCACTCACAGCTTGGGGTCGCACATTATCTGATATATATGGTGATGTAGTGGTCATAATAACAAGGTGGTTATGTGGCGGTGAGGTGTTTTTTTAAATAATGTGACAGTCTTTGTCTGTCTGTAGCAATGTGTGGTGAGGTGAGCGTAGCAAGCTGATCCATGCGTGTGTATGTGTGTGTGTGTGTGTGTGTGTGTGTGTGTGTGTGTGTGTGTGTGTGTGTGTGTGTGTGTGTGTGTGTGTGTGTATATTTGTATATTTGTATATATATATATATATATATATATATATATATATATATATATATATTGTCGTGTCCATGCCGGTGAAGACCGACCTGGACGGATAGCCGAACAATTCTACCTTGGAGTCGAACACATGATCCTTGGAGATTATGGTGTGCGTGGGATGGGAGGGTGGCAAAGGCACATACCAGTTGCGTTCACGCGGATGGAGGAGAAGAGTTTATACTCGAACCCACAACGAATAGACAGACATGAGCAATCTTAATAAATAGGTGTTTAATGAACATAACATCAAATATTTACAATGAAACATGAGGTAACCTAAATTCCTATTTGAGGCGTTCACACACACTTACAAAAACGGACAGTATGTATATATATATATATATATATATATATATATATATATATATATATATATATATATATATATGTATACACACATACACACATACACACACCAGGACCCTGACATTCGTGGGGGATACGTTCCAGGAAAACCCGCGAATGTTAAAACCACGAATGTGGGGGCATTGCTTTAATGGGAAATGGGGGGAATGGTTCCAGGGATTTCTCGACCTGCGAAAAATCCGCGAGTGTCGGGGTAAAATACGCGTGTGTTGGGGAAAAAGCCACGAGTGTTTTGTCATTGTTACAATGGAGACAAGGGGGGCAACGACATCGGTTTGCGGTGGTTCCTAGTTCAAAGGGGAAAGTTTTTAAAGCTGAAAATATTTTCGCCACTGATGCATGATTACAGTTTCATTAAAGATGCTAACAAATAAAAAAAAACGACAACACCAAGTACCGTTTCCAATTTATTGAAGAATGCATTTTAACGCCTCTTAACCATTCCGTACTATACCATGGAACAAACAAACAAAAAAATAGCATCATGGACCACTTCAATTTTTTATTAAACAAACACAGCACACGTAACTTTGCAAAATGATGAAGATGAAGATGCGCGGTTCAGTTCCGTGGGGTAGCCAGGAGTGTTGTCAAGCAGTAGGAGAACCTTGAACAAAAGTTTATTTCCTGCCAGGTACCTCTTGACCTGAGGAATGAAACAGGTATAGATCCAATCCATAAAAAGTTCAAATGTCACCCACGCCTTCCTGTTTCACCCTCCAGTGGACGGGCAGCAGCTGCTTGTTTTTGTTCTTCTGCACACGTGGGTTCAGGGAACGGTAGAGCATCATGGGCTTTACCATGAAGTCCCCTTCGGCGTTTGCGCAGAGGAGAAGGGATACCTGTTCTTTTGCGGCCTTGAAGCAGGCTGCTTTGTTCTCACGCTGTGAGATGAATGTTCTGGTCGGCATCGTTTTCCAAAACAAGCCAGTCTCATCAGCGTTAAAGACCTGTTCCAGCAGCTATCCCTTCTCCTCGATGAGGCTCACAAGTTCTGCAGGGAATGCCTTGGCCGTGTCGTGGTCCGCAGAGGCACGCTCCCCGATGAGCTTGACGTGTGCATTGTGGGTAACTGCAGGAGGGGTGAGTAGTCTGCGCATTTATGGGTGTGCTGTATTTGGCAGCTGATAATAGATGTGGTGAGTGATGTCAGTGTGTAATTTGTCCGTATGTAGCTAGCTGCTAATTACACTAACAGATATGCTGAACGTTTCCATTCTTTAACTCACAGGACATGACGTCTTTCCTATCTACCAGAATATTATGCTGAGCGTTTTAAAAATGTAACGGCTCAGATGGTGCTGTTTGTAGCAAGATGGTGATTTACACTAAGATGCGCTGAATGTTTCCATTGTTTAATGTCTGTATGTGGCGATCTGGTAATTATCAATAATCAAGATATCTTGTTAGTGTTTTTACTCTGCAAGTAACTGACGGGGGATGGCGTGGTGGGGAATGACGTGTTACAATGGTGAGACATTCCACGAAACTATGTTTATCTCGTGAAGCTACAATACATGTACAGGAAGCAGGTCATGCTCAAGGCTCGTGGAATATGTTTTTTGCATACGTACAGTACTGTACTGTACGTATATCCAGCTGCTTTGTGCGTGGCGAGTGGAAGATGTTTTAGAACTGTGTTATGTTCGCGGCTCGTGAAAAAAAATTGCCGCGAATATGCAGAACCTGCGAATGTTGGGTTCTGGGTGTATATATTGTTGCGGTTTTCGCGCCCGCCGGCGTGCGAACGGCCACGTAACTCGAATCGCGGCACGTCGCCCACCGGACGGACAATCCAGTCGTGACCCTCTCGGACTAACGCCGGGAACCAGTCACGGGTGGACCTTTCGGTCTCACCGCGATCGAGCCAATCAGCCCCCGCGTGGGATAGGGTTGCTCGCCAAATTCGAACTACCTAAGTACCCACGCGGAGGGTAGACCGGGCGATCACACCTCGCCGCAGGTCGACTTCGGACACGGGCCACTTAAGCGACCCGTTCCGTACTATCAGAATAACCGAGCGGTGTTATCGTCGACCTCGACGGTTCGATTAATTATCGGGCGTATTCAGCCCACTACCAACCCTTTACGTGAAGCAAGATGGGGATTCAAAGAAAGAAATGACGAAGCGAAGCGGGAGAACAGTTCAACAATAAAGCACATTTATTCGCGACGAACGGAAAGCACACAAATACAATTCCACCAAATGCACACAAAAAAAGAAAACACAATTCCATTTACACAAAAAGCAAACATAAAAGTGAGAACACAGTGCAGAGCTAATACCGACTACCGAGCACACGGCAACACTTATACAATTCTACTTCACAGACGGCGCCGACAACACATACCCAAAACCAAGGAAAAGAAATCCCCCAAGAATGGGGCAGGCCTGAGGCCGAGACCGGGTCGGGCCTACCCGTCTGGTGATGAGACGCGGAGCGGCGATGGCCCCGCAACCCGCGGGCCTCGTGGACAGTGCCTGGTAGGGGGTGGGAACGGGGCCCCCTTGGTCGCACTATCTCAGCGCGGGGGGAAACAGGAGGGGGTTGCTGATGCTCGGGGTATAGAGGATCTTTATTATCCCTGGTGTGCGTCTCCACCTCGGCCAGGTCGCGCTGCCGGCCTCCCTCGGGCATGCAGCTCCTGGCACCGACGCGAGCACCCCCTCGTCCGACTCTCTTCAGCTTCTCCAGCCACTGCAGGCTTCGGGCTCCAGTCTTCCACACTCGTCCCCTCCGTTCCGACTCCTTCTCGTTCTCGACTCCTTCTCGTTCTCCTTTGCGACTCTCTTCGTTCCGACTCCTTCTCGTTCTCGTTCTGCTGACTCCTTTTCCGTTCTCTCTTGCGACTCCCCTCTGACTCCTCGTTCTCGTTCTGCTGACTCCTTCTCGTTCTCGTTTGCGACTCTCTCTTCTGACTGACGAACACCGTCCTTTTATCCCCCCGTAACTTCGCCTTTGACCCCCTCCCTTTGACCTTTCACCTCGCTCCCCATTGGCCCGAGAAAAAGTGGGCGTGAAGGCTTTTTGATCCACAAATTTGCATATATCGATCGTTCTGGAGGCGGGGCCAAATCGCCCCTCGCTCACCGATTGGACGGCAAAAAGTGGGCGTGTGTCGTTTTTGATCCGTTTTTGAAGCAGAAAATCCGTGGTTTTGTACACGCTGTTCAACGTGCGCCCTACACGAGTCCAGCATCGGTGCCCATGAGTGGCGCGAGATGACGGTGATGCGATGGTGGCGAGTTGTGACGGTAAAGGTCGTGGCGGTTGTGGTGAAGCGGTGTTGTGGTTGGTGGTTGATGTTGTGGTTGTGGTGATGGCGATTGGTCCAAAATAAAGATAGTAAAAGAAAAACGGCTATCCTGAAGAGTCGCAGCACGTATAAATGACATGTATTCCCACTAGACAACGGGTTTGGGCCTAACTACACATGCACTTACCGAGATACCTCACCTAAGGGACCTGAATGGTGGTTTGCGAATTTGGTAACCACAACAATATATATATATATATATATATATATATATATATATATATATATATATATATATATATGTGTATTGTTGTAGATTTCCGCCCGCCGGCATTCGAACGACCGCATCGAACCAATAGCGGTCGCGGCTTTCCGGACCAATGCCGGAAACCAGCCACGGGTGTGTTCTTAACCACACTGCAACCTTGACCACACCCTACCTGCGCAACAGGGTCCAATCGCCAAATCTTCAATTTACCTAATTATTCGCGCGGGTAGGTTACCGAGAGATTGTACCTCAACAGGACCGCTTGGAGACGAGCCGCTTAAGCAGCTCGCTTACTTTTGGGATAACCGAGCGGTGTATTATCGTGCAGTCCCATTGGACCCGATCACTTTACCGGCTATTTAAAAACCAACTATATTCCGAGTGCAAGATGGGGCAGTTCAATGAGGGAATGGATGCAACGAACAGGTTTACACTCACACAAGGACATTTATTATAATAAAGCACGTATGCAATTAAACAAGGGAAAACGCATATGCAATTATACAAGCAACAAAAGCACGACAAAAGAACTACAACCGTCTACTTATTATGTACAGTCACTTGAACTTAACAGCAGTTCCTACTTATTAGACGGGCCCACGGACACACGTACGCACACACACGCCCAAGAAATGGTGGCAGAGGCCTTTAATAACGAGCTCCAGCTCGGAGGACAGGTGAGCTGAAACCCAGAACCAATCTCGAACCTCTCCACCTCGTGTGGTCTTCAAGTTGTTCGGACCCGGGCTCCAGCGAGAGCGCGCTGGATCCAATCGCCGTGAGCGGCGATCCTTCCCGAGCTCCCGCGAATCCTGCCGTGCTTCTCAACACGTGCTGGTGAGACGAGGCGCCGATCCTTCCTGTTGATGCGTCGCTTCCACGAGGAACCACCTCCACGAAGAGGTCGATGAGTCGCACCAAGCCGGGAACCAAAATGGAGAACAAAGAGCTCCATCAAACAAGAAGAAGAAGAAGCCACCACTCGCAGCTCGAGACGAGCGACCGGCTTAACTTCCTTCCAAGCAAAGCAGCTCGAAGCAAACAGCTCTCCGAGCCAAGCAGAAGCCGAAGCTCACGGAACCATCAAAGCAAAAAGCCTCGAAAAAGCCTCCTCCCGAGCCAGGCCTCAATCGAAGCTCACTGAGCCAGCCGAAGCAAAAAGCTTCCGAAGGCCTCAACCCTAACGCAAGCCGAGCAGGACCCGACGGTCTGCTGAATGACTCCCCTCAACTCCCTTCTCAAACTCTGCACACAAACAAAAAGAAAAGATCTCCTCTTATCCTTCTCCCGTCCTTCCTCTGCTCCCGGCATGACTCATGACTCATGCCCTCATGCTCCATCCCCCGCTCAGCCACGGGTGGGAGAGAGTTGTTGACATCATGAGTCACGGGACGGCCGGGTGGTTCTTCCTCTTCGCAGAAGAGGGGTAGGGATGTCTCCATTGTTTGCTCCCTAACTATTAAATTGATCCGCAGCGCATCTAATCGATTTCTGAACATTTAAACCATAAAAGGTGAGTTATCTAGGGAACAAGCACTTATCGACATAGCTGACTAAAGGAACCTGTATGTTGTGTGCAATTGAATTCCAATTCGTAACAATGTATATATATATATATATATATATATATGTATATATATATATATATATATATATATATATATATATATATATATTTATGGTTGGTGAAAGCCCACTACAGCACATCACCCAAATAACACCATCCCAACTGTGAAGCACAGTGGTGGCACCATCATTATGTGGATGTTTCTCATCAGCAGGGACTGGGGCACTCATCAGGATATCGAAAAGTCCAATCGAAAATCTGTGGCATAACTTGAGGATTGCTATCCATCAATGCTCCCTTCGTAACATGACTGAGCTTGAACAGTTTTGTACAGAAGAATGGGCAAATACTGCCCAATCTCTGTGTGCAAAGTTGGTCGAGACCAACCCCAATTGACTCGCAGCTCTTATTGCTGTCAAAGGTGCTTCCACCAAGTATTAACTCAGGGGGGTGGACACTTATCCAACCAAGATATTCTCGTTTTGTATTTTTAATTAATTCTCTGAAATTTGTGGAATTTGTTTTTCATTTTGAAGTTGTAGGTTACAATGTGTAAATAAAGGTGGAAAAGTCTGATTTAATGTAGTTTAATACCAGGGTATAAGGCAACAAAAGGTTAAAATTTTGAAAGGGGGTATAGACTTTCTTTCGGCAATATATATCTTTATATATATATATATATATATATATATATATATATATATATATATATATATATATATATATATATATATATATATATATATATATATATATATATATATATATATATATATATATATATATATATATATATATATATATATATATATATGTATGTATGTTTGAAAATATGTTTTCACATATATATATATATATATATATATATATATATATATATATATATATATATATATATATATATATATATATATATATATATATATATATATATATATATATATATATATATATTTATATGTATATATATATATGTATATATATATGTATATATATATGTATATATATATATGTATATATATATTTATATATATATGTATATATATATATATATATATATATTTATATATATATATATATATATATATATATATATATATATATATATATATATATATATATATATATATATATATATATATATATATATATATATCCTGGTGTTGGCGCAGTGGTTAGGGCAGCGGCTTGGGATCCAAAAGGTCCTGAGTTCAATCCCCGTTTGGCCACTGAATTAATACACCAGGGGGTTCACTCAGCCTGTCATCCTTCCGAGGTTGGCGAAATGAGTACCAGTGTACTGGGCCGGTGTATACCCCGGTTAAAATAGGTGTACCATATCCCTGTGTGTCGTAAGAGGTGACCAGGGTTGCGTCAGGAAGGGCATTCGGCGTAAAACGTGTGCCAAATCACAATGCGGATCGTATGGATGATCCGCTGTGGCGACCCCTAACGGGACCAGCCGAAAGAAGAAGAAGAAGATATATATATATATATATATACATATATATATATATATATACATATATATATATATATATATATATATATATATATATATATATATATATACATATATATATATATATATACATATATATATATATATATATATATATATATATTGTTGCGGATTCGCGCCCGCCGGCGTGCGGACGGCCACGTAACTCGAATCGCGGCACGTCGCCCACCGGATGGACAATCCAGTCGTGACCCTCTCGGACTAACGCCGGTAACTAGTCACGGGTGGACCTTTCGGTCTCACCACGATCGTGCCAATCGGCCCCCGCGTGGGATAGGGTTGCTTGCCAAATTCGACCTACCTAAGTACCCACACGGAGGGTAGACCGGGCGATCGCACCTCGCCGCAGGTCGACTTCGGACACGGGCCACTTTAAGCGACCCGTTCCGTACTATCGGGATAACCGAGCGGTGTTATTCGTCGGCCTCGACGGTTCGATTAATTATCGGGCGTTTTAGCCCACGACCAACCCTTTACTTGAAGCAAGATGGAGATTCAATGAAAGAAAAGACGAAGCGAAGCGGGAAAACAGTTCAACATAATTCACATTTATTTTGCGGCACACGGAAAGCACACATATACAATTCCACCAAAAGCACATGTAAAGGAAGAAGAAACACAATATTACACAAAAAGCAAATATAAAAGAGAAACACAATGCAGAGCTATCCGACTACC
This sequence comes from Eptatretus burgeri, assembly GCF_056783735.1. Classification (NCBI taxonomy): domain Eukaryota; kingdom Metazoa; phylum Chordata; class Myxini; order Myxiniformes; family Myxinidae; genus Eptatretus; species Eptatretus burgeri. The sequence continues at coordinate 26,716,920 of NC_140970.1, read as the reverse complement.
GAGCACACGGCAACACTTATACAATTTTACTTCACAGACGGCGCCAACAACACATATTCCCAAAGCAAAAGAAAAGAGAACCACCCTCCAGGATGAGGGGGGTAGACGGGCCTGGGGCCGAGACCGTGTCGGGCCTACCCGTCTGATGATGAGACGCAAAGTGGCGGTGGCGCCTCAACTCCGCGGGCCTCGCGGACAGTGTCTGGTAGGGGGTGGGAAAGGGGCCCCCTTTGTCGCACTATCTCAGCGCGGGGGGAAACAGGAGGGGGTTGCTGATGCTCGGGGGAAGGAGGATATCACCCTGTCTCGGGTCCCGCGGCGAGCGTCTCCTCCTCGACCTCGGTCGCATTTCTGGCCTCTCTCTCTGCAGCTCCCGGCATCGATGCGAGCACCCCCTCATCCGCCTTCGCCGCCGCCACCTCTCCACAGCTCCGTCTACTCGCCCTCTCCGTCTCCTCTCTTGGCTCGTCCCAACTCTTCACTCTTGACTTCTCCCACTTCTTTCCAGCTCCACTGACGACTCTCTTGAACTCCGCACAACTCCTGCCTTTACTGACGAACGCAGCCGTTTATATAAGCCCCGTGGCTTCGCTCTTTCACCCTTGACCCTTTGCCTCCGACCCTTCACCTCTAACTGGCTCCCCATTGGACCGAGGAAAAGTGGGCGTGAATGCTTTTTGATCCATGAATTTGCATATAGCGACCGCCCTCCAACGCCCTGGAGGCGGGGCCAAATCGCCCCTCGCTCACCGATAGGACGGAACAGAAGTGGGCGTGAGTCGTTTTTGATCCGTTTTTCTCGGAAAGTCTGTGATGTTTTTGAATACGCTGCTCGGTGCGCGCCCTGCACGAGTCCAGTATCGGTGCCCACGAGTGGCGCGAGATGGTGTGGATGCGATGGTGGCGAGTTGTGACGGTAAAGGTCGTGGCGGTTGTGGTGAAGCGGCGTTGTGGTTGGTGGTTGTTGTTGTGAAGCGGCGTTGTGGTTGGTGGTTGTTGTTGTGAAGCGGCGTTGTGGTTGGTGGTTGTTATTGTGAAGCGGCGTTGTGGTTGGTGGTTGTTGTTGTGAAGCGGCGTTGTGGTTGGTGGTTGTTGTTGTGATGGCTGTTGAGACGTGGTTGGTGGTGGCAGTAATGGCGGCTGGTCCAAAATAAAGATAGTAAAAGAAAAACGGCTATCCTGAAGAGTCGCAGCCCGACTGAATGACATTTATTCCCTCGAAACAACGGGTTTGGGCCTTACTACACATATACTTACAGAGATATCTCACCTAAGGGGCCTGAATGGTGGTTTGCGAATTTGGTCAACCACAACACTACCCCCTCCCCTTTTTACAGACTCGTCCCGAGTCGTCAAATTTTCGTGTGCCATCATGTGTAGTTTTCCCCTAGTACATTTTACCTACGGATCCCTGAGTGCGACATTCATGGTATTCGTGTCCCCAAAATAAATAACCTGAGGGCTGAGTAACTACCTAAACAAACTCACTCACACGGACGACTTAAATAAAATTGCCGGCGCTAAGACATACATGCCGGGGGCGCACTCATATTTACAGTACATCTTACCTTAACTTACAAATTTTACACTAAACCATGGCCCAGGATCACTGAACTCTGCAAAAAGAAAGCAGTTAGCAGGGAGCCAGGCTGCTCGCATGCAGTCTCTGACTCAAACAATGCAGGTGACAGGGAACGTGGCCGGCTGCTCACACGCAGTCCAAGGCCTTCCCTTTTGAACTGAACGCAGTGAACCACAACGGTGCTTGGGCTGCACAAATGCAGTCTCCGTGCCAGCTCAAGTGGCACACGCAATGAACACAACGAATGGATGGATGAATGGTTTGAACTGAACGCCGTGAACCACAACGGTGCATGGGCTGCACAAATGCAGTCTCCGTGCCAGCTCAAGTGGCACACGCAATGAACACAACGAATGGATGGATGAATGGTTTGAACTGAACGCAAACACGGTGCACGGGCCGCCACTGCAGGCCCGTGTTGTAGCTGCCAACAGGGCAGTTCTTGCAGCTTGCAAACTGTTGCTTTTACGATCCTGGCGCACATGGCAATGAACAGGGGGGGCAAAGCAAAAATTGAACGGGGCTGGTGAACAGGGGCAGTGGGCATGGCATGGCAAAGGCAGCAGGCAAACACAGCCCGCAGAAGAAGGCCGCTGCAGGCAAACACAGCCGGCAGATGAACTGGCCGGCACAGGCCTTGAAGAAAAACAGCCAGCAGATGAAGTGGCCGGCATAGGCCTTGAAGCAAAACACGGCCAGCCGATGGCACAGGCCTTGCAACAAAACAACAGCTGCCGATGAAGTTGGCCGGCCTCCGCCTTGAAGCAAAACACGGCCAGCCGATGAAGTTGGCCAGCCTTTGCCGTTCAGTGGAGGTTGGTGGAGGGAGTGCGGTGGTGCTGACCACTCAGAAGGCGGGCTCGGACCTACCTACCTGTCTCCCTCCCAACCTATCGCCTTTGCCTGTCACTGTACATACCCACTCCCTTAATTTGTCAAACCCCAATTTAGCCCCAACTTATTTTTTTGTTGTTTTTTTATTTTTACTTCCCCACTATAAATCGTCCCTTAACCCCCTGTACTGTCCTTGTTCGGCTAACCTATCCTGTCACCTAGCCTACTCCCAACCCCTACGTTCCCTTCCCGGAGGGGAACAAGGGAGAGCTAGCGTCCTGTGTCGAGGCCCAACGAAGCCTCAGGATGGCCTCCCCAGAGTTCGGCGATCTATAACCAAAGTGGGTCCAGCGGCCCACAACGAGAGCGAGGGGATGGATGGTGCGGAGGGGTACACTTCCTAATCTACCCTATCCATTTAACTGTTAAACTACCCCGGGGCTTTCAACAAGCGCCTCTCGCTTAAACTATTGGTTCTAACAACCCAGATTCCCGTCGCCTGTGTTGGTGTCCTCACAATTTCGGGCCTCGCCCACAATTTTCTCTCCGTGCCCTCACACGGTCTCATGGCTGGGACACGTGGCTCCCTTTGGCAGGCACGACCCTCTGCCGATTCTCCCGCTATGGCACCCCCGGGCACTACACTGCCTCCGAGCCTACCAGCTCCCTAACACCGGGGAGTGCCCCCCATGGCACCTCCCCTGAAACGCACACGTGGCAGGCTGGCTTCCCAGGCCCCTTTCCGAGGGTCACCCGTGCCCACAACACTGCCCACGCGGCTAATGGCGCCTCGGGCCCCCGCACCAAGCAGGCGCACCCGTGCCCACTACGCTATCCCGGCCCCCCATGGGCCCTTGGCCTACCACGGCCGACTAGCCTGGTGCCCGGGGTACCCACTCAGCGATACTCACTTTTCGCAGCCACGCTCCCAGCCCGTCAACAGGGCTCCTGCACCCTCCAAACGGGTTTCGAGCCTACTTCCCCACCAACAACAAAACGACTTCCATTTTTCAATTTAACTAACCCCCTAACTCACTTTACTCTGACCCCGGGGTCCCTTGGGCGGGAGTCACTCCTCCCCCCAATCACTCATCGCACCATGCATTCCCCATTCGCTCCACTCACACAGACCCGCCGGCCTCACTCACTCAACAAGCACACGCTTCCACTTCACTCACCAAGTCTTCAACACACTCACCACTGAACTCTGCCATCCTCCTAACTACCTCCCCTAACTAACTCGTGCTCCCACGTCGTCCCTTAAACTATAGCACGTTCCATTTAACCTACGTAGCTAAGCTACGTCCCCACTACACATCCACAAGTCTGTCACTGTCTCCGAATAATCCCATTAATAAATTTCCCAACCTAAATCTGGCTAACAATCCCTCTAACTAATCCATTCCACGGGCCCCATGAGGACTTACCCCTGCCCCATGGAGCCGGTCTAGCTAAGCTAACCCTTCCCCCTAACTAGTTTCCATCCTGTGCCCTAGGTAAGGGGGTCTTCCACCCCTTGCCCAAGAATCCTGCGGCCCCGAAAGTGAGGCTTGTTTTTTTTTTGTTTTTTTTTTCATGCGCATCACCAGCGCGGCAACTCACAGCTCGCGCACTTTGCACTTGCCCGTGACGTCATGCAGCTGCACGTGTTCCTCGTCCCTCCTTGGACGGTACTATCCGGCAGGGATACCCCTCCTGCCGGATTCCAACCCCACGTGCAGCCATGACGTCACCGTGCGCATAAAAAAAAACACAAGCCCCACGTCTCGAGGGGTTCCCCACGCGAACACATGTGCTTTGCCGGTGGAGCTTCACACACGATCGCGTGGAGAACCCGTCCGGTCAAAATCCATTATCCTGCCTAAACTTTGTCCGTCCGCGGGATCGGCAAATCCACCGCTGGCGTTTCCGGACCGGGACTTCACTCTCGCAAGCGAGCACGTGGGGGCCTCGTGCGTTGCACAGCACGGACCTCGTGCTCACTGCTGGGTGAACCCGGCACGGTCCCCGAAACAGCTACAGCCGCTACTCGGCTTTCTTTCCTCTGGTGTCGCCGTCGTCGCCATTCAACCCACACACACCTGCGTGTTACGACGCTCACACTCCATTCCATTACATTCACACCGGGAGACGCGGCTGCGTGCTCCCGCATGCCAACCGACATCTCCCTCACATACCGCTGTCTCACACACACGGTCTCCCTTGCATAAACCATACCACTCACACGTGGTGCTCCATTCACTCGCGGCCTTCCACTCACTCGTGCCATACTACTCACACAAACGGGGGCACTCAACCGCGGTTCCTCATCAACACTGGCCGTTCCATCCACACACACGGCCTCTTCCACACACGGTGCCTCACTCACACACGGCGTGCTGGGAAGCACGTACTCTGGCACCATCGCCACCACACCACTCACACACGGGGTCGCTTCCACACACGGGGACGCACTCACACCTTGCACCACACACACAGGGACAACCACACTGGGGATTCGTGTCCCCACAAGGGTCTCCGGGGCCTCTATACCCCCCAAGCTCTCCGTGCACCTGTCCACAGCACTCGTCCCCTCGACCTCACAAAGCACGACCGAACCCACCTGGTCGTGACTCGCCTCAAGGGGGAATACTCCCTCCCCTCGTTCCTGGAGGAGGTCATCCCGCTACTCGCACTGGGTCCCTACACGCTCCGCGAGCTCACCCCCATGATCCTCCACTACCTCCGTGTGTGTGTGTGTGTGTGTGTGTGTGCGTCACTTACCCCGTCTTCATCGTGCAGTCTTCCCTCTATCGTTCCCATCTCCCGTGTCTCAACTATTTTTATTTCCTTTGTCGTCACCTCGTGTCTCGTCTCACACGTTTTGGTCTCCCCATTTAATTTTTCCCTTTCGGTCATCGTCACGACCCTCGCCCAACACGTCCCCCGAATTATTTTTTTACCCGCCTCCACCGCGGGCCCGACAGCCGTTGCACCCCCTCCCAGCTCGTTCGCTCCCACACGTGGAGTCGCCATTTTTATCTCCCTGGTCACGGCCTTCATGCCCGCCTGCAGGCATCGGCCCATGTTCTGCGTCTCACCCCGCAGCTTTTTAGCTTCTTCCTTCATTTGCTTGTTCATTTGCTGTGTATTCGCATCCATCTTTTCGTTCATTCCTTTCATTTTGTTTATAAATTCATTTGCGTTTGTATCCATCTTTTGTGCATTCGCATCCATCTTTTGTGTATTCGCATCCATCCTTGCTGTCATTTCCGCATTCATTTGTGCCAGCATGGTGAATAGCTGGGCCATGTCGGGTGCGCTTGGGTGAGCCGTTTCGGCAGGGGTTGGGGAAGGGTTTTGGTGGAGAGGGGGAGGGGAGGTGTCATACACCGCGGCTGCTGCCGCACCCATTTCGGGCTCTGGGTTCAGTTGGGCGAGTTCGTTTTCCTGTACAACCAACATTTCCTGCACGGGGATTTCATCCTGAGCCATGGATTCTACACATTCTACATCCATTTCTAATACCCCCGGCTCCCGCTCGCCTTGAGACGCCATCTTGCTTCTCTTAAAGGGTTAATTTAGCTTGCTCGTAATTTGGAGGGAATCGGGGGTCGCTCCTCTCACCCCTGGACCGATTCCCGTGAATTTAATTGGAGACAGGAGAGCCCGTTTTCCCGTTCTCCGATACCAGTGCCGCGAGGAGGGCGATGGGTTTATATCCCACTCCTGACACCAGTGTTGCGGATTCGCGCCCGCCGGCGTGCGGACGGCCACGTAACTCGAATCGCGGCACGTCGCCCACCGGACGGACAATCCAGTCGTGACCCTCTCGGACTAACGCCGGGAACTAGTCACGGGTGGACCTTTCGGTCTCACCACGATCGTGCCAATCGGCCCCCGCGTGGGATAGGGTTGCTCGCCAAATTCGACCTACCTAAGTACCCACACGGAGGGTAGACCGGGCGATCGCACCTCGCCGCAGGTCGACTTCGGACACGGGCCACTTTAAGCAACCCGTTCCGTACTATCGGGATAACTGAGCGGTGTTATTCGTCGGCCTCGACGGTTCGATTAATTATCGGGCGTTTTAGCCCACGACCAACCCTTTACGTGAAGCAAGATGGAGATTCAATGAAAGAAAAGACGAAGCGATGCGGGAAAACAGTTCAACATAATTCACATTTATTTTGCGGCACACGGAAAGCACACATATACAATTCCACCAAAAGCACATGTAAAGGAAGAAGAAACACAATATTACACAAAAAGCAAATATAAAAGAGAAACACAATGCAGAGCTATCCGACTACCGAGCACACGGCAACACTTATACAATTTTACTTCACAGACGGCGCCAACAACACATATTCCCAAAGCAAAAGAAAAGAGAACCACCCTCCAGGATGAGGGGGGTAGACGGGCCTGGGGCCGAGACCGTGTCGGGCCTACCCGTCTGATGATGAGACGCAAAGTGGCGGTGGCGCCTCAACTCCGCGGGCCTCGCGGACAGTGTCTGGTAGGGGGTGGGAAAGGGGCCCCCTTTGTCGCACTATCTCAGCGCGGGGGGAAACAGGAGGGGGTTGCTGATGCTCGGGGGAAGGAGGATATCACCCTGTCTCGGGTCACGCGGCGAGCGTCTCCTCCTCGACCTCGGTCGCATTGCTGGCCTCTCCCTCTGCAGCTCCCGGCACCGACGCGAGCACCCCCTCGTCCGCCTTCGCCGCCGCCACCTCTCCACAGCTCCGTCTACTCGCCCTCTCCGTCTCCTCTCTTGGCTCGTCCCAACTCTTCACTCTTGACTTCTCCCACTTCTTTCCAGCTCCACTGACGACTCTCTTGAACTCCGCACAACTCCTGCCTTTACTGACGAACGCAGCCATTTTTATAAGCCCCGTGGCTTCGCTCTTTCACCCTTGACCCTTTGCCTCCGACCCTGCACCTCTAACTGGCTCCCCATTGGACCGAGGAAAAGTGGGCGTGAATGCTTTTTGATCCATGAATTTGCATATAGCGACCGCCCTCCAACGCCCTGGAGGCGGCGCCAAATCGCCCCTCGCTCACCGATAGGACGGAACAGAAGTGGGCGTGAGTCGTTTTTGATCCGTTTTTCTCGGAAAGTCTGTGATGTTTTTGAATACGCTGCTCAGTGCGCGCCCTGCACGAGTCCAGTATCGGTGCCCACGAGTGGCGCGAGATGGTGTGGATGCGATGGTGGCGAGTTGTGACGGTAAAGGTCGTGGCGGTTGTGGTGAAGCGGCGTTGTGGTTGGTGGTTGTTGTTGTGAAGCGGCGTTGTGGTTGTTGTTGTGAAGCGGCGTTGTGGTTGGTGGTTGTTGTGAAGCGGCGTTGTGGTTGGTGGTTGTTGTTGTGAAGCGGCGTTGTGGTTGGTGGTTGTTGTTGTGATGGCTGTTGAGACGTGGTTGGTGGTGGCAGTAATGGCGGCTGGTCCAAAATAAAGATAGTAAAAGAAAAACGGCTATCCTGAAGAGTCGCAGCCCGACTGAATGACATTTATTCCCTCGAAACAACGGGTTTGGGCCTAACTACACATATACTTACAGAGATATCTCACCTAAGGGGCCTGAATGGTGGTTTGCGAATTTGGTCAACCACAACAATATATATATATATATATATATATATATATATATATATATATATATATATATATATATATATATATATATATATGTGTTGATACTTGTGAAAGGTCAAGGGCTCCCAAGACGGCTGAGAAACAGTTCACTCACCTCTGAGCTGTCTTTCTTTGTTCAATTCCCGAACAGACTACTCTGATTGTCACCCTGGTACTACTCAGGCAGGGTGTTGCATTCGTGAGTGCATTGTCCTCCAAAGGGACATTACACCCAGTGTTCCACCTGCAAGCATTTGATGGTGGAAATTAAAGATCCCACAGTCCCTTTTAAAAGGAGTGTTGAAGATTGCTTTTGATGTTGTAGCTATGGCTGAGTTGTCAACCTGTGTCATTGTTGTTTAAATGCAGACAAATTGCAAACAAAAGTCATTTGTGGTGCCTATACTTCAGAGAACTTCGGATACATATTTGTAATTGCATAAGATTTTACAAAGCAATCGTCCGACCCAAACAAAATATAACGGTGATTACACTGAACAACAAAAATTTTTTACTGGAGATGTGTAAAGTGATTTAGACTAATTTGGTTACGCTGATTTCAAAAATCATAACCGTTTTGCTGTATCACGTCAGGATTTTCAGTAACAGAAATATTCCCATTGCCTAGAAGTCAGGATTTCAATGAAATTTACAAAAATTCATTTATTCATTTATTTCATCATGAATGCTTCAAAATTATAGAAATTACAGAAAAACTCCACTAGAATGTAATTAAAAATGCTTTAGGCATTTGGCTTTGCGTTTGTGCTGCTCTGTGTCAGTTTCACGATGCAGGAACCAGCAGAAATCGCCCATCATGTTCGGGTTGTGCCGCCCTTGGTAACGCGTCTCCATGAGTGAAATCTCTTGGTGGAATCGCTCGCCGTGCTCGTCCGAGACTGCTCCCAAGTTGTCAGGGAAGAAGTTCAGGTGCTGGTGTAGGAAATGGATTTTCAGGGACATCCTGGAGCCAAGTTTCCTGAAGGACTCCAGCAGCTGCTGCACTATTTCTTCATAGTTGTCCGCGCGCTCGTTCCCCAAGAAGTTGTCCGTCACAGCTTTGAAGCTCCTCCACGCTGCCAGCTCTTTGGGGTTTAGAGTTGTCGGAAAAGTTTCGTCCTTCATAATCTGTCGGATTTGCGGTCCAACAAAGACACCAGCCTTGATCTTGGCCTCCGACAAGGTGTTGCCAAACTTTTCCTTGAGGTATAAAAACCCACGCCCATTCAGATCCATTGCCCGTACAAAACTTTTCATCAAGCCGAGCTTTATGTGGAGTGGTGGAAGGAAAACCTTGGCTGGGTCGACAAGGGCGACATGCTTCACATTGTGTCGACCAGGTACATGCTCTTTTTGCTCTTCCCAATCTTTCTTCGTCCAGTGATTCTTGTCGTCTCTGCTATCCCAGAGACAAAGGAAGCACATGTATTTCGTGTAGCCTGACTGCAGCCCTAACATCAGCGCCACCACTTTCAAGTCTCCGCAGATGTGCCAGTTGAAGTCATTGTACTTGATGGAATCAAGCAGCTGCTGCATAGTCTCATAGGTCTCTGTCATGCCGAACGCGTGAGCCAGTGGGACTGATGGTTTCTCGTTGCCATTGTGGAGCAAAACAGCCTTCAAGCTGTTCTTCCCCGAGTCGATGAAGAGGCGCCAGTCTGCAGGATCGTGATCACACCCAAGTTCTTTCAACAGACCGTTGATGTCACTGCAGAATGTCATCGTGTCTTCCATCTCAAAGAACTCAGCCATGTCTCTGTGACGTGCTCTGAACAAGGATATCTTGGTGTTAGGTTCAAGTAGATTCCACTGCTGCAGCCTTGATCCAAGCAGCTCTGCCTTCGCCTTTGACAGCGAGAGATCTCTTACAAGATCATTTAAGTCTCCCTGGTTCAGAAGGTGTGATTCTTGAGTGTCGGGTTCAAAAGGTTCATCATCACCATCCTCTTCACCACTGCTTACAGCTATGTTCTGATCAGCTGGAGGTGTTGGAACGGGGTTCTCGTCATCATGAGGCACAGGTTTACGAGCAGAGACGCAGTCAGCGTACACTTGATGTGACCTTTAGTCTTCTTGTTGAAGCCGGCGATGCTTGTGCAGCAGAAATAACAATCATCATGATGATTCTGCGGCTCACGCCATATCATGGGCACCGTAAATGGCATGCTCGTGCGCTTGCCCACCAACCACTGAGTCAAGGTTGTGTGACAGCTTGTGCAGCAGATGTGTGGTGCCCAGCTCTGTTCTTGGTCCCCCACCTTACACCCGAAGTAGTGAAAGTAGGCGGCCTTCATTTTCACTGCTGTAGATATACTTCGCTGTTGATCTTTTTTGGTATACCGACCACACACATAACAGAAGTTGTCAGGATGATTGGTACAGGAACACCTACTCATCTTTATCTGAAAGAAAGAAATATAACACAAGTTAACAACAATTGTACGAAATAGACATGTTAAAGACATATGTAAATTTCATTGAAATCCTGACTTCTAGGCAATGGGAATATTTCTGTTCCTGAAAATCCTGACGTGATACAGCAAAACGGTTATGATTTTTGAAATCAGCGTACCCAAATTAGTCTTAATCACTTTACACATCTCCAGTAAAAAAATTTTTTTGAAATTTGTTGTTCAGTGTTACCAGTGTATAATGTATGACTTTTTTTTGTTTCCATACGACCCCAAACTTCACCCAATAACACCAAGTCTACGCTGGCAGCGGTTGCATCGGCTTTGTCGAAGACGATGCCGGGCTTGTGTGAAGTCCGCTGCGTTTTTTTGGCTGATCATAGCTCTGGTGTTTCTGAACACGCTCTCCATTGCGACTGAACATCATGGACAACCCCTGTGGCTAACCCAAACCCAAGGTCTGCACCCAATGCACATTGTCCTTGGACATACAACATTACCTCTTCCTACAAAAAGCACCGCAATTGAAAATTTGCATCAATCTCTATTCTCCAGCAGCACAATATAATTGTAATTTGAGACATTTTGATCAAAAGTCAAGATGATAAAGCACCATTCTGACCTTCACTTCCAAGCATTCTTTTCAACATATTGCACGATTTTATCATAACCATGAAACAACAATCATATTGTGCAGAATATTGTAGTGCAACAGTAAGCAACTCAATGTGAAGACACTACATCACAGCAATCAGTAAGTGGGATAATATGGTGTGATAAGCAATTTAAATGATTCTATCCACTCACCCTAGATGTGGTCAACAAGAGCCTGCTTGCTCTCTTCACTCTGGAGATGGTCCTCAAGATGTACAGCCTCAGCCTTGAAGGATATTTTGTGTCACTGTTTAACCGATTTGACTGCTTCGTGGTTTGTGGAGGAATCTTGGAGGATCTCCTTGTGGACTTGGGATTGATGGAGCCTCTTGGGATTTGTGTCTTGCGTTGTGTTCGTCTTCTTCGGATTTTCAAGGTCACAAGGTGGTAAAAATTTGCAGTATTGGGGTTCTTTCGGTTAGGAGTGTGATTTAAGATCGAATCACAACCAGTTTACTCTAATATATCCCTCACTGATCTTTTGCCAGATACTGGAATTCACTGACCAACTTGGTCATGTCTCTTCTGAACTCAATGCGGTCCATTGCCTCCCTGTTGCTCCTCCTCTTCCTTTTCATCATCATCTTTGCCCTGCTTGGAATGCAGCTCTTTGGAAGTCGGTTCAGCCACAGTCCACAACCTCGAAGAAGCACTTTCGATTCATTTCCAAATGCTCTTCTTACAGTCTTTCAGGTCGAGTGGGATCATTCACTCTGCTCTGCTTACTATTGATGCATTATCCCACCACAAGAGTTGACTTTCAAGGCATCTCTACCTAATTTCATATCGTTTCTTTCAATAATTTTAAAATAATATTAATTTGCAAAAGCATTAGCTCAGTATTTGCACTTGTCTGTTGCTTGAGTAAACTTTCAACCATTATAATCTATTTTAGGTGTTGTCCCTTTAGATACTGACTGGAGAGGACTGGAATATGGTAATGTACAATGGTATTATGGCTTACGGTGGTCCATATTTTCCTGGCATCCTTGTGTGTTTCTACTTTATCTTCCTCTTTATCTGTGGAAACTGTATCCTTCACATGCAATGTACATAATACAATTGATAACTTGCCAGATGTTGTTCGAATCTTTGTAAGATTTTATGGTATAGGGGACTGAAGTAAGATATTTGATCAACCAATGTTCTTGACGTTTTTTCTATGTTTGCCAAAGAGGGTATCTAAATGATTTTGGGTGATTGATTATATTCCACATCAGGATGGTTGTGTTTCTTGAGGTCCTTCTACAGATGTGCTTCTCAACGTCTTCCTGGCCATTGCTGTCGACAACCTTGCAGATGCTGAGAGCTTGACAACAGCTCAGAAAGAGGTACAGCAGGAGAAGGAGCGGAGGAAAGCAAGGTGTGGTAGACTCATGAACGCTGCCACCATTTTATGCCGTTGACACTGACCGTGTTACTAAAAAGTTGAAACAAGTATTCACCAAAAGCTGTGATAATTCAACTTCAGGAAAGTTCAACTTTGGAGTCTTCTATATATTATGATCCTTTTGTTTTCTTTGTTCATGTCTCTTCCCAACCTCCATTAAATTTTCTCTTCCCTCCAACTTTATATCCTACCAGCCTATCATCTCTTCCCCACCCATCCCTTCTCTTCCTTTTCTCAAATTTCTTATTTTCAGTTTTCTCTCTAACTCTCACTCTACCCCACCCCTTGCTCATACATAACAAACAAGTGCCTCCTTATGAGGCCATCTATCTGCTTGTGAAGTGTTCCTGATTTTCGAAGCATATTACCAGACTCGGTGGTGTAATGGTTAGAGTGTCTGCTCTGAGTCTGGGAGGTCGGTGGTTCAAACCCTGGCTGAGTCATACCAAAGACTTAAAAAATGGTATGTGCTGCTTCCTTGCTTAATATTCAGCATTTAAAAGGATGGAGGATAGAGCACAGACGGACAACAATAGGTCCATGGAGAGAAGAAATTCCTCCTGAGGAAATACCCCACTGAGTGTGATGAGAAAAGTGGCACCTTTGTTATGACGTCGCTGGTACCCAGAGTATCTCAGGAAGTGATTGTGTGTGTGTGTGTGTGTGTGTGTGTGTGTGTGTGTGTGTGTGTGTGTGTGTGTGTGTGTGTGTGTGTGTGTGTGTGTGTGTGTGTGTGTGTGTGTGTGTGTGTGTGAGAGAGAGCTCCATTATGTGCCTTAGTCCTTGTATAAAAAAACAATGTGTATGTATATGCATATATATATATATATATATATATATATATATATATATATATATATATATATATATATATATATATATATATATACATGTATACATATGCCTGGTGTTGGCTTAATGGTTAAGGTCGTGGGCTTGGGATCCTAGGGTCCTGAGTTCAAATCCCGCTCAGCTGTTGAATTAACACCAGGTGGGGTTGACTCTGCCTGTCATCCTTCCAAGGTCGGCAAAATGAGTGCCAGCATGCTGGTATACTGTGTCGGAGTGGCGACCCGTCCAGGATTGTTCCCAATAGCCAAGGAGACTGCTTCGGCGGCACCAACGCTCTGCACAGAGTATGGTCCTAATGGATGGATGGATATATATATATATATATATATATATATATATATATATATATATATATATATATATATATTGTAAATGGTTTGTACCTCTCATGATAATCAGTGTAATAGGTTGTATAATGCAGAGCACATTGTTTAAACAATTCAGTAAAATTATTGATTCTTTTGCTTGGGATATACTGTAATTATAAAGATGATATTGGCACACTTAATTACATTTCATATTATTTCCTGTCATTCTCATTGTAATTGCTGATAATATTTAAATCAACTATGATCCATTGATCAGTTGAACCTTTATGTTACATTTTCTCTATAATCAATTTCAATTACAAACACAAAGCGTAGCCTCCACACAACCATCTCTCAGCTCATGAGAAGTATTGTGACATTCTGAGGAGGTAAGGTTCATTCACGAGGGGATTTCTAAAATCTATGATCCGGCCGACGATCCTGAAGCCGATGAACCACAAATAATTATGCGGCAGGGCGGGTTGCTAAGTAACCACTGATGCTGTCTAAGACGTTTAATTGAGGCAGGGTCCAGCATCTGAATCCACTTTACCTTTCCAGCAAATTATACCCCCCAGATGGAGTACCATGCTTGCAACATTCCACTATGATTACCAAATGGCCCCAATTTAACAGCCCCGATTATTCCCACCTTATTTCGGAGATAGCCAGGGAAAGTTCAAGATTTTCACCAACTGGCTTTCCAGGTTTGACATTCAACTGAAGGTGATTCAGGCATGGAATTGTCATTTGTTCATGGTGCCGATGATTATTCGCCTACTATTCACTAAAAAAAACCACGAGATCGTCAACATCCACCAACTAATGCTTGCAGATGGGTCACCCAGTCTAACGTCCATCCGAGGAATGTTGCACTTTGTCGTGTAACAGCCTGTCTGTGAAGCAGGTTTATAGTCAGGTTGCAAATAACACCCAGAGTTAACAGCTCAATAACAGCATCAAAAGTATGCTACTTCTGCACCATTATGTTGGACTAAAAATGCCATAACTATATTCATGCCATCATAACATTAGTGTTATAACGTGACAATGAAATTGTATCGGACAACAGTGAGATGTAATCACATTTTCTTGTTACCAAAACAGGGCAAAGGAAGTAAAACAGCCAAGTGATGATGTGGGCCGTGCAGTGATGACAAAACAACCGGGAATTATTGGAGAGGATGCAACAGTGGTAAATGATGAGAGAGTGTGTCAACATATTCACGAATAGTGCTTCGGAGCCATTATTTGTCGAAGTTTGTTTTCTTGTTGCTTACTTAAATGTTGAGTGTTGAAATTTGGGTTGAAAAAAAGAAAATTTAACGCCAAGAATTAGTTTGTTTGATAAAATGATTTGATCAGAAAAATTTTAAGCAATATGCATTGATTATATTCAAGCTGATGAAGTCCATTCTTCTGATGATGTACAGAAGTATGAGGGGCGTTCAAAATGTTATCGGAATACATTCAACAGTTCCAAAACACCAACATTTTATGTTAAGGATGTGGCAAAAAGATGGGACAGGTTTCAGGGTGTTATAGTCCAGAAACATAATCTGATATTTCAGATCAATTGTTGAAATTTGCATAAAAGCACCAAAATTGGTACACATGTAGAATAATTTATTCCGAACAATTCTAGACATGGAGCCACCCGAAATTGTGCCTTGGTCAGCTTCGGCGACCATTTTCCAAAATGGCCGCCATTCTACTTTAGCAAAATTGGCTATATGCTCTTATTTTCTTATTGTATTGGTGGTAGATATAAGGAAAGTGTAAAATTCAGTAAATTGACCATGAAAAGGCATATTCAAATATTATGAGCCAGTATTTTCGGTAAAAAGCCATGATTTGATTTGTAAATTGCTGCTCTCCTGAAACTTTTCGCTGAAAAGTACCCATTATTGCATGGAGAACAAGAGTCAAATGATATTCATCACATTCAATGGGTTTGGAATCAACAAAAATTGCATTATACATTACATACTTTACTCTATTTTGAAAAGGGAACTGATAATATAATCGTGATAATGACAAACTCAGAAAATGTGGTCAAATTATTGCACACTTCACTTTGAAGTGGCTACGGTTTACTGTCTACTACAATTCTACCAGGACACATGGTACACGCATACATCAGTCCAGTACAATATGAGTTTCTGAGCTCAAGTGTACTGGCTCTGGATCAAGAAGTCAACACTTTTACAAGCAATGTGACTTTGCATTTGCACATTCTAAGCAAGGCCGATATCTCAGTCTGTGTCTACTGCGTCTGTCTACTGGCATTCTCCTTCACAAGCACACAGTCCAGTGCATTGCAGATTAGCCTTCTTGCATTTGCAGCGGTTTCTACAGCCTTTTTTGCAGCCGCACGACACCAGCTCGAAGCAGCTTTTTGAAGCCTCAGGGAGTGTGGTCCAGAGTGGTTCGTAGGACCCATCCTCTGTTTGCCACCAGCCCCAGCTTGTTGGTGATGGAAGCACGGGTTGAGGGACCAAGACCTGCCCCCAGACATAGCCATCCTGGAAGACTGATCTCCTCACATGCTGTTCCAAAGCATCGTAGGTAGGTGGGATGCGCTGGACGGAGTTCCTCTTGGCGAAGAGTTTCTATCTGGCCTCGATGACGTCCGTATATGGGCTGGTGCGGTCATAGAGGAGCACCACAAACCTTTCAATGCAGTGCATTGTGTCATCTTGGATGTTGACTGGCATGGTGGTTAGGGTCACAAGAGAATCTGTCAGTTCTGGAAACGAGTTCCATGTGGCCCAGGCTGATTTCTTCCCATGCCCCACGAATGCTGATACTGTGTCACATCCGGTCATGGCATGGAAGACAGGGAGGGCACGTGCCTTCTGTGGACCGAGGGAGGCAGCTATTTCATGGGCAGGGATGTAGCGGTAGTTCTTGCCCGTCCCAAAGGCAATCCAGAGTTCATCCACGCATGGTAGTGCCTGGGCTACCATTACCGCCAAGACGACGACGTCGGTATCTACGGTTCGAACTTGAATCCGACGGTGGTCATGTTCTGCAGCATGGGCCACATGTAGCATGATGCGAGTGTCTGCCTCTTCTTGACCACATGGAGCCAGAGAGCTTTCATCTTCCTGCCTTGGAAGGCAGATGACTGCTTCACCATCAGTGACTACCAGCTCCTTTGCCTCATCATGGAAGGACTGCACCAGCACATCAGACAGGAAGGTGAAGAGCTCCACCTTGTTTATGTCGACACGTAGGAAACTCTGCCAGTTTCCTGGTATGGCTGCGGTGCTCACCACGCGCCGTCGCACCCCTTTTCCTCGTTTCTCCCTTGTCGCTGTCTTCAAGGAGCCATCTTTGTAGCTATCCCAAACGAGGTTGAGACGCGAAGCACGATGCAGCTGTCCCTCGACGTATGGGATGAAGACTTGGTGGGCATATTCTTCAAATGTCTTGGCAGTGCCAGGCTTCAGCATCTGCACGATGACGGCGCCGTCAAGGACAACAGAAGTGATAGCAGGTGCATCAGACTGAGCTTCAGCAACGCCTTCAAGGTGCACCAGCAAGTCGCTTTTGCTACCCAGGTGTAGCTTATCTGCATCAGATAACGTGGGAGGCCATGCTTGATTTTCATGACGGAATAACTCGTCCAGGTTCCCATCGCGGTTCTGGCAGCCGATGTAGAGCCTTGCAAATAAGGCCATATCATTCTTCACAGATGCTTCCTTTCCTTTGGGTGCTTTTGGTCTTCTGTCTGTTCCGAAGAGGGGGAGTTTGTTCCTCTTTATAGGTTCGTCAATAGTCTTGGTTCTGTCGATGAGGCAATCCTTTGAGTATGCCTGAAACTGTTCTTGTCCAATCTGCTTGGCAGTGCGAACTGTTTCAATCACTGCAGGATCGGCAATCTCCTTGGTGTCTAGGACCAGCAAATCTGGACTATCCTCCTCGAAGGGATTCCCCAGCTCTTCAATGACAGCCACAAGTGATTGTATATCTTTGGCAAATGCTTCCTGTGCACGCGGTGTTTCTTCATGGTGACGTGTCTCCTCATTGGCATTTGGATTGGCACCACCACAACAAAAATACTTCTGAACCTGTCACTGATGCTGTGTGCGAAAATGGATTTTCCCATAAAAATGACCATTTTCCCCTAATACAATGGTTGGAAATATAATAAATCAACACAAATGACATTTGTATTGTTTTCCTTTGTAAACGCACATCACATGGAGTATTTATCACCTCTGAGAAACCTACAAAGAGAATAACAATGTCAGATATCCCATGTTGTTAAAGTAGAATGGTGGCCATTTTCCAAAATGGCCGCCAAAGCTGACCAAGGCAAAATATCGAGTGGCTCCATATCCAGAATTGTTCAGAATACATTAGTCAACATACGTACCAATTTTGGTACATATGAAAAGTCGAACAATTGGTTTGCTATGCTGCAGTACTAATAATAGAAGGTAATTATTATTATTATTTTTTTCTATATTGATAATTATATGACTATAGAAGGTAATTATTATTATTTTTTTCAGGTTGTATCGGATGAACTGGAGATTAAAAATAAAATAAAAGAAATCCTTGTGGACACGAAATTGGATACGAGAACAATTGGCATTTGTGGTTGAGCTGCGTTTCTTCCAGATATTCTATGATTCTGTCGCAAAGATAATTTAGAAGACATTTTCAAGTTCGTGATGCACAATGAAGAAAAGTACGAAGCAGATATGTGGCAAGCTTCCGTGAAACAGCACAAAAAAATTCACAGGAAGGCCACTAACTGCCAGAATTCCAGAAAATGTTGACAAAATTCATGAAGCGATTCAGGCAAGTCCCTGGATACCTGGGGGGGGGGGGGAGCGGGAGGGGGGTTAGGTGGACACCCTCTGCTGTAAAATGATGGTGCCATTTTTTTCATTAACCCTTTGAACCCTGGCGGCCATTTTACCCACCGCTATTCAAACTTCGATGTACCCGAGTGGCCAGTTTACCGGCCGCTATTCAAACTTCGATGTACCCGAGTAGCCAGTTTACCGGCATCTGTTCAAACCTCCAAATACCCGAGCAGCCAGATTTTTCTTCAGGGAGCCCAGGGTGGGGGAGCCGAAAGTCCAAGGAGCTCGTGGTTCAAAGAGTTGATATGAACCCTAGCAAACACTTCTAGGGTGGCCACCCCTCTGGGGAATCCACACGAGACGTAACAGAGGTGTTTTTATAATAGCACCCCTTGTGCGTTAAACTGTACCAAAAGTATGTAACCCATTGAGTGCATTTTGTGATATTTTAAGACAATAAATCTATTCTTGAAGCTTGTACACATGTAAATTTTTCATATTTTTATTGGAACTGTTTAGAACATGAAATAAGTACTGTTAAAATAGAAATGTTGTACAAAAATTGTATTTTCTTGTGTTTTCAGGCAAAGTTGGCAGGTACATAATGCAAATAATGTTCTGACAAGTTCAGTAAGGGACATATATTCATTGTAGACATATTTCATGTATTTACCAATACATTTAGCCTTTTACACTGGTCAATTTGTCATATCCATATGATGATGGTGATATTTATTGGAGTTGTTTCGGATTTGCTCTGAAGCAAAGTATAGACTGCAGATTAAAATTTTGACAAAAATTGTTTTTTGTCTTTTTGGATACAACTATTCATTTGGATACTACACATAATACATCTTCTTTTACATTTGCATTTATTGACTTTTTCTAAGTTTGTTGAGAACTAGTTTACAACCAATCTAACAGGTGCAGGTTGATCATTAAATACTGTCCAATGAAATGATGCCACTGGGAGTGCTGGTGGTTGAGCTAGGTGGGAAGGCTTGGCAATCACCGTTGAGAGTGCAGCCCGCTTTAAGTGTTGTTTGAATGTGTCGTCAGGAGGTTGAAGTCCCAAAAGTGTGCCAGATGAACCAGATAAATAACTTGTGTTCTTTTACTTGCCAGTTTGTCCATTTGGCTGCCTCCATAGGCAGTGGTGGAATATCGCACAGGCACACATGGTCCGTGCCCAAGGCCCTGGGCTCAAAGAGGCCCGAGCTCAACATGGGTCCTGGGCGGAGGCAGAGTGAGGGCCAGGCATGAACCCAAGCAATAATATAGGGCCCCACACGATTGATCGTGTTCACAATTTTTTGAGATGGGGCCCCGAGGGTGGGATCTCACTTTGCCGACAAAACAAAACAACTTGTGAGTGGTGATAAACACAGTGCAAAGGGAATGCTCCATCTCAAGGAAAGAAAGCACTGTGACGTAATGAATAGATTCAGAAATGTTTTCCCTGATGTTTAACTAGATAGGACTATTACAAAATTAGGGGGTGAAAAAAAACAGAACAACACAAAAAACACAATTTGTGTAATTCCTAATATTAAAACATTTTTATATTGTTTAACAAATCCACACTACAATTTATTGTGTGATCACAAAAACCCCCTCATTCGTAAACATTGTGTTTTTTAAAAATCAGAGCACCTGTCCCAAGGATGAAACAAAACTACCCCAGTGGTGCTGAAAACCAAAAAAGGTCAAAAAGGGTGATAAACACCCAAAATTAACTTTTTGACGTCATACAAGTGGCAGAACCAGAAAAGGGTCCTCAGTCTCGCACATGTGCTGGGGTGTGTTCAATTGCCAATCAGCTTGCTATCGCTCACCAAGCTCGCCGTTCCTTATCAATGGTTTTGTTGGACTGCTCACTTGAGTGCTTAAGCCACTTGAGGCCGATATTTATATTTTAATCGTGTTCCATCGTTTTGCCACACCCTGTATTATTAAGTACACATATTAAGTAAGAAAATAATTTTCCTTCATAATTATTATTACATATTAAAAAATGTCACAATAAACGTTTTTCCACTTCGTCTATTTTGAGTGTCTCATTCTGAGAACTTTTGAATGCCCATTGTATAATGTGACAGTCAAACATTTTAGCAAGAAGTGGATTTAAAATAGTATATACAATATATATATATATATATATATATATATATATATATATATATATATATATATGTATATATATACTTTGATCTCCACATGACTGTGTTCACAAGTTTTGACTACATGCTGGTAAACATGGTGTTACTTTGTTAGGTTAAATGGAAAATTTAAAATACTTCATGAAGTTTGATAAGAAAATAATACTTCCAGCTTGATGTTTCTCAACATGAAGCTGGAAGTTTTATAAACCCATTCATTTAAATATTTCTCACCAAATCTATTCACAAATCCTTCCACAGCTTCAAGGAAGAGAGGAGACATGGAAATATTCTATCTGCAATGTCTCTTTGTCAGGTCGGTAAATATGTGAACGCAAGATTTGAAACAATCAGGTTGACCCTGTTGTGTTGCCATCTGAAATGCCTGCTCGTAATGTGGGGAACCCAGGTTCAAATCCCATACACAATACGTGCTTGTCATCATCTACTATGTCGTAATTCATGTAAAACTACACTGATGTCTATGAATGCCTTTGTTCTGCATCTGATTTATGGCCATGTTCCAACATGAGCCTGAGATCACTGTAAAAACAATATAGATACAGTATGTCAAAGAAAGAGATCTTAAATTTATAAATGCATTCCGATGCCCTCACCACGTAGCCGATGACGCTGGAACGACTGATGAGACAAATTGCCAGCTGAACCATCAGTTAGCCAAATCTGGTTGGGCTTCGTTGGCACCTGGGTTTCTACACTATAAATAAAGTAACTAGTTTTACAACACATCTGCATTACAATTTGAAGTGCAATAGCTGGTAGCCCCATTGATACACATTGATGTGTCACCACTATGAAAAAAATATTGCAAGACATTGTGCAAGTTTGGCAATGTGCTTGTCCTCCACATTATATGCAACAATAAAGTGCAATATAGGTGTGTTACTTAATTGGGTCACGTGACATGTTAATTCCGCATAAACTGAAGGTAAAATGTGCACTTCTGGAAGACTGAGCATCATCATGGGCCAAGTCGTACATGCGTGTGCTGTGCTGAGCTGCATGTGCAATGAAGATATTACGTTGTGAGGTGCATTATTCAATGTGATCCACATTACCCATTTGCGACCATCACTGTTGCTCGTTACTCTTTTTGGCCATTGTACAAACTACAAACAGAACAGCACCATGACAGTCGATACACAACAAGAGCAAGTGTGTGCATGATGGCTGAAGATTTGCACATATGCTCACATTTAATAAAGTAATGACTCCCGATATACCGACCCCAAGTTAAGAATCGATATCCGAAACTGTGACCTATTATTCTAGGTTCTCTCCTTGTATTTTATAGGAAGTGAAGTACCACATGAGAGATACATAGAGATGGAGCTGGGGACAGAAAGTGAAAGTGCAGGAGAAGATGAAGACGTTCGATCAATCGGACCAAGACCACGAAGAAATTCCCAGCTCCAAAGGCACAAACGTATCGCTCCATTGCCACCAAACTCTGCATTCTTTATCTTCAGTCACAGAAACCGGTTAGGAGTTTGATGCACGACCATTACAACTCTGACATCACAATCTAAATGTATAGCTTAGACGGTGAAAATGTTTGAAACGATATTTGAATCAATAATCATGACATCTTATCGGTCAGTCAATCAAATGAAGTGTCTTTATTAGCTAATTATACTCTTTTTTTTTTCTGAAGGTCTATGATGCCATTGTGATGTTGATCAATTTACTGACCCATCCTTTCCCCCCACAGTTTCCGAGTGTTTTGTCACAAGCTTGTCAACAACGTTATCTTTGTCAATATCATTTTGGTCTTCATCTTGCTCAGCAGCCTGGCCTTAGCAGCAGAAGATCCAATCCACAGCCATGGCCTACGTAATAAGGTACAGAGCTGTTTGTTGAACTGAGGAAATTGAACAATTAGGATGCAGCAATATGTCTGATGTGAATTGGACCTTCTCAAGGCAGACTTAACTGAAAACACTCTATTCACAGATTCTGGGTCACGCAGATTATTTATTTACTGGAATTTTCACTCTTGAAATCTTCCTGAAGGTCAGAATGTTCGCAAGCACAAACAACTTAAAGCAGTGAAGATGGAATCCTCCTGTATCATATTGTAATTTAAGAAGTGTCTGTCTGCTTGTTTGTGTGTTTGTATGTTTGACTCCTATATGTTCCTGAACTGCTGGATGAAATTAATTTAAAATTGATGTTTGTACCAACCGGATGGTGCAAGCATTCGGTGTTGGGGTTAAAAGACAATCTATAGCTCCAGGTGTACCGTTATGACACACATAAAATGACGCACAAGTACCGTTAATGTGAAATTCAACATTAAAAAGACGAAGGAAAACAGCGACTGCTGGGGCGACTGAAGTTGGGTGTTGCCAGAAACGATTTATCTATATTTTTCTGAAATTGCAATGAAAGTAATTGAGAAGGCACTTTCTTCCACATTAAGTGTGCTTGTGCGTCATTATATGTATAGTTTGTACATTTTCTCTTAATGCAAGTCTGATTTTGAATTCAAAAATGCTAATTGAAAAAACAAAAATTTGGATTATTTTTTTCCTTAAAATTGAGATAACATAAAAACTTGACCTGATTGAGCGGAATGAGATGCATTTCTGAATTCAGCTTGCAAAAAACAAATAAGGACCGTTGAGAGAACCTAGACCTCTGAAAAAAATATATCAAATGCAGCCCAGTGTTTTTTAAATAAGCGCGCACACACACACACACACACACACACACACACACACACACACACACACACACACACACACACACACACACACACACACACACACACACACACACACACACACACACACACACACACACACACACACACACACACACCTCCTGACTGTTATGATGAGCATCGTCGTGGTTTATATCTCACACGGTAAAACTGCATAATCCGCAAAGAACAACCCTCCGTCTGCCACCCAGTCGATTGTTCCTGCTCATGCAAACCATTCAACCAGAAGGCACGTGATGTGATTCACGGGTGAATCGAAATACATGGAGTGTGACGAGCACTCCCCCGATCTCCATTGGACATAGTCCTACACCAAAGCGTCACCTCCAAATCAGAGGCCTCGGCCCGGCGACTGTCAAACAGACAAACATTACATGGTCCACATCAGTTAAACATCAAACGGAGTCATCTATCCGGATTTCGGGCTTATTCAACATCAAACATCACGGAACTACATATCCAGAGACATGAATACCTCAACATCCTCGCCACAAACAGTAATATACAAGATTGCAGCATCCAAGATGTCAATGAAAGCTGGGATCTTAGTTTTGACCCAGAAACCCATAATCCCAGTGGCTCTGACTCGTTGTTCAGCACTTGGATGGCCCCTCTAAAGATATCTAGCATCACCGCAAAGATGACTTCATCATCTGCATAATCGATGTCAGAGATCTTCACATTCCCAAAAGATGCACCACAACTTGATCTCTCCAAAATCTTTCCTAGAATCCAGTCCATACAAGTGTTGAAAAGTGTGGGAGCCAGTACACACCCCTGATGAACTCCAGAACAATTGGATATAAGTCAAAGATGGAACCACCACATCTCACAGCACTGTCAGTACCTATACACTATAGTTCAGAAATCAGATTGATCAGTTTTGGTGGCACCCAACGAAGACCGAGAATCCTCCAGAGGGCATCCCGATTCGCTGAATCGAGCGCTTTGCAGAGATCACCATAGGCTGCAAGCAGCCCATGCCAAAACTCTCATCTGGATTTGGTGAGGACCCGAAAAGCAAGTATATAGTCAATCGTTGAACTCTTTGGTGTAAAGCTTGACTGCTCTGGTCGCTGGTGCTTAAGCAGATGGTGGTAAACCCTATCAAGAATTATTCGAGCAAAGACCTTGCCCGGCACTGAGAGCAGCTTCACCCCTCGGTAGGTGTTGCAGTCCTGGCGATCACCCTTCCCTTTCCAGAGAGGGACAACAAGGCCCTTCTTGCAGTCAGTTTGGATTGTGCCTGTGCTCCAAACAGAGCACATAACTGCATTCAATAACCCGATTGCAGCATTTCCACCAGCCTTGAGAAGTTCAGCATGGATGTCACAGATCCCTGGAGCTTTACCCCCTTTCATCTCGTTTACCACAGCCTGTGTTTCCACAAACGAAGGTGGTCCGTCGTTGATTGGAGGGTCAGAAATTGGGATAGTAACACAGCTGACATCCAACTCAACAGCTGCTTGGTCAGCCCTCGTACAGCCACTCAAAGTAACTGGCCTAGCAGGCATTCGCAGGCTCCTCTGTCAAGAGCTCACCACCCTCCGCTCTAACTGCAGTGCACCTACGGACAGGCTTGGAGGAACACAATGCATGAATTGCTCTGTAAGCAAGGTGAGAATGACTTGACCGCAGGTGATGGGATACCACTTCACAGATTCCTCGCACATAGGCCTCCTTGTCCGCCTTAAGCGCATGTACAGTTTTACGCCTTGGCTCCCTGAACAACTCAGCTCTGTCATCAAGCTTGGCGACTATGGTCAATGGTATCCAACATCACTTGGGTGACGAAGTTCTTCTTCACCTGACGGTGGGTTCCAAGACAACCACCACCAACATCAAAGATGGTAGTTTTGAAGGTACTCCACAACTCTGCATGATCCGCTGAAACACCCAGACCCCCCAAATCCCAACTCAGCCTGTGCGCAAATACCTCACCTACCCTCTTATCCTTGAGCTTGCCAACATCCAGCCTAGGTTGGGATGGTGCCGTTCTTCCAGATTTGAGCTGTAACTTGAGAGTTGCGACACCAAGCCTGTGGTCTGTAATGATGAACTGAGCACTCCTGTGGACCCTGCAGTTCCAATAGCATCCTCCAGTGACCATCAACAAGCACATGGTCATTGTCCTTTGCTACAACATCAGCGTTGGAATACCAAGTCCAGCAACGAGCCTGTGAGTGATTCAACTATGAAACAGCCACCCTAATAAGTCCACAACTTCTTGCAAAGTCAACAAACTCAGTGCTATTCTGGTTCACAGTTCCAGACCCATGGGGATAAACACATGTCCCATAACCATCCCTGTCAGTTCCAGTTGATGCAATGAAATCCCCCAAGAAAAGAAGAGTATCTTGCCTGGGGCACTGAAAAGTGGGAACTTTGGCTGGGGCAACCACAGACTCGAGCGTGGCATTGAATGCCTTGTTTAAGTTGAGATCACTTGCCTCAGTCGGAGCATAGACAGAGGCCAGGGAAATGACACCCATGGAGTGACAAATCCTCAGTATCATAATACACTTGACCGTTGTTACTTCAATTATCATGGGAGTCAACTTATTGGACACAGCTACATCAACTCTTTGGGCATGGTAACCATCAGAGCATCCAGACCAGATGTCACCACTATCTGGTTTCAGAACTTCAGAGAGTGCTGCAATACTGAAGTTGAAATGTTTAAGCTCAGATGAAAGCAGAGACGGGTGCTCATCCTCTTTTAGAGTGAGGACATTCCAGGCACCCACCCGAAGGGACCAGCTGCGGTTAATCCAAGGAGACCTCCATCTCGTTGACGACACCTCAGTGCCACCCCAACACACACCAGCACAACCGGATCCAGGAAGGTTACCTTGTGCTTTTCCTCCTATCATCAAAGAATGGTGGTCCCAAAGGCTTTGCCTCAATCTCATTATCCGGTGAGCTGCTCTTTGAAGGGCAGCTGCACAGGAGCTACTTCTACGGAGTGGGTTTTCAGTTTTATTTTTCTTTATTTGTGTGTGTTGCAGAATGAAGTGTTTTATGGTGGTCGTAGTGCAAATCCTGCCACTAACTTCCTAGAAAAAAGATAAACCAAGTGCAGGACGACATCGGCAGACACAGTTGGGCATCAGATATGGATGGCCGTTGGCTCATAAGTTGCTCTTCCGCCCTTTGACAGCTCTTGTTTTTCATCCTGCTGGGTGTCCATATCCATATACCCTCCTCACCAGGAAACCTGATGGGCGAGACAGTTGAGGCCGAAAGCTTGTCACCATAAAGATCATCCAGAAGCCACACCCATGACTCATTTACTTTCTTCATATCAGGGTCAGGTATGGGAGCATGTGCCAGAACAGCACGTCGCCAGAACAACATAATTAGAACATTGGGATGGTTTTATCTTTGCCGGTGGTTTTGGGGGAGGGTGGGGACGATGCAAATTCTCTATGTGAATGCATATGGCGTTGCACCGCTCGAGGTGGGAGAGGGTATTACAAGTCCCCACCCTTTGCAGTCCTATACAGTATTCCTGTCCACACTTTTTTTGGTGTAGTGAGGGGTTTTGAATTATGCAGAGAGATATATTCTGGAGAGGTATTTTGAATTGAATGTTTGACTAAGTGTAATAACATAACTCCCCTGGCCTTTCCCCTATGGAGCGGGTGCTTCTAGTATATTGCAACAGTCGTCGTTCCATTTGTCCAGTTCGAATCTGGCAAGTCCTGTCAAAGCGACTGTAGAGATCAGGTGAGTCAATGGCTCCAGGCCTGATTGTGGCCTTTGATCTCCGCTACCATACCCGTTGAAAGCCAGCCATGTCCTATGCTGATGGGTGATCACATGACTGTTCTTTCTGAGGGAGGCGCACACACATTGATGCCTTGCAATGACAGTTTTGTAGCTGTGCCGAGATTCAAACCAATTCTAGATGGCTGAGGGGTGAGTGTGCATACCTCCAGGCGTTCCTGCCAGCCCCAATGTATGCTATCGGACAACTATACAGCTGGAACAACAAAACAACTTGATGAAACTTTCAATCACAAACATGGCGGCATTGGGGATCTAAAAGAGAGAAATTTTCCTTCAAAAAAAAAAAAAACAGCAAACAAAGTTGGAGGAAGTTCAGAATATTTGATGGGAAGAAAAGAGAAAGCTTGATGAGACCACACAAAAGGACTACAGACAGCAGCGCCTCAAAGGTGATACACGACACACATAATTTTGACCTTAACATAATATAATATGAATAAAAGATTCAACAATTACTTATTATTTGGGGGGCTGTCCTGGCAGGATAACTTGGAGAAATGCACAATCAGCTCTGAGCTGTCTAGCCAGGATTGGAATCTCAACCTAGCTTTAAACTGTCACCCTGATGTTTTTGCATGCATGGCGATACATCAATGTGGATGACCCACTTGCTAGCACTGGCAGTTGGTGCATGTGAAAGGTCCGAAGGTGAATGTGAAAGCTCACAAGGGGTTGGATGTGAAAAGGTGGTGGATGTGAAAAGGTGGTGGATGTGAAAGACGAATCTTCCGTGAAGAGGAGGTGAATTATCACTGACACCATGAATAAAGTTCAAATTCCTGCATTGGATTGGCAACTCATCTTGGATTGGTTGTAGCTATTATTGTTATTCTTCTTATTATTATTATTTGTTCTCACTAAATTATGATATATGGAGGTACCAAAACATTATATCTAGATGACACCAATCTCCCATGTTGTTATCAAGCTGAAAAAGAAGTGTCCGTCTTTGACACTATCACATTATCTTCATGACTTCAAACCTAAAGCAAAACATCATTCAGTGGATGGGATGCTGTTGTAAACAAAAACAATGATTGAGAAATATAATGAGTGATTGTTTGAGGTGTTGACCTCATTATCATTGTTGCCCTTGTTTTGCCCAACTACTCGCTATCACCCCATATTCTCTCCTTTCAGATGGCTGCGTATGGAGTGTTCTGGCATCGTGGGTCTTTTTGCAGAAGCGGTTTCAACATGCTAGACCTTCTTGTCGTCTCTATCTCTCTTGCTTCACTCGCCATCGAGTATGGAGAACTATTTAAGTTAATAAATAGTTCCTGTTCCCTCAACATTTAGACACAAGCAACTCACCACCTGCCAAGCTGTGGTCATTCTCGTGTGGCCATTTTGGAGTTAAATTTCTCATAATATCGACAAATTCTACATTTTTACTTTGTCACCTAAATGCAGAATGCACAATATGGTTCATTATTTTCTTTTTTCAGCTCTTTGTGATACTTTAATGTTAAAATTTGTCAACTTCTAAAAACTCAGCCATTTTTGTTGATTTAGTCCGGGAGCCAACCGATCAAAATTAAAAAAAAATTGCCCGGTCTGCTATAAAATTTTTGTGTTGATTTTCATAAAGAGACACCCTTTGAGTATATGAAAACCAATGTTGGCAATGGTGAAACTCTTGCGCAACAACACAGTCAACACTTATGCGAGCCCCCTCTGATAACAAAATGTTGGCAAAAGCGAAGATGTAGGATGGGGGTAGGGGTAATTCATATTGTCCTAAAATCATAACCACTAAACCTATATACACAAATGACCCCTCATATTAAAGAGGAGTTCATTTCCTATATCACAATTGGTGATTTAACCTACCTACAATTGACAAGGTTATATGTCAAACAACAAAAGATTTATGCAACTCAGAAATGCTTGACTATCAATGGGGTCAGGAACAAGAACATACTTTTACATGCCATGGTTTTAAGGAAGATAAAATTAGAAATGGATTAACACAATATTGTGACATGAAACATCCTCTTCAGAGGAAGAGTCACTCTCTGAAACAACTCCACCACATGAACCTCTCTGACCAAGGCATATGCATGTCACTCAGCAAGGCACAGCAGCCTTTTTGCATGAACATCGTTTCAGACATTTGGATAATTTGCACATGCAAGACACCGTTTTGTCTATGTTTGGCTTGGCTGGCTTAGACATGAGAATTGGGACCAGTTTTCCATTGATAAGGGTTCTGCCAAATGTTGTGGCTGGGGGAAGTGCTCGGTCACTGAGATGTGCACGTCTATACAGAAGCAATTGATACAATGCTCTTACAACAAGGAAGTAAAACGCATCTTCTGTTGCTGGCAGTGACCTAAGGTCTAATTTTGAAGAGACAAACATATGCTGCCTGAGGGTATCCAAACAGCTGAACCCTTTTTGGCCATGCAGAGCAGTCCAGTATACTCTGGCCTCATCAATGACACATTCTGTTGCTGCCAGTTCACTATCTCTTCCAAAATCAACAAGGTGGGGAAGGTTTCCTATCAGTCCCAGAGAAACCTGTGCCGCTCTTCTTTTCACAGGAACACAGGCATCATCCCAACTGACTGGAAGAGGGGCCTTGTTGTCCTCTCTGGAAAGGGAAGGGTGATCGCCAAGACTGCAACAACTACCGAGGGGTGACGCTGCTCTCAGTGCCGGGCAAGGTCTTTGCTCGGATAATTCTCGATAGGGTTCGCCACCATCTGCTTGAGCACCAGCGTCCAGAGCAGTCAGGCTTTACACCAAAGAGGTCAACGATTGACCGTATCCTTGCACTTCGTGTCCTCACCAAACGCAGACGAGAGTTTCGGCAGGGGCTGCTTGCAGCCTATGTTGATCTCTGTAAAGCGTTCGATTCAGTGAATCGGGATGTCCTCTGGAGGATTCTTGGTCTTCGTGGGTGCCACCGAAACTGATCGATCTGATGTCTGAACTCTACTCTGGTACTGAGAGTGCTGTGAAGTGTGGTGGTACCATCTCTGACTTATTTCCAGTTGTTACTGGAGTTCGTCAGGGATGTGTACTTGCCCCCACACTTTTCAGCACTTGTATGGACTGGATTTTAGGGAGGATGTCGGAGAGATCAAGTTGCGGTGCATCGTTTGGCAATGTAAAGATCTCGGACCTTGATTTTGCAGATGATGCAGTCATCTTTGCGGAGACTTTAGACATCCTCTTGGGGGCCCTCGAGGTGCTGAATGAGGAGTCGGAGCCGTTGGGATTAC
Source organism: Eptatretus burgeri (assembly GCF_056783735.1). Lineage (NCBI taxonomy): Eukaryota > Metazoa > Chordata > Myxini > Myxiniformes > Myxinidae > Eptatretus > Eptatretus burgeri. Next base: position 26,686,523 of record NC_140970.1, on the reverse strand, counting down.
GGATTTCTTGGGTCAAAACTAAGATCCAGGCTTTCGGTGACATCTTGGATGCTGCTGTCCTGTCTGTGTCTGTTTGTGGTGAGGATGTTGAGGTCGTGGATAGATTCACTTACCTTGGCAGTGATATTCATGTCTCCGCAGGTTGTGAGCCGGAGGTCAATAGACGTCTGGGTCGGGCCTGGGGAGTCATGGATTCACTGGATCATGGGGTGTGGCGCTGCCGGTACCTGTGCGGGAGGACGAAAGTCCGAGTCTTCAGGTCCTTGGTACTTCCAGTCTTGCTCTATGGGTGCGAGACTTGGACTTTGACCAAGGATCTGAGACGGAGACTTAATTCCTTTGGTACCAGGTCTCTTCAAAGAATCCTTGGCTATCGCTGGTCGGATTTTGTGTCCAACGAGCGGTTGCTGAGAGAGACTCGGATGAGATTTGTTACCTGCATAGTCCGTGAGCGTCAGCTGCGGCTATATGGACATGTGGCTCGTTTTCCTGACGCTGATCCTGCTCACCAGATTCTCTCAGCGAGGGAGTCTCATGAGTGGAGGAGGCCAATGGGCCGACTACGTGCCTCATGGTTGCAGCAGGTTGACCATCATCTCAAGGAGATGGGGATGGGCCTGGCATCTGCCTGGGGGGTGGCCAGACGGAGGCCCCTGGAGTACCGGCGGAAAGTGGACGCAGCGACGCGCTGTTCTGGCACATGCTCCCATACCTGACCTGACCTCTTCTTTTCCCCTTCTGAATGGGTAGCTCACTGTGTCACATCCACACAACACATATGTGCACAGAAGTGTAGCTGCGACATCAAGAGGATTTTCTGGTACTTCTTGCTCAACACTTCTACCAGCTCATGAATAGGTAGGTATTGATTCTGCCGTTGTATCCAGAGTTCTTGCAATGTGTTCAAGCAGCAGAAGTGATATATACACAGCATAATTATGTCTGTATCTGTTGCATGCACAACAGCTCGATGGTGATCAAGATATTCCACACAATATGCAAGATGAGCAATAATCCTTGTGTCTGCCTCTTCATGTTCTTCACAAGGTAAGTCCAGAACTGAACTTGATGCTGATGTGATGGAAAGAGTGTGACCTTTGTTTTCCATCATACCACCAAGAATGATGGTCACTCCATCCGGAATAGCTTCAGGACTCTCACAAAGGGAAGTGCCAATGAAGTTCTGAAGATTTCCTTTATTTCTTGGATTCTTCATGAGTAAATTCCAGTCCGGAATTTCTAGACTCTTGGATGGTGAGAATTGTCTTGCCTGGTCTGTCTGGTTTCTCCTCTGCTGCTCATCACCCTTCAAAGTATGGCTATCATCAAAATCATACTGATCACCAATGATGTTGACACAGTTGCACATTTCAGGTTTCAACTGCAGGATACACCTGCTTGCGAAGATACAGCTGGGGAAGTTCACCAAATGTTTTCACACCCATTTTTTGGTATTTATTTACAAATGCCATTGTGTCTACCAGATAAACTGTGTATAGGTCACTCTGTGGTAATGATGGCAGCTGTAAAACAACATCCTGCTCAGCTTCAGCAATTAGCACTGCCACAAAATCAGACTTGTTGCCTTTGCGCATTACAAACCCCTGTGCTAAGCGTGGATCAACCTCAAACAGGGATGATGGATAGTCTGTCCACTCATGGGAAAATGCAATCTGTCTTGTGACTGGGTCGGCATCTCGATAGAAACACAGCACACGTGGAGCTGCAGTCTCATCTTGATAGATCCTGATTAAACTCTGTTTCCTTGATGGGTTTGATTTCTTCTGTGAGGAGAAAGTTACCAGCTTCAGTGGTTCAATCTTAATAGAGACCACCTCTTCTGCTTTCATAATGGCTTCCATGCCCTTAGCTTGAGCATGGACCAAGTCTTTTGAAGCATCCTTCTCACCAGTTGCTCTATTGAGCAGATCCACTTGGTTGTTACACTGGAATGGGTTTATCATCTGCTGGCATATCACTTTCTTGATCTCCTCAACATGCATATGTTCTTCTGTTGCCTGCTTTTGTGTTTCTCCATGATGAGTAGATTCCTGTTGGCCTAGATTAGCCATAGACTTTATGTTCTCTGATACAGCTGTGAGAAATGGTGCTGTCTTCACATATTTATCTCGAGCAGCTGGTGCCTGAGATATGCCTTTGAACAGAGATGTCTTCCCTTCATTGTTGTATGTCTGCTCCAGAGCCATGTCACTCCAAACACCATTGAATTTTCCTTTGGAAGAGTGAACTGTGAAGTACCCAACCTGGATCCAGCAAACCTTAACCGAACTGTGTTCAATAGAGTAAGAGGATTTTGGGGGTAGGGGTAACTTTGCTGACAAAAATGTTAATTTTCTCTTTAAAAATTGATAGAACTCACTCAAATTTGCTGTTTTAATTAGCCATGGATACCATGTTCATATCACATTAAGAGAAATTAGTATTCTAATGCAGCATCTGCCTATGATAAGAAAAGTTCTAAAGGCCATCTTCAAAAAACGTTATTTTTAAGGCATTTTTCACAAAATTATGTACTTTTACGAGGTTTACTTCCACAAAGGCAATTTTTTTTGTCATTTTACAATGCACTGATTGAATTCTTACATTTAGTTCACATTTATTTTTCATGAATGTGATTTTTTAATATTTTTAGAAATTTTATTGACAATTGCTGTTTTATCAAATTTTTCAAATCTTCCTCAAACAAAAACGTCCGCCAAAATTTTTCGCAAGAGCTTATGAATTGCCAACATTGGTTTTCATGAACTGCAAACATATATCTAAACATCCTGGGGGTGTAAAATTTTATAGCAGAGGCTGTAAGGTCCAACCCTAAAACAGCCTCGTACACAGGTTGGCTCCCGGACTAATTGCCTGCCCTCCAGGTAATTGCTCATTCTGTTCACCTGTGTCCTCCTACCCCCCATTGTTAGTCCACAGACACTTTATACCTTCTGCCATTTAGTTCTTCCATGAGCCTTATAGGAGAATTGTGATCATTGGTTGCTGAAGGTAACCTGACAGGTGTTTGCACCAGTATGGGTGTGTCAGAGGTTGAGATCTTGTAGAATGCTGTCAAATTTCAACTCGGACCTCCGCTTCTCCACATGCTTGTCCAAATCACCACACAAGTACACAGATTTTCCCCTGCTTTTGGTACAAACCACAGAGGTGAAGATATTGACCTCACTGGACATCCCCACAGGTCCAATGCCATGTCTGTGGTCAAGGTCCTCAGGGTACTGAAGGTGCTCAGACCTCTTCGAGCCATTGATCGCGCCAAAGGATTGAAGGTGAGAGAGGAAATTCTTACTTTTGCTAACATTGTCCATCTATTTGTTCAATGTCCACCCATTCCTTTCCACTACATTTCCAGTACAGTCTCTCTCCTCTCTCTCAATTGACTTTCACATATTGTATTCATTTATTTAATTTTGTACTAAAAATTGCTTGTTACCTCCACCACCGCAGGTGGATGGAGGTTATGTTTTCACCCCTGTCTGTCTGTTTGTTTGTTTGTTTATCTGTGAACAAAATATGTCAAAATGTTGTGGACGGATTCAGACGAAACTTAGTGGGCAGGTTGTGTATGTGACAGGGAAGAATTGATTCGATTTTTGTGAAGATCCGAATCCGTATCCGTATCCAGATCCGTGATTTTTTTTTTTAATGTGATTCTTCACCATTGAGTGATCGGGCTAAAACGATAGATAGCACGATATCTGAAAACGTTTGAACGGATTTGGACGAAACTTGCTGGGCTGGTTGGGTATGTAACAAGGAAGAATTTATTTGATTTTGGTGAAGATCCGAATCTGGATGCGAGAATTTTTTAAGGGAATCTTCACCATTGAGTGATGGGGCAAAAACGATATGTAGCACAATATCTCAAAAATTATGGACGGATTGGATGAGTCGGTTTGGTGATTAGAACAACCGATTAAATTTTAGTTCAGTCGGAATCCAGATCCAGCCAGTTAGTGGGATAAAAATGTAAACTAATCAGCCTGGCGGAGGCTTGCGCTCTACCGGGTGCCCTTTTTGTTTGACTTGTCCTTGCAGCCCGAGAGGGTGAGTTAAAAACCTTAAAAAAAAATGTAAACACAATGTTGCAATTAGAATCGTGTAACAAATGCAACAAATTAGAATTAAAAGAAAAACCTAAAAAGTAACAGCTTGTACACTATCTTATGAAAAGTCATGGTACACCACTTCTGAGCTATAAAAATTGCCCACTTGTGCACATGATTTTCATTCCCATGAATATGATCAACAGACATGGTATTGATAGCCAGGGAATAGTCCCATTGCTCAGTTTTGGATCATCAAGTCCTAAAGGATTAATGGAGGTCTGACCAAAAATGACAATTATCTGCAATCAGAGAGTGGGCACCTCCATCGAACGATAACCATCCTGAAATCAACCAAGGGGGAAAATGACAACTGACAAGATCAATCTGGCAGACCATCAAAATCCCTTCCAAAGGGAATCAAACCTGGAAACAGATTGTTGGAATAAACATACTCCCTTCATTATGTGACATTCAACCTTCATTATGTGACAATGGTTTTGGAGAAATCAATCAGACTCTTGGAAAGTACACGTACAAAGTACACGATTGTGGAGTCTTAAAATGTGAAAACTGTCTCAAGATACATGTAGTTCGAGTCTGATGGCGGAGTTTGTTGCTGTAGATGTGATGGAAGGTGGATGGGGGCAATGGAGGGGAGGGGATGGGAATCGATTACCGACTCAACAACCGCAGCCACAAAATCTGAAATTGGAGGATGTACTATCCGAGGAATCGCAGAATATTCCACCTACAACCAATCAAAAACTCGTAACAAATGTCATTGTCTGGGGTCCAGGTTGTGTTTAGTTTCTGGTAAATTGAAGTGCCACACTCCGATGTTTGTCATGGCTTTGGGTTAGGCAATGTCAATAAAATTGTGGTGTTCCATGAATTTTGTAGTGCGCAACTTCGCAGATAAAGAGATCATTATCCTATGGTTCTATGACTCTTATGAATAGAAGAGAGCCTGGTAAAACGAGGATTCGGCGTGTTAATCGCCATGAAGAGCTCACTGAGCCTGTGGTGTGAGTGTTTGTACAGCATGTGGTTCAGTGCGTGTTTGTGGCACTCCGCACCATCGGAAACATCCTCGTCGTCACAACCCTGCTCCAGTTCATATTCGCCTGCATTGGGGTCCAACTCTTCAAGGTAAACGCACACACCACTCGTCCACCTGGACTCTTCGTCGATTCTCCACGACGAGGTAAAAAGTTTGATGATCACCTGAAAGGCACATTTTGAATGCGATTTTTTTTTTTTCCAAGCATGTTAACTGTCTGTTTGATACAGATAAAATCGTTTTGGAGTCATGAGAGACAAACTTCCACCTCTTCCTTTTACCACTGTATAAATATCCCACCGACGTGGCATTTTCAAATGATGATGCAATTGGTGGTCCAAACGATGAACAAACATCAAACTGGGATCATGATGGTGTTTAAAGCATTTCAAAGGAATTATTGAAACAATTCCACTTTTCAGCAACATTTAAGCAAACTGCAGCACCAACTAGAATTCTAAATAATGACTTATCTCAAACTTCTGTCACCAGAAGTTCCTTCATGAAACCATTATTCCTCCTGCAGGGAAAGCTGTATCAATGCACCGATGACTCCAAACATTCACGCCAAGACTGCAGGTGCGGCGATCGCGTGGCCCATCGTTAACACACCTGAATGCAACACGACCCGAATAACCCTAACCCTAACCCTCACAGCTTGTCCTTTGGAGCACGTTGTTAAAAATCACGTTTTTAAAACCAGATCCTGCTCTCATTCGATGAATCATGGATTCATGAGGCATCACCACCCAGCAGGGCTTGCACCAATGAAGAAATGTGCATGTCTCGTCATGTGACCGGTCATCACACACATTTGTCTCATGCCAATGACCCTCAGATGCCATTTACATCATTTATCAATCGCATATTGTGCCTTGTGAAAGCAAACATTGTAGACAGAAACATTTGACTACATCTGTGCATCATGAGCTGCACAACGCACATCACAAAGTCACAGTTATTGTGGCACATTCATCTGTATTGATCACTGACGTATACAGTATTGACACCAACAGAAAATTATTTTTAGCCTTAATTGTTATCACCAAAATCAGAGGTGTAATGGTTCGAGCATCCACTCTGAGTCTGGTTTGGGGATTTCACCTGGGCCAGGGTTTGGGGATTTGGGGGGAGGCGGTGGGCCTGGGTTTGGGGATTTGGGGGAGGAGGTGGGCCTGAGTTTGGGGATTTGGGGGAGGCAGTGGACCTGGGTTTGGGGATTTGGGGGAGGCGGTGGGCCTGGGTTTGGGGATTTGGGGGAGACGGTGGACCTGGGTTTGGGGATTTGGGGAGGCGGTGGACCTGAGTTTGGGGATTTGGGGGAGGCGGTGGACCTGGGTTTGGGGATTTGGGGAGGCGGTGGGCCTGGGTTTGGGTATTTGGGGGAGGCGGTGGACCTGAGTTTGGGGATTTGGGGAGGCGGTGGACGTGGGTGTGGGGATTGGGGGGAGGCGGTGGACCTGAGTTTGGGGATTTGGGGGAGGCGGTGGACCTGGGTTTGGGGATTTGAGGGAGTTGGTGGGCCTGGGTTTGGGGATTTGGGGAGACGGTGCGCCTGGGTTTGGGTATTTGGGGAGGCGGTGGACCTGAGTTTGGGGATTTGGGGGAGGCGGTGGACCTGGGTTTGGGGATTTGGGGGAGGCGGTGGACCTGGGTTTGGGGATTTGGGGGAGGCGGTGGACCTGGGTTTGGGGATTTGAGGGAGTCGGTGGGCCTGGGTTTGGGGATTTGGGGGAGACGGTGCGCCTGGGTTTGGGGATTTGGGGAGGCGGTGGACCTGAGTTTGGGGATTTGGGGGAGGCGGTGGGCCTGGGTTTGGGGATTTGGGGGAGGCGGTGGACCTGGGTTTGGGGATTTGAGGGAGTCGGTGGGCCTGGGTTTGGGGATTTGGGGGAGGCAGTGGGCCTGGGTTTGGGGATTTGGGGGAGGCGGTGGACCTGGGTTTGGGGATTTGGGGGAGGCGGTAGGCCTGTTTCGTTTCAAATCTGACTCCCCTACAATGATCACAGAAAAACATTCTGAGTAGTTGTTAAAAGTAATTCAAATCCAAATGTGCCAGCACCAGCTGTGAGCATTGTCTGTTGCTGGAACAACATTGTCTGTCCTCTCCAACACCTCCACCCTGCCATTTTGTTGTTTTCTCCCTTTACAGATTGTGTTACACATTCTTCGACATTGGTCCATTATGTGATGCCTTTCACACAAAATTTCTATTTTTCCAGAGGATATTTCTTCGCTTACGATTCCGACGAGGAGCCGAGTGTGAAAAAGCGAATTTGGCAAAATAACCAACTCAACTTTGACGATGTCATCTCGGGCATGCTGACCCTCTTCACCGTCTCCACTTTTGAGGGATGGCCAGAGTAAGATATCCTTTTTGAATTTCACTAAACCTTTTTGGCCTGAGCTTTGGGAGCACATAGTCACTCATCCTCTTTTGTTTTAACAGTAAGCAGCACCAGGAGCACTTTGATTTCTGCAGCAATATTTTGACAGTTTATTCATTGGGAAAAGAGCATGCCAAAGCACACTGCTGATGTTTAATTGCCATCTTTACTATTAATTAACAACCTTATTCTCTGCAGCCTGCTATACAAGGCAATTGACTCCTTGGCTGAGGACCAGGGTCCAGTTTACAACTACAGAGTAGAGGTCTCCATCTTCTTCATTGTCTACATAATCATCATCGCTTTCTTCATGATGAACATTTTTGTGGGATTTGTCATCATCACCTTCCAAGAGCAAGGCGAGCAGGAATTTCAGAACTGTGAACTGGATAAGAACCAGGTGAGTGGTTGTGGCATGCTCAGTGAGATGGGATGAATGGGAGGAGTGTAAGGTGGGGTAGGATATGGGGCAGGGTGGGAAGAGGGGTGATGAAAACATAAAATGCAATATCACCAAAAATCTGTTCCCCTCACATCTATGCCAAATCTTTTTGTAAAACACTCCCTGGGCTTACAGTGTAGCTTATAGGCAGTCATCCCCTTTGAGCAGTGTGGCTGCATTCAATTCCTGGCCAGATTATAAATTGACGTCCTCATCCCTCCTTCGGAGGGACTTTAAGCCTGATTGTCCCATTCTACAAGCATACAGTGCTCGACATCAACATTCCACAGCACTTTTTTTTTCGAAGAGTAGGCCATCGTGTGCTGGTGCCTTGGCAAGATTTCTTCACTAACTTTCTGGGGCATGCATCAATGGCACGGCGATATCTCCACCATGATGCAACCAGCAGACCAAATTAATCGTTCAATCTCGGTCAAAAATGCATTTGCAATTTAAAAAAAAAGAAGCTTTTGTGCAGCTCAGGTAACGTCACAGGATAGTATTTTCATTTAGAAAGCTCAACTAGAAGGGCACTCAGTAGAGCACATACCTCCGCCACTCATTGCCTGATACATGAGAACATATCGGGCCCATTACATTTTAAAAATATGCTATATATCGTTTTTGGCCCTATCTCTCAATGGGGAAGAATCACTTTAAAAATTGAATAATTCTTGCATCCAGATCCTGATTCGGATCTTCACCAAAATCAAATCAATTCGTCCTTGCCAAACACGAAACATGTGCACCAAGCTTCATCCGAATCCGTCCATAACTTCTTCAGATATTGTGATATACAGGTATATCAGCTTAGCCCTATCTCTCAATGGTGAAGAATCACTTAAAAAAATTCTAGTAGCCGGATCTGGATTCGGATCTTCACCAAAATCTAATCAGTTCGTCCTTGTCACACACCCAACCTGCCCTCCAAATTTCATCCAAATCCATCCACAACTTATTGAGATATCCTGCACACAAACAGACAAACAAAAAGACAAGCCGGTAGGCGACGATGGGTCGCCGAGCATGGAAACTAGAAGATATAGAGCGAAATGGATGTCATATAGCGGATAGGGAATCACCTTAAGAGTATGCATATCAAATCTCATCCAGTTCCATCTACTGATAACTACTCGGTATCCATTTGAATGAAAAGTACCGAAAATGCGGTTTGAAATCGGAAATCCCCAAAGTTCGTGGGGGTGCTGTGGGTGAACAAAGATCTAAATCGAAAATCTGGCTCGATCGTTTGTGTACAATGTATTCCAGACGATTAGTGTGAATTTTCATGACCATCTGATCATAACCCTAGGAGTAGCATTTGGCGCGAAGTCACCTCCAGCTCTCGCATATTATCGATTTTTGCACTAATTGACCTTTGACCCCTGACCTAAGCGAAATTGGTCAATATGTCATGAGGCAAAGTTGTAGTACTCATTGAGTACCATGAACCTGAAAAGTTTCATTCATATCGATGCACTCACCTGGTCGCTAGGGGGCCTTCAATTTTCGCCAATTTTCGCGCATACCCTAATTGTAGGGGGCGCTGTGGGTAAAGTATTCCATATATCACAAAAACCGGAATATATTTGATAGAGCATCACCTGTAGATCATTCGTGCCAAATTTCATAACCCTACTTGGGATAATGGCTTTCGGAATTGATTTCGTGTGAACGGTACCGATTTTGATTGTTTTTCGGTTGTTGCTGGGGAACCAAAGCGTCCCTAGCAACCATCACAATTTCCAAAGCACTAGGTCATAAGATGTACCTACCACCCGAGTTTGGTCAAAATTCGCCCACGTTTATTACCAATTACGCTGATGACAAACGAACAAACATCCAAACAAACAGACAGAATTACTGACAATAAGGGTCACCTATTTCGGCGACCCAACAAGAAGATGTCATGCAGAGCATGACACTTGAAAAATCCATAAAACAAATTTAACCTCAAAAATACTTGGTGGTTGAATTCAATGACCAAGTATGCAACTCCTCTTCAAATTAAGTGAATCGGATGAAAACTGACAATTTTAGAAATTAGACCTATGTTGACCTTTTGGCCTATGTGGTTTTCAAAAGTAATTGGTGGTTGAATTCTTCTTCTTCTTCTTCTTCTTTCGGCTGCTCCCGTTAGGGGTCACCACAGCGGATCATCCGTTATGATCCGCATAATGATTTGGCACAGGTTTTACGCCGGATGCCCTTCCTGACGCAACCCTGGTCGCCTCTTACGACACAGGGATATGGTACACCTATTCTACACCGGGCCCAGTACACTGGTACTCACTTCGCCGACCTCGGAAGGATGACAGGCTGAGTCAACCTCCTGGTGTGTATTAATTCAAGCGGCCAACGAGGCTTGAATTCAGGACCTTTTGGATCCCAAGCCACTACCCTAAGCACTACGCCAACACCAGGCTTTGGTGGTTGAATTCAATGACCTGAAATATATATCCTCTTCAAATTTGAAGTCAATCAGATGAAAATTGAGGATTTTAGAACTACCACCTTAGTTGTTGACCTTGGGCCTATGTTGACCTTTTGGTCTATATTGACCTCAAAAATAATTGGCTGGTTGAATTAATTGACATGAACTATAACTTCTCTTCAAATTTCAAGTCAATCGGATGAAAATTGAGGACTTTAGAAACACCACCTTAGTTGTTGACATTTTGCCTATGTTGACCTTTTGACCTCAAAAACAATAGGAGAGGAGGAGATTGGGACCATACTCTGTGCAGAGCGTTGGTGCTGCCGAAGCAGTCTCCTTGGCTATTGGGCACAATCCTGGACGGGTCGCCACTCCGGCACAGGATACCAGAGTCTTCTACTAAAAGTGCATTTTGCCAACATTGGGAGTTATGTCAGTATGTTGACCTCATGGTGAGAACAATAGACTGACATTCCAGACAATGGGTTCAAATCTGGCTAAAGGCTGCTATATTTAGGATTTTTTTTAGCCCCCACTGGACTTTAGCCCCCACTGGACTCCCAAACTGGGGCTTATGGATTTAGTGTCGATTTTCATGTCCGTGCATGCATGTGTGCATCCGCAACCATATCTCGAAGATGTGTCGACCAATTTTATTTGTACTTGGCACAAAGACAACACGTGATGGTCTACACATGCACATCATTTTGTTTCACGATGCGATCAAAGAGGGCCGACAGGCGGCCATTTTAGTTGTAAACAAACCTGATGTTGAACACGTCCTCAACCATTTCTTGGACATGCATTTACCGATGTTGTTGAAACTTGGTACACAGATAATGAATGATGGCTTACATACACTTCATTTTTTTTCGACATCAGATCCAAGATGGTTGACTGGTGGCCATTTTGTTACTTAAACATGTCATGGTGCAAACAAAACATGCATGGTCTGATTTTGTTCAAACTTGGCAAATGTCACAAATGTTCTTGTTTATCACATTACTACTCATGTCAATTGCGCATACACATAAATCTTGTAAATATGGGCTGGCCCTTTAACTCTGAAGAGAAAAATTACTAAAACTATGGGGACGATGACATTTTCTCTTTTTCTCCTTGTTATTTTACGATTATGGAATTGAAGCTCAATTCAGGGAAATTGTCATGTTGCAATCATACTTTCAATAAAAACCTATTTAGGTCACTAATGACCTTCAGGAAGGGTGTGCTGTGCTTGTTCTGCTCAATATGTTGTAGCAATGTCCACTTCATGGTTGTTTCTTCAATTATGGGAACTCGGTATAGGACCTAAAATGCTTCATATAAAACAAAACGACCTATCTACTCTCTTCTCATCCTTCCTTCACGCCTGGCAGCGCAAATGTGTTCAGTACGCACTGAAGGCAAAGCCTCTGCAAAACTTTGTTCCCAAGAACAGGATGCGTAAGAAAGTGTGGGACCTGGTCACATCCCGTGGTTGCGAGTGTGGCATGTTTTTCTTGATTCTGCTCAACACCGTCTGCCTCGCGATGCAGGTTGTCACACATTGTACACCCTTCCGAAGCAAGCACCCATGAGAACAGTGCCCGTTACCTCATCTTGATACTTAGCTGTCGGCATTGAGCATTTTGTATGCAGGCATGAATGCAGCGGTAGAGCAGCCACCCATTTATAATGTACGCCATTTATGGCAGAATTTTTTTTCGCAAGCAACTGGCAACAATTGGAAAGATCCAACTTCAAATTAAAGGCACCACCAATAATAGCATAGCCTTGTTTGAAGGGCAGCAGCTATTTTGAATAAGGATTTTTTTTGACCTCCACTGTATGCTTTCTTCATGTCCCTTCCCTTTCCTTCCCTTATTCACAACTACTCCCTAAACTTCTACTTATTTGCCCACTCCTCCCATCTATTCTCTTTCCTTTCACCCTCCTCTCTGCAATTCCTTTGTCTTTCTTAAAAATACATTTCTTTTTATTTTAGCCCCTCCTCTGTTGCATTCATAATAAAGATGATCCATAAAGGACGACCGGCCATGAAAAGGACACCTTAACATTGTGAAATTATGTGATCCAATCCAACTATATATCCAACTATATATCTCTAATGACACCTACCATTATATTTCAGCCCTGTATTATAACCCATGTAGTCGGTGGCATAAGTTCCAATAACCTGACCTATAATTGCCAGAAATATAATGCTTCAACACTCACACCCACTTTTTCTTCCCATACCCTTTCTCAATCCATCCACAGCACCGAGGTCAATCACAAGGCTTCTCAGATGTGTTGGACGTTCTAAACGTGTTTTTCACTGTTCTTTTCACGATTGAGTGCATCCTGAAACTCGTGGCTTTCAAGCCAAAAGTAAGTTAACTAATCAAGTCTGCTTTGTTGGGGTCAGATCATTTTTCAAATATCTAAGAAATTCAAGAAATGTGCTGGACGAGATGTAGATGGGAAAAGAGGAAGGGGTAAAGAGGATACTAAAGGAAGTCAAGGTGGGAGAGAATAAAGATACAGAGAAGTTACTTCTTTTTATGTGCAGCCAAGACTGTGGGATAGCATCATTGGTTGAGAGCACAGCTGTGTCACTGATGCAGTGCCCTCTGAAGGTTCGGGCAGAAATTTGTAATTTGTTCAGGCTGCCGGTGTTGGTGGAATTACTCGAACCTCCAGTGGAGTCCGACGTCACTCCAGTAACTCCAGTGTGATTTGAACCATTTATTCACGTGGGAAAGAAACCAAATGCGCAAAGATACACCAAGATGTGTCCCTGCGTACCTCCTTATTTCGGAGTTCTGTTGACAAGCCTCGCATTTTATAGCAAAATTATTTGCATAGAAAGGGGGAAAGAGGGGGCATGGGTAGAACAAAGAACAGTACATGTTATCTTACCAAAACTACATCACTTAATGTTCCTCAGTCTGTTAATTTACAGAACACCATATATGGTTTGTGTGCGAGTATGGGAACACCGGTCACAATGTGCAAACATGCGAATTCATCTCTCACTCAATCAATCGTGCAGGAAAATGTGTGGGCTGCTTCCTCTCTTGAAGGACGTGATGCAAAAAAAATAAATAAATAAATTGCTTCATTTGTCTTCGCTCTGGATTTGATCATTTATCTATGATCCTTCTTGGTGAACAACACCATATATGGTGACAAAACGACTTTTGTTAATTACATTGCTTTGCAATAGACTTTATACATTTACAAGTATTTAATAGCATCAGTATGTTGTTAGCTATTGGTTAAAGTAGCAATAAGAATACAGAGCTGTATCAATTATGTCCTAATGGACCTTACATGCATCTCCATGGGGCTCATATTTGTAATTACACAAGCTTCAATCAAAACAATTAATATTCATACATGGGTATAATTAATACCGAATCACAGATATACACTCATAAAATGAATGTAATAATCATGTTTCTAATGAGCTTATAAATCAGTCATTGTCTGTCATATAGGTTTTCACTAATATATTTATAATATCTGCTAAAAGCCTTTGTTTGCGAAGTTAAATCAATCATTAGGCTTAATTGGGCCACAGCCAAATGATAAACCACAAAGGGAATATTTTAAAATACATTTTCCACCACACTGGCGATAGCTCACCTTCTCTCATCAAAAGACGCTATGGGATCTTTAACACCCACAAATTAATGTCAGCAGATGGATCACCCAGTTTAATGTCCATCCGATGGATGGCACACATGTTGATGAATCACGCTGCTTACAATTTACAGCTCGGCCGAGATTCGAACCCAGGCTAAACAGCTTTGAGGTGAGTGTGCATACCTTAAGGCCATCCTGCCAGCCCAGAGAAGTTACTGCATGTCGTACAAATGGGAAAGATAAAAGATCATCAGTAACAAATTTTTCTAATTCTTTGTTTGTGTCACTCGGATTGAAAATCAGTTACCAATGTAAATATCACTTAAATGGATCATTCTGAGCATTTTTCAACACCATGTTGGATCAACGAAGACTTGCACAAGATAGACTTCAGCAATATGTCGACAATGAACAGTTCAAATTTCATGTCATTGTACGGGTGTCTTGTCTGCTATGATTTGATTCCTTGGTTTATTGATAGAATCAAACAGGATATGTGCTAATGCTGTGTGCAACTTGGACAACCACCCTCATCGCTGATAACACAGCATGTCCTCACATCGTCATGGACATTTCATTCTCCAAGATGACAATGTCCTCAAAACCAAGGTGTAATAGTGAGGCCCTTTCTCCGAAATGTATTCGAACCCTTCAATGATCTGCAATGTCTTCATATTTTTTTTTTCTCAATGGAACTTTCCTCGAGGTTGTCTGGAGTGGAGAATGAAATGTCCCTCTCCATTGGTGGATCCTGCACGAGATTATTAAGAGGTTCATTATGAAAATGAGACCTTGGATTGCATAGAATATCGAGTTTATTGGATCTAGAATACCAAAGGTAAACCACATACCATGTTTCATCTCAATCAAATGTACTCGATGGATAACTAAGACGATGCTTCTTGTGTGCAGATATCCAGAAATATCCAAATGATTAATTTGTACAATTAGTAGCATAATTACTGTTATCATGTTTTGGAATATTCTAATATCCCTCATGTTGAAACTGATCAAATATTTTTGTGAGTAAGGAGTGATCAGCGTACCTCCATGGCCTGACAAAATATCGATTATTTAAATAACATTAGATTTTTCTACATTTATTTTTAAGATTAATTTTTTTTTTATACATTCCGCCATCCTTTTTTCAACACTTGTGACATTTCAAAATTGAAGAACCACCCACGTACTACTTTCTTCGACTTTTACCGTATGTTCAGCCATGGGCTTACTGATTCTCCTTTGTCAAGAAGGACAATGAAGACTCTTTGACTGTCCTTAATTACTCATAGAGGAAAGCTCATAAGCAGGGACCTGTTTGAGCAAATATTGGCCAATTGTTGTGTGACCTCTTCACCAGGGCTATTTCAGCGATTTTTGGAACGTGTTCGACTTTCTGATCGTTTTAGGCAGCATCATTGATGTCCTTCTGAGTGGTTTGGTGAGTACATCTATTTCATACTGTATTAACTCAACCTGGCTACATGAACATTTTGAGATTATATCTTGCTCCAATACATGCATTTATGTTACAATTCCACATGCAAGTCACTCCATTTTTAGGGTAAGTGGGAGATAAATATCTGCACATCCAGCCCCCCTTTAAAAGATGTCAATGCAGAATCCTACATTTGATATTTCCTCTACTCGATATCCCAGATGGTAAAGAATATAATACGATTATGCTGTAATATATACCTGATTACATCTCAATGAAAGAAAGGCAAAATTCGTTTCATGTCTGAATCTACAGCTCTTAGAAGTTTTGATTCACCTCTTTAAACATGGTATGGTGCTGCACATAGCACATTTGGTAAACGTTCATCCCATGTAACTCGTACCTTGGGCCCATTCAGGCAGTTCTTTGAACAATCTTTTATGTGGAAATGGAATATTTTAGTATTATTTGAATCCAAACAATGTGCTAAACTTTTAGAAAAAGACTTTAATAGACCTTAATAAATTTATGTGTCGCTGCTCTTGCACAATGATACAATCAAAACGGATTACCCAACTCACCATAACTTAATGGATTGTTAAAGCCATTTCTTTCAATATAATCATTCACTACATGAAAAACACCAGGTGATGACGTGGAAAAGCATGTTGTTCATAATTCTCTTCTGCAGACCAATAGAGGAAATTTGGAGGAGGAGAGGCAGCGAGTGTCCTTCACGTTCTTCCGTCTTTTCCGTGTCCTCCGACTTGTTAAGCTGTTAAACCACAATGAAGGCATCCGCACACTCCTCTGGACATTCCTCAAATCTTTTCAGGTATTTTGTCCACATACTTCTCATCTTACATTTATGGCACAAAATCAGACACAAACTGAACACTAATTTAAGTTTGCAAGTTCAAAAGTTTTAATTTACCAAGTTGCTTAGGACCGTCCACGTACGCAAAATGGCAGTGTTGTTTGGCTTTCCTCCTTCCCTTTCCTATGTCACACAAAAATTCCCCTTCTCTCTCCTTTTCTCCCCACCATCTCTCCTTTTTCTAACTTTCATTTTTGGCCTCGCCCGTTTTAAAGGGATGAGTGAGGCTATTGTAATCAGTATGTGAGCTAGTGTGTGAGTCCACACACAGATCTACTTTTTTGTTTTCTTTAATCAAGGAAGAGTAAGGTATATCTGTCTGACAATGAGACAAACAGCAAGCAAATGAACAAACAGGATAAGAGGAAAGGGAGGAGGGGAGGAGACACTGAAACAAACAAGTACGATGATTGGGTAAGGAAAGGTTAAATTGGGGAATGGAGATCGTGGGACAGAATTTTGGATGACAAGAGATGGCAGTGCACTGCTGGCTTTTGAAGCTTTTGAGGAAAGAGTGAGTGTTGCAGTGTGAAACAATGAACAGTCCCAAAAGTTTCAAGTTCCAAAAAAAACAAAAACTATATTAAACAAGCTGGCCAATGGACTTGATGGCCAGACTGTGTCTTCTTGGCAACTCGCACTTGAGGAACAGCTGCCATGGCTGGTGGTGGTCGCAAGTGAGGGGTTGTCGGTGACACATGTGCTGGCACCTGAGGAAAAGCTGGTGGCTGGTGCTGGTGCTGGTCATTGTGCCACTTGCTGCGCCGGTTGCTGTGATGATTACTGTGCCAATTGCTGCGCTGGGAACCTCGGCAGATGTACCTTCGTGGACGTCATCGTCGATCGTATCTTCGACAGACATGATAACAAGTAACCATGGCGGGGTCATCAATATAGAAAATCGCAGATATCGACTTGCACTCACTGCTAAAGTTTGATGACTTTGTCCAGTCTGAGCAGTGTCCCATCAGCTGTTAAGCTTGAGTGCTTGTGAATAGTCACGAGTTCAATAAGAAGCAAGAAGAACAACAACACTCCAAGATGGTGGGCTGCCAGGCAAGAAGAATGAGGGTGTAAAATGGCGAGCTGCTATTCAAGAAGAATGAGGAATGTGTTAAATGGCAAGCTGCCAGGCAAGAATATTGACTACGGTGTAAAATGGTGAGCTGCCATGCAAGAAGAACTACAACGGTGTAAAATGGCCCTTTTTTTTTCAAGCCTTTCTTTCTTCCTCTTTGACCCACGAGGGGGAGGTCCTCGAGCCCGGTAGTGGTATCGGGCCAAATGATTGGTTAGAAACTAGATTAAAAAAGAAACAATGCCTGCACCAAAGCTATTGTTTGGACAAGTAAAAGTACTAACAAATTAGCACCGATGAAAAGTACACTACAGACGAGAGAAGCGAGGAATAAAAGAGTTGAGATGTGTAGTCAATCTGGATTTTTTTAGGTTTAATGAGTATGGGGTTACTGAAAGAACACATACAACCTGGAGTAGATAGGGCGTGTTGTAGAACAGAGCAGACATAATATAAACAAAACAAACCCAGAGAAACTACCGACCTGCTTGTGATGTCAAAGCAACAGACCTTGTGATTCAGCTTCATCACGGGAGATTCCAATTATTTTGAGAGCTTTAGATTCCATAGAATCCAGGAGAGTCAGATGTTATGCTAGGGGACCAGCCTATAAGCTATAATGGAGAGCAGTACTCATTTGAGCTACAGACAAAGATCGTGTCGACTGAGTAGCTCTGATTTGCCAAGGAACGAACCGTTTCGATTGAGGAAGCCCAGGCTACGGCTGACTTTGGAGGCTAACTTTGCTCTGTGGTCAGCCCAAGAAAGGTCATGGCTGATGATGAGACCTCGAAGTTCAAGAGACCGAACCTCTTCCACTGGTTGATTGAGGAAATAGATAAGTGAGTTTGTTTGACAACCCTTCTGGAGCAATAGGGTGAAACAGACTTTCCAGGATTGAAGGATATCAGTGGACAGGTTATGGCAAAACTTGGTGAACGAGTTGAGTATGTAACAAGGTAAACTAGTCAGCCTGGCGGAGGTAGGCGTTTCACCAAGTGCAGTTCTAGAAACATATTTTGTAAACATTTTAGTCTTAAATATTTATTATCTTCTCTATTTTGGTAATACGGTACTTATTATTATTTTTAAAAATCTGATTCAAATATTTCCTCTTGCTGACACTTTTATTGCCACTGCATTTCCAGGCCCTTCCATACGTTTTCCTGCTCATCGTGATGCTGTTCTTCGTTTACGCTGTCATTGGTATGCAGGTATGAAAGAGAAATCCATTGTGATGCAGATTTTCACTTTAATGATGATTGTACAATGATATATACTGACAAGCCGGTAGGCGACATGGCTGCTCGCTCGAGATGGAAAGCTGGCCGACGCGACGAGCCGATATTCATGTACATGCTATCAATCAATTTAGCACAATAAACATGATTATCACAGCCCTCTTAGTTTGCGCCCAGAAACCCGCCTTGTGAAATTTCAGGCATGTTTCCAAAGAGACTCTAACAAATGGCAGCCCTGGTAATTCCATTTATCTATTCGCTAAAGATTTTATTTTTTTATATGATGCTGTAAGACATTCTCCTTGGGCACAAAAAAAACAGGTCCCTCGGAGGTCCAGTTTCGGAGGTATTGATTTTTTTGTACAGTCCACAATAAGTGTACGATGTACGATAAAGTATTTGAGCTGTTGCTAAGCAACGGAGGTGTGCATAGCAACCATTCATTTTTGTGTACATGCTCGCCACATTGTACACATTTCACCCAAGTTTCATCAAAATCAGACTCTTTCTCTTAGAGATATTCGCAATTAACCGTTTCTGAAATGTTCGACATGTACTCGCCCAAAACCTATCTCCTCCTACAAATATTTTTGTTAGGGCTGCAAATTGGCATGAAGGGAGCGAGATAGATTGCGCACAGAACTCTAAGCTTCGATTTTTCGATTTATTTATTTATTTATTTATTTTCTGATTTTTGACCACTTTAAAGGGCCGTTGCTATGCCGTTGCTAGGGCCCGGGGTCCCATATTCAAAAGCACACGATTCCCAGAAATATTGGTCCTACCTACCAAATTTCATTGGAATCGGTTGAGCGGTTTAGCCCCTAGGCTTGACCAAAGTTTCGCGGACAGACAGACAGATGGAAATGTCCAGAATAAGGGTGCTCTAAGAGCAGCCAATATATTGACGAATGAAAGAATGAGTTTCCTTACAAGGAACTTCGATGCAGATAGAGGCCATTCGGCCCATAAATGCCTGCGTTAGTATTGACAACTTACTTTTCTTGTTTGTGTCCTATCCTTTTAATTGCTAATCATCAAGCAAGTAAAGCAGCAAGTACCATGTTTTTAAACCAAGCACCACATGAAGCAGCACATACCACATAGCACGTGAGTGTCGAGCACGTACCATTTTTGAATTTGACTTAAAACGGGGTTCGAACCACTGACGTCCTCAGATTCAGAGCATCCCAGATTTAGAGCAGACGCTGTAACTATTACATCACTGAGTACAGATGGTCAAGATGAATAAAAAGCAATGGTTCAGACGAATTTTGAGAAATGAGCAATTCCTAAGTTGACAAAAGGTTATTTACAAATCGTGTTATATGAAATGAAATAACGTAATTTCATAAAAACCATGAAAGTAATATATATATTTTTTGTATACCTTGTCGAGGCTCGTATGAGAGCTAACACCGAACACACAGCAAGGGGGGCATGAGACAAGAGAAGAGGGGTGGGAGTGGGAAGGACAAAACAGTGGGGAACAGAGACATCAGGAGATCTGTGGAAGGGAGAGGGATGGGGCGGGGAACATGGGGACATTACAAGATGGACATTACAGGGACTTTCAGGAAGGAAAGCAGGGAATTTGAAGGAGGTGGGCTTGGTGTGGATTAACGGGGGTAGAAAAGATCGAGGATTTGGATGGGGGACGATAAGAGGTGGTGGTGAACTGCTGTTTTGAAGGCCTGGAGGGAAGAATGGGATTGAATAGAGTGAGGGAGTTTATTCCAAAGGTGGGAAAAAAGAGGAATGAAAGAGTGAAGGTGAGCAGTAATTCGTGATATTGGTAGTTTTACCAGAAGGGGGTTGTTGGTGGATCTTGAGCGCCCTGCCGAATGTGGTGGGGACAAATTGCAGAGAGAGCGGGGAGGGGGGGGGCGAGACTGGAGAGGAGACGGTAGAAGACAGAAAGACCACCGACCAGCCTGCGGTGAGAGGCCCAAAGAATCAGCCTCATCGCGGGAGATGCCAATGATCCGAAATGCCTTGGTTTCCACAGCGTGAAGTCGAGAAAGGTGGGAGGCAGGAGCACCAGCCCAGAGGGGAGAGCAGTTCTCCATCAGGCTACGGACAAAAGCTTTGTAAGTGGTCAGGAGCTCAGGTGGGCCGAGGAAGGACTTTGCACGATGGAGGATTCCCAGTCGGCGACTGGCTTTGGAGGCGAAGTTTGAAATGTGGCTTTCCCAGGAAAGGTCATGGCAGATAGTGAGACCCAGAAGCTTGAAAGAAAGGACTTCTTCCAGAGGATTGTTGAGAAAGTGGATGGGGCGGTTTTCTAAACGGTCCTTTCTGAGAGACATCATGAGAGAATGAGATTTGTCCGGATTGAAAGACATCTTCCACGTGTTGGACCAGTTTGTGATTTTATCCAGATCAGTAGTGAGCGAAGAAGCTGCTGCTTGCAGGTCTGAGGGATGACAGATGGTATGGCAGAGGGTGGAGTCATCAGCAAAGAGATAGAGGATTTTCCAGAGAGTCGGATAGATCATTGATGAAAACCAGAAAAAGAACAGGGCCCAGACCCCTACCTTGAGGAACTCCAGCCTGGAGAGGAATAGGGGATGAAAGAACTCCATTTAGGGCCACACGATGACTGCGACAGGAGAGGAAGTCTGCGAGCCATGAGTGGAGATGGCCTTGGATACCATAGGAAGAGAGTTTGGTGAGCAGGGCAGGGTGCCCGACCGTGTTAAAAGCACGCGATATGACAGCAAGCTCTCCACCTTGTCAGGAGAAAATGACAGAGTCCAGGGACATTTGGGTGCGACTGGGTAAGATGGTAGAGAAAGTGATGGGTTTTGGACACAAAATTTAGCTGCAAACACCGAGTTTAGGCATTCAGCTTTGTCACATGCGGTATCAGCAGTGCGGCCATTTGAGGTGAAGGAGGGGATGGAGGGGGAACAAACACCAGAAACAGATTTGATAAGACACCACCAGGATTTTGAGGAGGGAGAGAGGTTTGAAAGTTCGGACTTGAGATGAGAAAGATGTTGTTTTCTGGCTCTCCTGAGGGTAGATACACACTTGTTCCGAGCTTTATGGAAGGAACTGAGATTACCCTCAGTTGGGTTTGCTCTCCATGAGGCAAAGGCAAGTTGTTTCAGGACAACTGTCTCGCCACAAGCTTCAGTGAACCAAGGGCGGGAGGAAGGGGAGGACAACTGAACACGAGAGGGGATAAATCTGTGCATGAGGGAGAGCAAGTTTCTTTGAAAGAATTCCCAGGATGAGTTGATGTTGGAGAAAGTAGTGATAGACGACCAGTCTATAAGTTTGATAGATGCTTGGAGACCCTGCCAGTCGGCTTGAGTGAAACGCCAGACTCGACGGCGGTGAGGTGGTTACCTTTTTTTGGAGCAATTTTTTTTTGATTTTTTTTGTTACCATTCTATGGTGTATGTGTCAGAAACTTACATGCCTGGTGTTGGTTTAATTATCTCATTATTAACTTACATGCCTGGTGTTGGTTTAATTATCTCATTATTAACTTACATGCCTGGTGTTGGCTTAATTGTTCGTTAGGGTGGTGGGCTTGGGATCCTTGGGTCCTGAGTTCAAATCCTTTTCAGGTGTTGAATTATTATCAGGTGGGGTTGACTCAGCCTGTCATCCTTCTGAGGTCGGCAAAAATGAGTACCAGCTTGATGGGATATGCCGGTGTGTGCCGTGGTTTAGAATAGGTACACCGTATCCTTACGCATAAGAGCAACTAAAGGGTTGGCGTCAGGAAGGGCATCCGGCCATAAAAACATCGTCTCAAAAACGGAATCATGATGGAAGATTGTGCTACCCCCTGCTCCAGCAGGGAAGAATGGCCTTAACGTGTGTGTGTGTGTGTGTGTGTGTGTGTGTGTGTGTGTGTGTGTGTGTGTGTGTGTGTGTGTGTGTGTGTGTGTTAGTTATTAACTTACATAGACCTCATACCTGTGAAATTATAGTACCAGAGATGAAAACGTTCTGTACTATTTTGTTGTGCATGTGATGGTGATTTGTAATTAAGGTTAAAAATGAATCAATTTAGTTTGATAATGACGTCAGACTCACGGATGAGTTTGTACATGAACACAAGCAGGACACAGATATTAAGAGGCATCGGTGTACTATTGCATGAATGACAATGACACCAGTCGACAATGTCCAAACACACATGGTACATGCGATTTTAACACGGGTGCCTCACGGCATGGGCCACAGGGGGCTTCATATGGGAGTGCTATCAGGCCACCATGATTACTCCCAATTACTCTTCCAATCATCCATACTGATTAGTAATTTATTACAATTAACAACACCTTTCACGTCAGAGTGTTATAGAGCGAGAGTGCATGCTCATATGAAATATATATATATATATATATATATATATATATATATATATATATATATATATATATATATATATATGTATATATTTTTTTAAACAGATCTTGCAATTACATTATACACAATTGCAATTGAAAAAGAAAAGACCTGTTCTTCTAATGCTGTGGAATACACTCATATCCAGTTTATGGAGTTTGTCAATGACTATCTCAATGGCTTTTCTTTTATTTAAAAATCAAGAGATTGGAAATTGTTATAAATACCTGGATGACAAATCAAATCGAAATTCTAAACCAATGGCTTTGCGAGGCGAACGCAGGCATTCATGATGTGGGAAATGGAGGCCAAAGTGCAGCATTGTGCATGAGAGAAGCAAATTGATTTTTGTTTTTCGCAGCAGTTGTCGATGTAAAAAAAAAAATGCATGGCTCAAGAAATATGTCGTACATGATGGTGGTAGTCAAGTCATTGTGGTAGCCACGATGTCGGTGTGTTTTTGCACAGCTATTTGGGAAAATTGCAGAGCGGGATGGCTCTCACATCAACAGGAATACCAACTTTGGCACATTTTCTCAGGCACTGCTGCTCCTCTTCAGGTGAGGTCAACAGTCTGCATCACCATTTGCGACAAGACATTGCCTGACACTGGTAACCATATTTTCCTCAAAAACAGTGATCAACTAGAGGGGGAGCACTCGGGAGAGTGCAAAACCTCCGCCGCCAATACTGCTGGGACACTCAAGTGAACCTTATATCTTTTTCATTAAATATGTCAACAATGCTGACGGAGTTATAGTTCTTTTCTCCATTTTTTGAGGGGGGGGGGGTTGGAAATCACTTAAAACATGTAGAAATGCAAAAAAAAATTCTCAAACAATTTTTTTTTGGGGGGGGACCAAGTCCAAAATCTAACGGCATGATCCTTGGACCATACCTAACCCCCCACTAAGTTTCGGCAAAATCCGTCGAGGAGGTTTTCCGTAATACTGTTCACAAACAAACAAACAAACAAACAAGCAGTTATAGACTGGTACTTACGAAATCGTCAACTTGACCTATGACCTTGTCTAATAAAAGCTGTCTCTAGAGAAGGTAGAGACGCAAACCAGAAGTTTCTACGATGATTCTGTTCCAAACCATCAAAAATCGAATGTTTGACCTCACTGTGACCTTCACCGTTGACCGATTTTGACCAAAATCTAATCAGCACTAGCCATCACCCTCCTGAATCACGTGGTGTAATTTGACATTGGTAGCTTCTTCCGTTCCCGAGTTATCTGTCCGAAACCATCAAAAATCGAATATTTGACCTCACTGTGACCTTGACCTTTGACCGATTTTGACCAAAATCTAATCAGCACTAGCCATCACCCTCCTGAATCACGTGCTGTAATTTGACATTGGTAGCTTCTTCCGTTCTCGAGTTATCGTGCCTACAAACAAACAAACAAACAAACAAACAGAAACGGAAGTCATCAATATACTTATGAAATCTTTAGATTTCGTAAGTAACAAATAAACCAATGTCACCCGCAGGGTGACCCGTATCTTGCCAAAAGGTGACCACATGTGACTTCTTTAAGGTCACACTGAGGTGAACAGAGCTGCTATCCACCAGGAGCGACTCCTTGACGAATATCTGCCTACAAGAGATTCCGATGAGAATCGTTCTACAGAGTAACCATGAAAAATATGCGTTTGCCTCATAACGTCACCAAATGACGTCAAAATGTCTCAAGCTTGATATATCTAGAAAGCACTCATCGAGGTGTTCAATTTGAGGTACTACACGATATGGTTCCTAAAAATTGAAAATTTGACCTTGGGGTCAAATATGTTTGACCTGAGGCACTAACCATGAAGGTCAAGGACAATCGCCACCAAAAATTAATCAGCTGAGCGCCAGACCATGAACTATATTCCCATGAGGTTTGAAGACGATCCGAACAAAATTACTCAAAAAATAAGGGTTTTGTCGACTCCCCTGATTTGCGCCAAAGTGACCTTGACCTTTGACCTTTACCTTCAAAATTTTGTGCACTGAAAGGGACCTCTATAGGCCTCTGATATGCGAAGTTACAAAAATTTCTGATGATAACTGTGCTCTGCAGAATTTTTTTTATACGTGATTACAGACAAACAAACAAACAAAAAAAAAACATACAAGCTGACTCAGATATCTTGCAAAAACTTCGTTTTGGCAAGATAACAAACAAACAAACAGAAACGGAAGGCATCAATATACTTACGAAATCTTTAGATTTCGTAAGTAACAAGCAGTCATAGACTGGTACTTACAAAATCGTCAACTTGACCTCTGACTTTGTCTTATAAAAGCTGTCTCTGGAGAAGGTAGCGACGCAAACCAGAAGTTTCTACCATGATTCTGTACCAAACCATCAAAAATTGAATTTTTGACCTCACTGTGACCTTGACCTTTTACCGATTTTGACCAAAATCTAATCAGCACTAACCACCACCCTCCTGAATCACGTGGTGTAATTTGACATTGGTAGCTTCTTCCGTTCTCGAGTTATCTGCACCAAACCATCAAAAATCGAATATTTGACCTCACTGTGACCTTGACCTTTGACTGATTTTGACCAAAATCTAATCAGCGCTAACCACCACCCTCCTGAATCACGTGGTGTAATTTGACATTGGTAACTTCTTCCGTTCTCGAGTTATCGTGCCTACAAACAAACAAGCAAACAAACCAGGAGCGACTCCTTGAGGAATATCTGCCTACGAGAGATTCCGATGAGAATCGTTCTACAGAGTAACCATGAAAAATATGTGTTTGCCTCATAACGTCACCAAATGACGTAATAATGTCTCATGCTTGATATATCTAGAAAGCACTCATCGAGGTGTTCAATTTGAGGTACTACACGATATGGTTCCTAAAACTTGAAAATTTGACCTTGGGGTCAAATATGTTTGACCACAGGCGCTAACCATGAAGGTCAAGGCCAATCGCCACCAAAAACTAATCAGCTGAGCGCCAGACCATATACTACATTCCCATAAAGTTTGGAGACGATCCGATCAAAATTACTCAGAAAATAAGGGTTTCGTCGACTCCCCTGATTTGCGACAAAGTGACCTTGACCTTTGACCTTGACCTTCAAAATTTTGTGCGCTGAAAGGGACCTCTATAGGCCTCTGATATGCGAAGTTACAAAAATTTCCAATGATAACTGTGCTCTGCAGAATTTTTTATACGTGATTACAGACAAACAAAAAATAAAATAAAATAAAATAAAATAAAAAAAACATACAAGCTGACTAACATATCTTGCAAAAACTTCGTTTTGGCAAGATAACAAACAAACAAACAAACAGAAACGGAAGTCATCAATATACTTACGAAATCCTTAGATTTCGTAAGTAACAAACAAACAGAAAGGGGTGAAAACAGTAACCTCCATCCATCTTCGAAGATGGCGGAGGTTAACTTGAGGGGTGGCACTCAGTCGAGTGCAAAACCTCCGCCGCCAATACTGCTGGGTCACTTAAGTGAACCTGATGTCCTCTTCATTGTAGGTCAAAACGGATCAGACTCTACTGAACCACGATTGAATAAACTAAACTAGATTGACGCGCATGCAGAAATGCCAAAAAAAAAAAAAATCGAAATT
Organism: Eptatretus burgeri; assembly: GCF_056783735.1. NCBI lineage: Eukaryota > Metazoa > Chordata > Myxini > Myxiniformes > Myxinidae > Eptatretus > Eptatretus burgeri. Next base: position 26,659,881 of record NC_140970.1, on the reverse strand, counting down.
TTTTTGAAAAAAAAGGTGCAATTTTTTTTTTTCTCTAACAAATATATATTTTTTTGGTTGGAAATCACTTAAAACATGTAGAAATGCAAAAACAAAAATTCAAATGAAGACCACAAGGGGAAAACCAGAGATGTCACTTTTTATAAATCTCAGGGTTATTGCACCTGCCAATAGTTGGCAACATAAGGTTTCCTCTCACAATATTACTTTAACAAATAACCAGGGGTGTCACATAATTTATATGGTACAAAGTTTAGACGTGCAATGAAAAAACAAGTGTTGTCAAAGCTGAACAAGTAGAAACCCAGAGTTGTCAGTACTTTACTCCTGGTTATCTCCCTTTCATTCATGTTAACTGTTCCACCATAATACTCAGAGTTGAGAAACTAAGCTATAAAAGGTTGTAAAACTATCACAGCCTAAACTCTGAGCACGACAATGGCCTATTTGGTTATGTAATGGGCTCCGTAGTTGGTGCATATCGTGGTTCAAACCTGGTCAAACCTTCATTGTGACTTTTATGGGACCCACGCTGTGGCTTAATGGTTAGCGCGTCTGAGTACCCATCCTCATTCGATATACCCACCGCCCAATCAACCTGCTTAGGTATATGAGGGAGTGACATGAGGTGACTTCGGCTATCGCGGGGGTGGTTTATCCTTGGTTTCCTCCCGGTTTTCCATCATATTAAGTCGTACGGAGTAAGAAATGGAGAATCCGTCGTCATATAAGCGAAATACCCTTGAGTATGGCGTTGAACACCAATCAAACAAAAAAAAACAATGACCGTTTAATGTTGAAAAAAATAATCTGTGATCACCAAAGTCATGTAATGTATGCTAATAACCAACAAGCATGAATTTGCTACACATCCTGGGTTAAAATTGCATGGCAATTATTAAACAAGGGAATAACCAGTGATGTCAGTTTGCAACATTGATTCGTTCTTTGCTCTTAAATTAAATAACACAGAAACTTGGCAAATGCCACATGTTTAATTTGATCGGCCAATCATCACTCTTCCTTTTACTGGAAAAGAAATCTATATGACAGTTATTAAACAGTCCACCAAAGTCTTGAAACTTTGTTTTTCAGTTTCTTCAAAATTGACTTATCCTGACATCTCTGGTTTTTCCCTTGTGGTCTTCAAATATTTTTTCAAAATGGCCGTCATGGCGGCCATATTGGACTTTGGACTAAGTCCAAAATCTAATGGCATGATCCTGGGACCATACCTAATCCCCCACCAAGTTTCGTCGAAATCCGTCCAGGAGTTTTTCAGTAATACTGTTCACAAACAAACAAACAGACAGGGGTGAAAACAGCAACCTCCGTCCATCTTCGATGGCGGAGGTTAATGAGAAACAATACACAGTGGCAATCTGGTGGTCTGTGCAACTTGGCACCATTATATAAACATTGTAAAGTGGACGTTCAACTTAAGGAGTTGAACTGCGTGATTACTCGAGTACAGCAGCCTTCTGTAGGTCTTGTTCGGTAACGTCATAGTCCATCCACAATCATGGAGCAGCTGCCCTCCCTTCCCAAGATTCCCAAGCTGCCCTCCCTCTTCTGCCCTCCCTTCCCAAAATTTAAACGAGCCCCAATTTCTCATGATTCTGCAAGTACAGGTTTGAGTCCCATGCACTTTTTTAATCTATCTGATATTTAACATGAGATCCCTTACAAAGAACTTCAACACAGTCAGCCATTAGGCCCATCAATCCTTTGCAATGGTTTCCAACTGATGGTTACTTGTCTATGATCTATCCTTTTTTAAATCATGCAAGGAAGCAACACAAACCATTTTTGAAGTCTTTGGTATGCCTGGGCCAGGGTTCGAACCACTGACCTCCCAGATTTAGACAGGATGTTCCAACTATTACATCACCAAGTCTGGTTAATGTTGTCATTTTCTTACGTGTAATGAATGATAGGACTCGATCTGACTGACGGAAGAAAACAAGTTAATATCGAAAAAAAGAATAATCATCAGTGGAATAATTTTCCTTTTGGCTAAATGTTTTACATCTCAGCATATCTACGAGGTTATATGCTCACCTCTGAGCTGTCTAGTCTGATTATAAACTACTATCGTGGTGTTTTGCAGGCATGGCATTATTATAAGGTCAGGATTATTCACTGTTGCATAGGTCATTGTATGCTGGTAGCCTGGCCAAATTTTTAATTCCTGCCCCAGGTGAGGGCTTCTTTGGCAGTACCCTGTGATGGAACACTGACCTGTTTGGGAGGTAAAATTATGAGCGACAGAAATGTTCATGACTGGGCATCGGGGCCCTGATGCCTGCAGACTAGTATGGCAATAACAACAACGACAACCACCTCAAAACCATTTAAAAATTAAATACTTGCATGAGTAGCTCCTTAAATTCAAAGGTTGGCAAAAGGTTATTAAAACACCCCAAAGCTATGGCAGGGAATACCTGTGCGACGTGCGTGCATGTACAGGTGTGCAACTGGAGAGGCATGGCAAGAAATTATGCTGGCTTGCAAACCCCCTCAGCCGTGTCACCCAGAAGCTGGTGTTGCCTCTGACGGCTGTGGCTCAAAGTTCGCTGTCATCTATTTTGTGTCCTTCTTCATGTTCTGTGTCTTCCTGGTAAGCAAATCATCTTGGCACTCGGTAAGTCATTGTTGCAGCATTGAAGTAGAACAATAAAATTAAGATGTAGTGAAGTTAAAAGATTAAATGCGACGGAGAAAAATAGAGCTTATGTATGCTATCTGAGTAGGAGGGAGGACGGAGGTAGAACGCCTTCAGCTTACGATGAGCAGACAGACCTCCACTTTCACGGCACGCTCAATGATACCTACATCCTATCTCCTTACAAAACAACATAGAGAAACATTTTTGCTCGCCCGAGTCATGAGTCAAGGACCCTGACATAATTCATCATTTCAGTCTTTTCTTGTCAGGGCACCTCGATAGTGATAATGATGTTCAAAATTGTACATCCATTCATATGTGGTATCGACATTCAAATGCATAAAGTAACACTACCCCAAGAGAGCGAGAACACCCAAGAAGCACGAGGACAACACCAATGCACTCACAACGTGCTGTCATGTCTACGCCGATTAATACTGATGCTGGACGAATGAACCGAACTAGCTTTTACTCCCCAGGACACGTCAATTGCAGGAATCACGAGAAGCACATGAGGCTTTAACTTTTTCAGAATGGGGGTTTATTTCCCAAACTAAATAACGGGGGAAGATTGAACCGATGGAGGGATACAACGGTGAAATTAGGAAGAGAAGACTATGGATTTAATAAATAATTATCAAGAAGGCGCCGCACATCGGATTCGATCACAGACGGGGGAGCGGAAGGATACACACACCCGGCTGAGGCCTGAGTTGTGCAGTGGAGACTAACAGGCAACGAGGCAGATGATGGAACACATGGGCAGGACGACAGAGGCACACGGCAGGAACCAGGGATGACGAACAGGCCAACAGGAACGACGAAGTGTGAACAGGGCAAAGGCAAGAACACGAGAAGGCATACAGGCAGGCAGGCACCACGGACAGAGCAACTGTTTCTCCTCAACAAATGATCTCCTCCTGTTTTGGTGCCAAACCCAATCCTACTCTGTCACGACTGCGACTCTCGCGAACTGTCCGTAGAGGTCCCAAAAACTCTTCCCCCTCTTGGGAGGCGATCCAAGCTTTGCCCTTCTCTCTCTTCGCTTAGGCCTCACCTCAGCGCCTCACCCAGAGAGAGTACAAAGTGGGTGGGGAGGGGGGGGGTTTGCATGTATGATTGTCTTAACCATCATCCCTAACTAATTATTACTACGCACCATCCCCTGTATGGTGCACATTCAACCAAGACTATCCTTAAGCGAGTGTTGCCTGCTTTTTGAGATGAGCTAACTACTCGTACATGGACTATACTACTTTATACACTTCTATCTGTTCACAGGCAATATTTACCCCCCTCCCCCCTACAAATGTAACAAATACCTTCTTCCCCCAAGGCTGTCAACTCCAACAACCAATAATTATCCTTGCCGACATTCCAAAGCTAACTATACATGAAGTAGGCCCATTCACAATTTATATTCACAAACCAAACAATTTCTGACACCTGCACCATGGAATGGTAACAAATCGCAATTGTATAGAAGTAGATTGGTCAAAAATAAAAATGTCAAACAATTCCATTCCACAGTGTTAGGCTAAAAAAAGAAAAATCAAAAAAAAAAATTGCTCCTGTGTCCAAAGGAAGCAGTTCAGTTTGGCATTTTTAATATGAAATGGGCAAAAGCCGAGAAACAAGTGAAACCTTTTAGAATTACCCTTTAGAACCATTTAGATTTTAGAAATACCCTTTGGAATTACCCTTTAGAACCTTTTATAATTACTCTTTGGAATTAAACACGGTGGAGTGGAAAGGTTCTCTTCGTTTTAGAAGGACGGACAGATGGAAGGAAGGAAGGACATACCTTTGTGAAACATTCCTGCACATAAGGAATTACATAATTATCCGTCTGGATTGAACATCAATTGTGCTTACAGGAAAGCTTAGAGCTGTGTGCACTGACATTTGAACTTTGAATCTGGAAGCAAGTATAAACTGTCATCCTGGTGTTTTACAGGTAGGGCGGGCGATCCGTCGATGTGTGTGCCGTCCTTCGGATGGACGTTCATTTGGGCGTCTCATCTGCCAGCATTCGTTGGTGGACGTTCAAGATCCCACGTTATCCTTCACAAAGAATAGGAGAGCTATCGCCGGCACCATGAAAAACAAAAATTACAAATTCCTACCCTAACTACTGCAGGGAAGGCAATGGCAAACCTCCCAGTGTAACCCTTACCAAGAAACTATTGCAGCAGCACTGTTGCTCTGGAACAGAGTATGGTACATCAGAATCAGAATGTCATCTCACATGCCCTCGTCTCATAATATCAAATTTTATATTTTGAATGTCCTTCAAACAGGAAAATGATGAATTACACCACTGGTAAAGAAAACCATTTTTTTTATTATTAAAACTGCAAAGTTGTGGTTGTTTTGTTAAATATTATTTTGCGGGATGAAACTTACCTGTATGTCTCTCCGGCGTGCTTCCCTTGCACGTTCCGTTCCACTTTTCCAGATAATCAACTTGTTTGTTGCTGTCATAATGGACAATTTTGACTTCCTCACACGGGATTGGTCAATACTGGGACCACATCACTTGGAGGAGTTTGCTCGAGTTTGGGCGGAGTTTGACCCCCAGGCTAAGTAAGTATCCATCGCATGCAGAATTGTGTAAAGGTGTGCAGGTGAGTTCAGAAAGCGTACCTCGATGACTGCGTAACCTCAATCCATATGTCAACCTGTTGCAGCAGGGTGTACATTCAGCCTGTAGAAATAACTTTCTCAGATACTCTTTATCTTCTTTGATGTCATACTATGCCTGGTGTTGGCTTAATGGTTCGAGTGGTTGGCTTGGGATCCTAGGGTCCTGAGTTCAAATCCCGCTCAGCTGTGGAATTAATAGTAGGTGGGGTTAACTCTGCCTGTCATCCTTCCTCGGTCGGCAAAATTAGTGCCAGCTTGCTGGTATACTGTGTCGGAGTGGCGACCCGTCCAGGATTTTGCCCAATAGCCAAGGAGACTGCTTAAGCAGAACCAATGCTCTGCACAGAGTATGGTCCCGATGGATGGATATCATACTGGTGAGGACACCAGATTGGCCGAGAGATCATGTTCAAATTTGATCGATAATTATAATGGAAGCTTTTGGAAACTAAACTTGATCAAGGAGGATGAACATGTTTACCGTCATATTGTCTATAAAAACCCATCTGAATCATTATTTTCAGGGAGAGAGAGTAAACTACCTGCCCTCACTCTACATGACCAGACAATCCATACACAGTGGTGTGCTGAATGCCCTCAAGGTAACTTATGAAAAATCACCAAATGCTATCTATGAAACAGCACCACCACCACCACCACCAAAAATCCTCCAAATATTACAAGAAAAACATTATTGCCATTAATAAACATTTGGAGATAAAAAAAGTAACTGTGGAACAGTGTGGTCAGTTCTACAAGGTAGGACATGTCAAAGCACAACATGCTTCAAATAACCAACACATGGCAGGGAAAACTGTCATTGCCAGAAGTTGTTACCCACACGATGATATGCGTTGTGTCTTTTTGGACAGAGGTCATATAAAGCATGTAGACCTGGTGGCCCTGCTGCGGCACATCCAACCTCCTTTGGGCTTTGGCAAACTGTGTCCACGGCGGCTTGCATGCAAGGTATGCTTATCTACTTTACTTCACCACCTTTAAAAGGTACACTTCAATTTACACGTCCATTTTTATTTCAACTGCCTTTCCTGAGCTCACCTTGACATGACTTTGGCTCACAGCATCCCACTGTACTCTCCAACAGAAACTGGTGTCCATGAACATGCCACTGAACCATGATGGCACGGTGACGTACAATGCCACGCTCTTTGCTCTTGTGCGAACATCTCTCAAGATCAAGAGAGAAGGTTAGACGGATCTCAATAGGATGTTACTACTAATTTAACTGTATTGGCAAAATGACGCAGCTGGGAAATTGACAAAGTTGCGACTGATGTCACCTGTAGGTAGAACTCCGATAGCTACATATTTATTAGGTTACCAAAAACATGATCCCTCGGGCGTGTTCCATTACCAATAAGCTTGCTATCGCTTGCCAAGCCAGTCGTTCCTTATTGCAACCATTTTGTTGGAATGCTTGCTTTGAGTGAAGTGCTGAGCCACTTGGCGAGCACTCTACAAGCTGATTGGTAATGGAATACACCCCTGATCATGTATATGATTTGATGAGTCATGTAATAGTTACTCGTTTTGGTTTGTCACGGACGCAAACCCCTTGTTATGCTTGTCAAAAACTTGGGTGTGAGCAGCATTTTGAGCAGAAATCATATCCATGCCAAAATCAAGCACACCTGCACGTGCATAATGCACCACGTACTTTATGTGCAGGTAATCTCGACCAAGTGAATGAGGAACTCCGGGCAATAATAAAGAAGATTTGGAAGACAACCAGCCTGGCACTGTTAGACCAGGTGATCCCTCCTTCTGAAGGTGAGGATGATATAAGAACTTAAGCAAGGTTAACATCCTGGGATCCCCAGGCAGCATTGAGGAAGCTGAAATTACTCGCATTCATCAGACACACCGTGTGAGTTTTGTTTGCCATGACCAGGAAACTCACACGGTGTTGTCTGATCAATACTTGTGAGTGTGATCAAGCCTCACAGGTATATTTTCGACTGGAGGAGATAATGTTCACCATTATTTCTTTCACTATTGTACATGACTGCAGAAACAGAATGTTTGAAATATACATTTTGATGAGAGTACAGCCAATCTGCTTGGGGGTGCATTTCTTTTTTTTGTATGCCTTGTCGAGGCTCGTATAAGAGCTAACACACAGAACATATAACAAGGGGAGCAGGAGACGAGAGGAGTGGGAGAGGGAAGCATAAAACAGTGGGGAACAGAGACATAAGGAGATCTGTGGAAGGGAGAGGGATGGGGCGGGTACACAGGGTAGACAAGATGGACACTACAGGGACTTTCAGGAAGGAAAGCGGGGAATTTAGAGGTGGGTTTGGAGTGGATTAACAGGGGTAGAAAAGATCATGATTTTGGATGGGGGAAGATATGAGATGGTGGTGTTTTGAAGACCTGTGGGGAAGAGTGGGATTGAAGAGAGCGTGGGAGTTTGTTCTAGAGACGGGGGAAAAACAGGAATGAAAGAGTGAAGGTGAGCAGTGATTCTTGATTTTGGCAGTTTCACCAGAAGGGGGTTGCAGATCAGACAAAGCAGAGGGGGCAAGGCCAGAGAGGAGATGGTAGGAGCGAGAGACAGAAAGACCACCGACCTGCTTGCGGTGAGAGAGTGAGAGACCCAAAGACTCAGCTTCAACGTGGGAGATACCAATGATCCTAAAAGCCTTGGTTTCCACAGCGTGAAGTTGATAAAGGTGAGAGGCAGGAGCACCAGCCCCATAGAGGAGAGAAGTACTCCATCAGGCTGCGGATGAAAGCTTTATGTGTGGTTAAGAGCTCAGGTGTGCCGAGTAAGGACTGCACGACAGAAGATACCGAGTCGGCGACTGGCTTTGGAGGCCAGCTTGGAAATGTGACTTTTCCTGGAAAGATCATGGCAGATAGTGAGACCCAAATGCTTGAATGAAAGGACTTCTTCAAGAGGATTGGTCAATTGGGGTGGGGGTTTCCAGATGGTCCTTTCAAAGAGACATAGTGAGAGTGTGAACCAGGAAACATCAACTTTCAGGATATTGTTTTGTGGCTAATCTAACAACACTGGTTGGTTGGTTTTAATAAGAAATAAATAATAAGATCCTTGCTTTAATCTGCCACTTGAAATTTCCAATTGGATTCCCTTAATCCATTTTTGGGTCATATCAAATAGAGCTCATCCGCAAGGGTATTTGACACAGTGCAAATCACTCTGCCACTGGTGAGGAGAGGTAAGTTGGTGAGTAATATTGATGTGGGTTGCATGAGAGCAATGGAACACATAAAAATCACCAACTAATATGACTGTCCCTCGAGGCAAGGATCAGGTCTGACATTTCAACACCAAGTGGTCTTCATCATCGACTTATACTGCAGGCAGTGTATGCCAGATATTGTGTACTTCCCAAGGGGGATTAGGGATGCATCACATGACTGCAATGTGTGCTTGTTATGACCACAACATCTCTTTAATCATAATCTGTGATGAAAATGACGGTTCTCACCATCAGCATGAGAGGCACGTGATGCCTCCCCTTTGAAGGGTCCATAACACCTAACGCCTGATGCTTGTAAAGTCCTGAATATTGACCCCCACCTTTATCCCTCCCCCACTCCAACCCATCCTCGACTCTCCCACACTCTCCTTTTCTCGAGACCTTTCTCTCCATTTTGTCAATTCCTCACCACGTTTCGCATTTCTCGAGAAGTTATCAGAACAAGAAACCGGGCCAAGGTTTCTTTTCTTCGATACAAGGAAATACATATTAACGTTTTTTTCTCATTCGTAAAATGTAGTTTATATTGAAAGATAAAATTAGTGATGAGTTTTCGTGAGAACTTTTTGAACACCCCCAAAGGGATGTTTGTTTGAGGACAATCTACATTTATATATATCCAAAGAGAGGAGCTATTCAATTGAGAGAAACAATATTGAAAGGAAGTGGTGTGGAATCAGGGGGAGTAGGGTAGTGGGATGTGGGATGTGGGGATATGGAGAAGAGATAAAATTCCATCTTTTTGCATACATAACATGTAGATAGCCCATTGTTTGCGACATGAAAAACAGTGCGGTGCTAACATTGTGGCTGTGTCTGTCCTTGCCAGATGATGAAGTAACTGTCGGGAAGCTTTATGCCACCTTCCTTATTCAAGATTACTATCGGAGGTTTAAGAAGCGTAAAGAGCAAGGGATGCTTGGTTTGGGTACCAAGAATGCATTGGAACTCATGGTGAGTTGTAACCAAGTAAAAAAAAAAAAAAACATTCAAAAAGCTGATTTTGGAACAGCCCATTGAAAGCGAGATCACTTGTAGATCTGCTAGAAATGCCGATTCTTACCCTTTCGTGGGAGACTTGCCTTTGAGTTGTCTCGTCAGATTTTTATGCCGAACTATTTACTGTCCTCCTGGTGCTTCAGGGGTATAGCATTGCATCAATGAGTGTGCCATTCTTCGGAAGGCTGTTATGTTCGCTGTCCGGTCCAATAAGCATTTGATGGTGGATGTTATACATCCCACGGTGTCTTTTACAAGAGCAGTCAATGACTGTTGGCACAGTGGTCAAATTCCAAATTCTTACTCTAATCTCTGGCACCCTGCGACAAAGTACATTCTCAAAAGTATAACATCCTCTAAACTCGGCACGAGGAATCTCTGGCCCGCAGCCGCATGCGGCCCGTGTGGTGATATTTTGATCCGTATTATCACTTCCCGCCAAACATGGACAGCCGAATCAAAAGGAAACAATCTCTGAAGTCACATGAGGTATGCTACTTTGTAATTATTAGTATTATGACTATATTATTAAAATGTATATGATTTCGTATGTTACTTTTATTGAGTTGGTATCAAGAATGAGGATCTTTCGTGACATTACAATATTTTTTTGTGTGCGCAGTAACAGTCAGAATCATTAGTTACATTAATTATCTGGATATATGCTGTTTAAATTACCAACAAATCATTAGGCATACAACCGGCCCACACTAAGTTTAACAATGGCTGTTATGGTCCTTCAACTAGGAAAGATTCCCCCACCTGTTCCAAATATACATGTCCACAATCATCATTTCCATAATCATAATTCATCAATTTCTGTGGTATTTCCCTCCAAGGCTGGTCTTCGGACTGTACAAGACACCAGCCCTTGCCTACGCCGTGCCATTTCAGGAAGCTTGTGGGATGGAGACATCAAGCTGAGCAACAATACCCTCTCCATCTCACCATCCACCATTCCTCGTGATGGTAGTCATAGCATCAGCTGGGAAAGATCATTGAGAACCACCCAGAGACCACTGCAACTACCTCCTATTGCTCATAACCTAAAATCTCAGCACACCATGATCTCTTCACCAGCTTGCCAATTATTAACCCATCACCCCTACAGTTTGAACCAATATACCAACCATGACCCATCTCTGGATTCACGGATGAAAGACCGTCATTACTTTCCATCTCAACTCATGGCACTTGCACCTCCACCGTACCAGTCTACACCAAAATCCGAACTGCCAGCTTCCTCCCTCTGTTCCAGCAAGGTAAGCCTGTTGGCCATGCCTGTCATGCTGAATCCATTATCAGACCACAGCTCCTTTCCTTCCATCAAAGTCTCTTTACTGACCGCCAGTGATGTAGATAGCTATGACGAAGAGGTTGACGATTACAAAAATGACTCTGCTAGGCCCAAACTGAACGAGCAAAATAAAGTTCCAAGTCTTGACTTCTACTGGCTTTATGACAGCTAATGGCCAGGATCGATATATAAGTTCATGAAAGGAGAGATAAAAAAAAAAACACTTTAGAAAAATGACTTTGAAAGGACCCATCATTTCCACTCCAGTTTTTCCAAAAACTTCCTGATGCTGTTCAATCCCACTGTACCCTTGAGGGCTTACATTTGGTGGCACACCACCCTCTCAAGTCACCCCTCATCCCCACCTGTGATATTATCTACCCATTTTAACCCAACCCTCTTAATTGCATGTTTCCTCCCACCCTCTCTCCTCATTCACTTGCTTGTTGCTTCGACTTGTTGCAACACACAATTTATCTTTTGGTTTCCCTTAGCATGGCAGACAAAAAGCATAGCTTGACTTATTTAAGAATAAAATAGACATTCAAATCCAGTATACAGGCTTCAACAAGTATTGAAATAGTAAAACACTTAGAAAGAGGAGAATTTTGCAAGCATGATGTACACATCAAGTAAACCACTTGCATTCAAACGGAGGATGCAAAACCAGGTCCTTTCAACTACAGGCCAGTAAGTACACTTCTATTTACAAGCAAAGTCATGGAACCCATCATTTCTGCTGACTTTGTCTTAACTCTTTTCAAACAGACTTATCTCTGACAATCAGTTTGGATTATGTCCTGGTTAATCATCTCTGGCCACATTGCAGCTTGCTCTATCAGCAATTCCTTGAGGGTTTGATTCTCAAGCAAAAGGTCAGTTCTGTCTTCATGGATATATCTCTGGCATTGGACAGAGTCTGGCGTCTTGCTCTGCTTGTCAAGCAAGTTACCTATGGCATACCAGGCCACCTAAATATTGAACCTGGCTTTCTGACATCTTCCACAATCAGAGGTGCCATCAATGGAGCCCTTTCTGCACCACTCTCAGTGTAGGTTGGAGTATCCCGACGCAGCGACTTTCTCAATCTTGTTCCGAATCTACATAAATGACTGGTCCCAAGCTCTGGAAACCATCTCTTCCTTTTTACAGAAGACTCCACATTGTGTCATACAGTACCCTCATTGAAGTGACATGCAGACAGTAGCTGCATCACTCTGGCACTTTGGAATTGATTAGATGCAGATATGACAAATGGAAGATGTTTTTCCAATCATGGCAAATCTCGACATCTGACTGTCACTCCGGAAGGATCATCAAACTAAACGACCTATTTCCATGGTCAGCCACAAGAAGAGATTCAGTCTCTTTAAAGTCTAAGCCTCACAATCGGCCATTACCTCTCCAGGGTCGACTCCATAGCAAAGATGGTCTTCCTAGCCATCTGCAGACTGGGAATTATCAATGATTCCTGGAAATATCAGAACCAATCACAGCTTAAAAGGCCTTAGTCTGCAGCTTGATGGAGTACTGCTATTCCTGATAGATTGGTGTCCCAGCATCATGTCTGTCTCTTCTGGATTATGTGGTATCTAAAGCTTTCAACATTATTGGCATTACCCATGATGAGGCCAAAGCACAAGACCCATCACTCTGACATCGCAAACAGAGCGGTGGCCTATATGCATTTTACTGCTTTTCCTCTGGTCGAATCCCCTCTGCTGTCTCAGCCCCTGGTCCTTCCCAGCTCCTCTAACACCCACACCTTCTTCATGCAAGTTTTAAAATGCAGATGTACTCTTTTGTTCCTCTTTTTCTTTGGGTTTGTGAAAGTGTTTGCTGGAGGCGGTTCATCATATTCTTCCCTCCAGCAAATGGTGTGCCACCATTTAATATCATCCGCCATCTCTACCTGTGATCTTTTCTATCCCTCTTAATTCTACCTAACTAAACCCTCTTACCTTACTACATTTCCTCCCTCCTCATTTTCTGTTCGTTCATTTCCTTACTTGATGGGTCCATTGTCTGACCACACTGCATCAATCTCCGTCACCTCACCCTTCCACAAGCCTATATTTTGTATACAAAAGCAGGATGGTACTCTGTGTATAAATACCCATCTGCATCACATTGGGCAGAGTATTAAGCACTCTGGCTTTTTTTGGAACTCATTCAGTGAAATACACTGGAGAGCACATGGGACTGCTGAAGTCGACAACGCAAAACATCGCTCAAAACTTCCTGTCTAATGACCCAAATTCACTTATTTTTGTTTTTTTTCCTCTCGAGCAGATTCCATGTTGCTGTCGTCTACAAAAATGGGATGTTGCAGAAAAATAGTGTGATGTCAGACATGAACAGAACCAGGAAAAAGTGCAAAGTAACATACAATAAACGCAAAATGTAAATTGATGGCAGAGAGAAAGAAGGGTCGGGGAGTGTGTGCATCGAGGGGAAACACATTTGGGGAACTAGAAGAGGAAAGAAGGGAAGATGGAAGGTATGGAATATGGGGAGGTGGGGGAATTCCACTATACATGCGTAAAACTAACAGCTGGCCCCAAAAAGGCTAATTTACATAATCAAATACAGCCAATGCTATAGAATGGAATAAAGATTATAATAATGAAAAAAATCAAATAAGTTAACTCCAGTGGTGATCAGCGAGGCTAAGGTCAGCACAAATACAGCCCTAACCAATGTTAACCCCTTCACAAACCCCAACAGTAGCCTTAACCATAACCCAAGTATTGCAGTGTCAGGGTCAACAAAGTCATCAGTGCACCTGTTCAGCATTATCATTTATCAATAATAAGAAAATGGAATGGAACAACAGTACGATATATCTGATCCAAAAGGATGGTGCAGAGGTAGCACGCTTGCCCTTGTGCTATCAGGTCAGGTTCGATTCCCAACACGACTATAAACTGTCAAGTTGGTGCATTGTCGGGAAGGCATTGAATCATAAAGTGTGCCATCCCTCAGATGGATGCTAAGCAAGGTATCCCGTCTGCCGGGTTAGGTTGATGGATGTTAAAGATCTCACAGTGTCTTTCGGGAAGAGGAGGCGAGTTACAGCGGCACCATGAACAGATTATAAATTCCTGCCACCTTCAGTCAAACATTAGGCCGAGTCAACCGGTGCATGAAAGAGTTGGGACAAAAACGTTCCCTGGCTGACCCTGCAGTAGAGTGTAAGTAATTGTGGCTGTTTTTGGCAGAATTGTCAAGAACGAAAAAAATGCCCATTATTCAAAAAGAGTTTGGCAGGACGGTCAATTTCACAAGCATTGGTGCAGCAAATACACAACTTCGGATGATAACGAGTATGCACAATAAGGATGGATGGAGATCTGCAAAGTAAGGATGTTGGAGTAATGGCTGCACCGAACCATTAATTGTGATGGTGATTATAAAAGTTTGTCGTTTAGTAAATGATATTTTTTCCACTTCATCGATGTTTTTAGCAAAGCTTTGATTGAGTGATAATTTAAACAAGTATGCACCAAATACAATGCTGCATTGCACAGTTCACCTTTGGGACTGTTTGCTTTAAGGAGAGATGTATTCATATTTGCATTCGGCAGTGAAGACAATAAATAATTCATGCACATGACATTGTTCTACTCTGTAACCATAAAGCTTTATTAAAAAAGAAGTTATTCAAGTTATAATGAGAATACTGGATTATCATCATTTTAGAAACGCAACACCATTGATTGCACAGAACAGACAGCGATTTTATTAGTATCCTGACGATGTTTAAACCTGTAAACATTTTTTGTATTGTGGTTTTCTCACCAGAAAATGCAAGAAAACTGATTTTGGTCTCAAAGGATAAACTTTGCACAACTTTAGTGTCTTGCTCCTGTGACACAATTCCAGATTCAGCATGATATTAACCGCACAGGCATCCTAATTCAAAGTGTAATCTTTGTCAAAATGCTTTAAATTTATCCACATCTACGCACCATTGCCGAGCTCCCTGCAATTATCGCTGGGTTTCAAGGGTTGGCGGTGAGTACACTGGGACATGGCAGGGAGGAAGTGGGGCAAGACCTCTGATAATGTCCGCTGCCTTTTCAGCCAGCATGATCGTTGGTGCATTCAGGTTTCCACTCACAATCGAAGGCATTATCGATGCATCCACCACTCGAAGACCCTCTATACCAATGACCCGGGTCTCAGGGTCTACCACAGTGGTGGGATCCTCGGGGTCTCCCATCTTGCAAGTGCAGGAGGGGTGGTACGCAGAGTCGGCCAATGTGCGCACTGCTGCATCAATCTCTGCATCGGAATTAACTTCGGGTCCAGGTCGGATTTCCCGCCCTCGGAAATGGTTGAAAGCCGGCTGGGCGAACACCTCCCGGGACATTTTTACGCACTGGCGCACTTCCCACACATCTTGTTCTGTCACAGGTACATTGAAAGAGGCAAAGACAAGTTGAGGACAACAATGGTAGAACCAAAACCATTATCCAAATCAGTTTGTAACGTTATAGTTTCCCTGAAGTCTAAGCAGATCATTGAACATATTAACAAAGCAAATTTCTCTAAATTCAAAGTTAGTAACCTGACAGACTGTGTAGAATTGGGGTGTTTTGCCAGGTTCTCCAAAATTTCGGCAAAGTGCATCCTCACAATAATTCATGGACCGGTGTTTGTGTGTTTGTCAAGCTACTTCGACAGTTCTGGGCTGATTACATCCAGACTTGCTCCATAGGATCAGCATGACCCCAATTATTGCGTAGGGGTGTTTATATCTTTGCCGGTGGTCTTTGGGGAGGGGAGAGGGGTGGACGCAAATGTGTATCGTGTAGCGCCACCTCCAGGTGGGGGAGGGTATTACAAGCCCTCACCATTTACAGTACGTACAGTATTCCTGTCCCCACGTTTTCCAGTGCAGTGAGGCGTTTTGAAATGGAAGCAGTAGGTATGTTTTTGCTTCATGCACGTAACCCGAGGTTTTTGTTTTTGCCAATACAGAGATGTCGGCTACCTCTACACTACCCAAATAAAGGTATGCGTCAGAAAAACGTGTTGCATGCTTGGAACAAGATCGTCCATAGGGCGGTTACTCTGCTGGTATAAATAATACACAATCCTGATAATATTCACTCAAACAATACAAGCTATGATTTATGATCATTACAAAGAAAGTAAAACAAACTCATATCAGTATTGTTTCATGTGGGTTGTGCTTGGTCAAAAGCCTTACTCGTGGTAAGGTAGTTGGCTTCGATAACAGGGTGTTCCCGGGGATCCCTCGAGTTCAATTTGATCCAGCCACGGCTCGTGGGCCTCATTGGTCCAACGTGCACCTGGTGAAAGATCATGGGGGAAGGTGGGGGGGGGGGAGAGGTAAAGGGGCAGCAGTAGGGGAAGAAGGAAAAGACAAAGTACAAAACAAATTTTTCAAAAATCTAACAACAGTACATTGTCCTTGTTAGTCCGTCCGTCCGCCTGTGCAACATGAAACGGCTGTGGTTTTATCTATTTATTTTTAAATCTCTTTCGTGTTTCATTATTTGCGATTGAGTTTCTGTGTGTCTGTCCAGGTCATAACTTTTTTTTTTTAACCATTTGAGCTTTTGTCATCAAATTTTCAACAAACCTTTACTTTGAGAATATGGAGTTTTCGTAAACTTTAGAGTACAAAGGGTACATGGATGGGCTTTGCATTTTGAGAGGCTTTCGAGTTTACTTATGTTTTAACGTGGCGAAGGAGCATTGATTAAAAAAATGTACGCAGTGATCACAAGTTTATGAACAATGAAAAATTTATATTTTAAACAAAGCTCCCAATATTACTGTTCATTTTATCATCCTCGGTATCTGGATCATCGTCCTTATAAGCACCTGCATCAAAATTAACCACCTGTCCTAAGCTATCAATCACACCTGCATATTTATCAAACAATTTCTTCATCACGAATAACCATACTGCTGCTCAGGGAACAAAACCATTTATCAAACAATTTCTTCATCACGATTTTTATCCTCTCACCCTAGAATTCCTACTCACAATATTTAGAGCTCCTGTATGACCCAAAACACTGAATACAAAAAACACGATAAATGTATGTGTACCGCAGTTTGAGAGCAAGAGGAGAAGAAGTGAGCAAATAAAAAACACAATTCATACAGGACTGGTCCCGGATCTTAATTTGGATAAGTGGGCACATTTTCTTCCAACCTTGGAGATAGGTGAGCAGATATCATTGTGATATGTTTCGATTGTAAAGAACAGAGAGCCACTACACACTAGAATGGACAGTGAGTGGGAGAGAGACCTATGGAATATGATGAACTGATCAAGGAAAAGGGGGCGATATGAAAAGAAATTGACATCCATTAATTTTTTTTGAGGCTCAATGGAAAGGTAAGTGAAAGCTAAGATAGCCCAGAACCCTCGACAAACTCTCCAATACAAATAGGAGGATGATGGCCATGAAGAGTGTGTAACAGAACAAGTGGTCAAGTGAACTAACGATGAAAAAGAGCAGAGAATGCTGGGAGCAAAATTACTTATCATAAAAGGGCACAAGTGTTAGAAATTCAAACATTTACAAAAATATTTTGATGAAACAAAACTTTGACATCATTAATGTAATGTGACAAACATCCAAACTGTTGTTAAGCACAGAAGGAGGAAATGGACTTCAAACTTAACACACAAAAATGACAGATGACATCAGTGTATATTTGGTATATTCCATAGATATAAAGAGCAAAGATCAAATCCCAAATTACAGTTTGGATTCCACAGGTGATATAATAATGTTTGGGTATATTGCTTCAGATTGAATGTACAAATCCTTCAAAGGAAAACAAAAGTAACAAGAAAAAGGGCAATCAGAGATTGCAGACCCTCACCAGGACTTGTTTTGTGTAGTTTTGTGTGCCGTTTGTGTATTGGTGTGTTACGTAATTAATAAGTGATATAATTAGAACTGCCACTTTATAACTGCTGGCAGTGATGACCGGGTACCAAGACGTCCCGCTTTGATGGAACCCCACTTTGATTGGCCACCTGACCCTGACCCATGACGTTTTTAGCTCACCTGTTCGAAGAACAGAGAGCTATAGCAATACCCCCGGCATGAGCGTCAGCGTGAAAATGTTAAAGTTTTTGGTGCAAGTTATTTTTTCCTTTCTAATGTTTTTATCTACCACACTTTTTTATACGACCGATATATATATATATATATATATATATATATATATATATATATATATATATATATATATATATATATATATATATATATATATATATCTGGGCGTATTATGCGATACCGGTCGTCCGTCCGTCTGTCTGTCTGTTCCTGTCCGCACCCTAACTCCCAAAGATTTCAACTTTCACGTTTCATATTTGGCACATAGGTACAGACTGTGGAGACGGTGTGTCGTGACATAGATTTGTCATCTAAAGTGGTTGCCATGGCAACCATGATGCTGTTTTCCATCCGTTCCTGTCTGCACTCTAACTCCCAAATTTTTCAACTTTCACGTTTCATATTTGGTACATAGGTACAGACTGGAGACGGTGTGTCGCGACATACGTTCGTCATCTAAAGTGGTTGCCATGGCAACCAGGATGCTGTTTTCCATGTAGTAGCACAATTCTGTATATACCTTCTTGTTCGGGCGTATATTGTGCTCACTTGTTACTGATTACAATATACAAATACATATATTGCTTTGAAATTATTTGGATCAGACTTCACTGCAATGCTTTATAAAAAATATTAATTATGAGGCTAGTGTTTTAAAAACGATAAATGTATAAACAGGTGAGCATTGGGTGGCTTTGACACCAACTCTGGTTATTATTCAACTGAATTTAGAATGGGATGAAAATAAATTCAAATCAAATGGAAGACCAAATAGGTACAAGTCCTGCATTGGATTCATGAGGAGCCTGAAAAAGCAAAGATGAAGTTATCAGGAGGAACCTGGATTGGATTTGGGTTTCAGCTCCTCCTCCTCCTCCACCCTCAAACCCATCGAGGAACAGCCAAGTGAGCCATATTCAAAAAAAGAAAAAAAAATCAAAAAGAACCCAGATCAAAAAATTAAATACTTCTGGCTGCCAGACTATGTGTCCAATAAAGTTGAAATTTAAAATATGTATTCCCATCACTACTAGATCACAATTGTGAAGTTTCACGTCGGTCGATTAAGCGGTTCTAAAGAAAACATTTAATATTTTTCTTCAATCCAATATGGCTGCCAAACCATGTGACCTATGTCATCATGTGTGAACCTTTTGTTCCTCATGGATAAGCGGTCACACTTGTAAAGTTTTGCCTCGATCGGTTCAGCCACATCAGAGAAAAATATTTTTGAAGGTATTTTTAATTTTAAACAATATGACTGCCGAATCACGTGACCGATGACTTCATCAAATTTTTTTTTTTCTGTGGACCATTTTATCCCTCTGACCCTCAATTTTTTTATACTGATCAGATGTAGTGTTGTACATATGCAATTATGACATCATAAAAAAAATCACTTATTTTGCATGTACATCATAAAAAAAAAACTGGAGTACTTGCCGTGTGCCAAGTTTCAATTTTATTCTTGGTGCGGTTTCAGAGATAGAGAGCTCCAAAGTTTTTCCATTTATCCAACATGGTTGCCATACCACGTGACCTATGACATCATAATTATTAAAACATTCTGCATGAGTAGTCACACCTATGGAGACAATTTTGTCTCAATCAGACAAGTGGTTGCAGAGAAAAACACGAAAGTTCTATGAAAACAAATAAACAAACAAATGAAAAACCACTCAGAGCGACACATTGAAAAACAGAACAAAGTAGAACAGTACTCGGTAGAGCGTATACCTCTGCCAGGCTGAACAATTTACGTTTTGTATCCCACTGATGGGCTGGATCTGAACGAAAATCTAATCCACTTGTTCTTTTCACATAACCAACTCATTCACCTAGTTTTGTCATGACTCGTCCACAACTTTTTTCGATGGATTGACATATATATATATATATATATATATATATATATATATATATATATATATATATATATATAATAGTTTTTGGCCCTATCGCTCAATTTAAGAAATTAGGCCTATGTTGACCCGTTTAACGTAAAAATAATTGGTGGCTGAATTCACTGAGCTGATATGAAAATCCTGTTCAAATTTTATGAAAATTGACAATTTCTGAAATGGTGATGAAAATTGAGGATTTTAGAAAATTTGGCCAAAATTGGCTTTTGGCAGATCTTTACCTCAAAATTAGTAGGTGATTGAATTAATTGACCGAATTTGCAAATGCTCTTCAAAGTTGAACTCAATTGGATTAAAATTGAGGACTTTAGAAATTTGGCCACATTGACCTTTTGGCCGAGGTTTCCCTCAAAATAACACACACCAATTGAGCGGGATGTACTTGATAGGCTTGTTTCTAAAACTGTCGATTTTCATCCGATTGACTTGAAAGTTGAAGACCATTTGCATATTAGCTTACTGAATTCAAGCACCAATCTCGACGTTTGTCCTTGTTGCACGCACACGCGCGCACACACACACACACACACACACACACACACACACACACACACACACACACACACACACACACACACACACACACACACACACACACACACACACACACACACACACACACTCACACACACACACTCACTCCATCGTCCATAACGTCTTGAGATATCCTGCTCACAGACAGACAGGTTTGAAAACCAGCTCCATCCACCTTTTGTGGCAGAGGTCACAAGATCCCATTAACAATTTCTGCCTCGACCAAGAAATGAAACAATTTTGGGAGCGATGCAGGATGAACACTCTTCATTCATGGTCTTGAGTGATCCTAAAGATAACCACACTGAAGTTATAAACAAAATTCAGAAATCCGGACCAGAGAATAAAGATGCTTAATTTTCATTTTTGGTGGCGGGACTCAAACAAGTGTGTACCTGATAGGCTTCTGCTGTGGGAGAAGTGCGCCCATGATCGATGACTTGGGAGGGCAGGAAGTGAAACTGAACGTCAGGATGAAGAACACCAGGCGCACTCCGGATGAAGCCGCCTGTGTGTAGATGTGCACTTGATCCCTGACCTGTGGTGTCACGGGGAGAAGCATGACCATATCCTCAAATATATAAAACAATCCTACATTTTGCCTAATTTTAGAAAGCCATATTTTGTACAATCTTAAAATGCAATTTGGTCTCATCATATCCTCCACGATGCGTGATGTTGGCTTAATGGTTTGGGTGGTGTGCTTGGGATCCTTGAATGCTGAGTTCAAATCCCACTTGGCTGTTGAATTTATATCAGGTGGGGTTGACTCTGCCTGTCATCCTTCTGAGGTCAGAAAAATGAGTGCCAGCTTGCTGGTATCCTGTGTTGTAGAGGCGACCTGTCCAAGATCGTGCCCAATAGCCAAGGAGACTGCTTAGGCAGCACCAATGCTCTGCATGTCCTCCACTGGTGCATGTTTTGTTCAAGAGCGCACTGTGTAAAATGCATGTAGCGTATGTACTATGGTATGACACAAAGTCATGCATAAAATGCAGTTAACATGTGATAGAATCACATCTCATGTGCAGTGATGAAATGCTCCATTGTGTAATTGTGTGTTGACCTTGAAAACTGTGATTGGTTGTTATGCAAGCAATCAGAAAGGGCCACACCTGCAGGAGGACTATAAACTTATATAGGTTGTGATAACACTGTGGTGTGGTGAGTACTATAGGTCTTGGGAAGGAAACATGACGTGACAAGCACATATCAATCAGTCTCAGCTAGCGAAGGTTACGTCATGCGGTGGAATGCAACCCAACTCGATGTTCCAGCAGGAGCTGTGTGCAAGACTGAGCAAGGAATAGAAGCAGTTGGGGAAGAAAGCCAAAACTCTCCAAAAGTTGATGTTAAGTACCTCAAAATATGTTCTCGACGTGTAAAAGATGATCCAGCATTGATTGTGCACATGACCCAGCATTAGTAAAAAAGTAAAGCCTGGTGTTGGCTTAGCAGTTAAAGGTGGCTGGCTTGGGACCTTAGGGTCCTGAGGTCGAGCCCCTGTCGACGGTTGAATTAACACCAGGTGGGGTTGACTCAGCCTGTCATCCTTCTGAGGTAAATGAGTACCAGTGTACTGGGGCAATAACCATTCGGGGTAACCTGCATCAGAGTGGCGACCCGTCCAGCACTGTACTCCTTGCCAATGAAACTGCCTCGGCAGCCCTATGTGCCTTTATGGCACAAAAGGAATGGTATTATTATAGTGCAAAGTGATCTCGATGGATACATCGCTGCATGAAAACCTCGGCCCACTTTGCCGCTCCTTACAAATGGTTTGATGTTGGTGGTGGTGGTCGTATGGCAGCTTAGCTACCGGGGTAGCTATCATTTCTTGAAGCGCGACTGTGTCGCTGATGCAGTGCCCCTCTACCAGTACACACACTGGAACTCATTTCGCCAACCTCCGAAGGATGACAGGCTGAGTAAACCCCCTGGTGTATTAATTCAGCGGCCGACGGGGCTTTAACGCAGGACCCTAGGATCCCAAGCAGCCACCCTCACCACTGAGCCAACACCAGGCTCGTTTGATGTTCATTAAAGTCTAATCAAGCCATTCATTTTCCATTCTTATTGCTCGTTGTCTCCAGACTTTGGTGCTTTTCACGAGAATTCCGACCACACTGTATATGCTTACCTTTCCTGCTGCAAGGTTCCAGTTATTATTCACCCGAACGATTTTATTAGAATGCGTAATTTTTCACTGTTACGATTTCACTTATTTAACACATCTATCAGTTCAGGAAGTCACCTGCAACTCAATACATGCCACTCACTGCGGTGAGCACTTTACCTGCAAATACTTGTTGGTCTACTTCTATTGTTCAGAAAATCTTTCACCATGCGTGTGATAATCACCAGCTGTGTGAATGTGTACTGGTGCAAATCTCAGGCATTTTCACATGGACCTCAATTCCATTGTTCAGAATTAATAAAATACACTATTTGTTATATTTTATGAGGGTTACAAAAAAAAAATAAATAACATCGAATATCTGTCCAACTGGGAATATGACTCGAGGGAACATGAAATGTGCCGAAACCCCTTGTGGAAAGATTGATACGGTACACACGCAGATGCGACAAAAACAGGTAAGCTGGTAAATCCCAGGAAGTTCTCTCAGTTGCTATGTCAGGTCAGGTTCGATCTGTGACCTGCTACAGGTACCATGTAAACCTGTACTAACCTGTTCCATGGTCGGGTTGTCGGCGACTAAACCGTCTCCCCCACCAGGTTTTCTGGTGAGGGGGGTGTTTGGATATGGACACCCAGCAGGATTAAAAACAAAACCTATCAAAGGGCGGAGGAGCTCCTTGCGAGCCAACGGCCATCCATATCTAGTGCCCAACTGTGTTTGCGGACGTCCTCCTACAGTTGGGTTACTTCTTATTAGGAGGTTGGTGGCAGGATTTGCACTCCGGCCACCGTAAAACCCTTCATTCCGCAAAACGCAAAAACGCAAAAAAATCTGAAAACCCACTCAGTGGAGTACCTCCTGTGCAGCTTCCCTTCGAAGGGCAGCTCACCGGATGACGGGATTGGGGCAAAGCCTTCGGGACCCCCAATCTTTGATAGGAGGGAAACCACGGGGTAACATCCCTGGGTCAGATTGCGGGAGAGTGTGTCGGAGTGGTGCTGAGGTGTCGTCCACCAGACGGCGGTCTCCTTGGGTTAACCTGAGGCGGTCCCTTCGGGTGGGTGCCTGGAATGTCCTATCCCTAAGAGAGGATGATCACCTGTCTCTGTTATCATCTGAGCTCAAGCGTTTGGACATCGGGATTGCAGCTCTCTCTGAGGTTCGGAGACCGGATTGCGGCGAGATAATGGTGGGTGGTTACACCTACTATTGGTCTGGTCGCTTTGATGGTTACCATACCCAAGGAGTTGCTGTAGCTGTGTCCAATAAGCTGACCCCAATGATAATTGAGGTAACACCGGTCAACGAGCGTATTATGAGATTAAGGATTTGTCACTCCTTAGGTGTCATTTCCGTGGTCTCTGTTTATGCTCCGACTGAGGCGAGTGATCTCACCGTGAAGGATGCATTCTACGCCACGCTCGAGTCTGTGGTTGATCAGTGCCCCAGACGAGATACACTTCTAGTCTTGGGGGATTTCAATGCATCGACTGGAACTGATAGGGATGGTTATGAGGTGTGTGTTGGTCCCCATGGGTCAGGAACTATGAACCAGAATAGCACTAAGTTCCTTGACTTTGCAAGAAGTCATGGACTTAGGGTGGCTGGTTCATGGTTTCAGCGCCCACAAGCTCATCGCTGGACTTGGTATTCCAACGCTGGCGGTGTGGCAAAGGAGATTGACCATGTCCTCATTGACGGTCGTTGGAGGATGATCCAGAACTGCAGGGTTTACCGGAGTGCTCAGTTCCTCAATACTGACCACAGGCTTGTTGTAGCAACTCTAAAGCTGCACCTTAAATCCTGGAGAATGATACCATCCCAGCCTAGGCTGGATGTTGCCAAGCTCAGGGATGAGAGAGTAGCTGAGGAGTTTGTGAACAGGCTGAGTGGACACTTGGGGGGTCTGGGTGCTTTGGGGGGGTCCTGAAGAGTTGTGGAGCGCCTTTAAGACCACCGTCCTTGATGTTGCCAGTGGATGTCTTGGAACTCACCGCAGGGCAAAGAAGAATTTTGTCTCTCAAGGGACACTGGATACCATTGACCAGAGTCGCAGGGCCAGGCTGAATGGCAGAGCTGAGCTGTTCAGGGAGCTGAGGCATAAAACTGTACGTGCACTGAGGGTGGACAAGGAGGCCTATGTGCGAGGAATCTGTGAGGGGGTAGAGCATCACCTGTGGACAGGTGATTCTCGTCCCGCTTACAGGGGAATTCGCGCATTACGTTCATCCAAGCCCATTCCTCGGAGCACTACAGTTCGAGCAGAGAGTGGTAGGCTCTTGCCAGAGGAGTCTAAAGTGAAGGCCTGCTGGGCCGGTTACTTTGAGCGGTTGTACCAGGCTGATCCCCCAGCTGTCGAGTTGGATGTCAAGGGTGTTACAATCCCTGTTGCTGACCCACGAATCAACTGTGGTCCACCTTCGCTTGTGGAAACACGGGCTGCGGTGAACCAGTTGAAACGGGGCAAAGCTCCAGGGATTTGTGGCATCCATGCCGAACTTCTCAAGGCTGGTGGAAATGCTGCACTCGTGTCGTTGCATGCAGTTTTGTGCTCTGCCTGGAACACAGGCATCATCCCAACTGACTGGAAGAGGGGCCTTGTTGTCCCTCTCTGGAAAGGGAAGGGTGATCGCCAAGACTGCAACAACTACCGAGGGGTGACGCTGCTCTCAGTGCCGGGCAAGGTCTTTGCTCGGATAATTCTTGATAGGGTTCGCCACCATCTGCTTGAGCACCAGCGTCCAGAGCAGTCAGGCTTTACACCAAAGAGGTCAACGATTGACCGTATCCTTGCCCTTCGTGTCCTCACCGAACGCAGGCGAGAGTTTCGGCAGGGGCTGCTTGCAGCCTATGTTGATCTCTGTAAAGCGTTCGATTCAGTGAATCGGGATGTCCTCTGGAGAATTCTTGGTCTTCGTGGGGTGCCACCAAAACTGATCGATCTGATGTCTGAACTCTACTCTGGTTCTGAGAGTGCTGTGAAGTGTGGTGGTACCACCTCTGACTTATTTCCAGTTGTTACTGGAGTTCGTCAGGGGTGTGTACTTGTCCCCACACTTTTCAGCACTTGTATGGACTGGATTTTAGGGAGGATGTCGGAGAGATCAAGTTGCGGTGCATCGTTTGGGAATGTCAAGATCTCGGACCTTGATTTTGCAGACGATGCAGTCATCTTTGCGGAGACTTTAGACATCCTTTTGGGGGCCCTCGAGGTGCTGAATGAAGAGTCGGAGCTGCTGGGATTACGGGTTTCTTGGGTCAAAACTAAGATCCAGGCTTTCGGTGACATCTTGGATGCTGCTGTCCTGTCTGTGCCTGTTTGTGGTGAGGATGTTGAGGTCGTGGAGAGATTCACTTACCTTGGCAGTGATATTCATGTCTCTGCTGGCTGCGAGTCAGAGGTCAATAGACGTCTGGGTCGGGCCTGGGGAGTCATGGATTCACTGGATCATGGGGTGTGGCGCTGCCGGTACCTGTGTGGGAGGACAAAAGTCCGAGTCTTCAGGTCCTTGGTACTTCCAGTCTTGCTCTATGGATGCGAGACTTGGACTCTGACCAAGGATCTGAGACGGAGACTTAATTCCTTTGGTACCAGGTGTCTTCGGAGAATCCTTGGCTATCGCTGGTCGGATTTTGTGTCCAACGAGCGGTTGCTGAGAGAGACTCGGATGAGATTTGTTACCTGCATAGTCCATGAGTGTCAGTTGCGGCTGTATGGACATGTGGCTCGTTTTCCTGATGCTGATCCTGCTCACCAGATTCTCTCAGCGAGGGAGTCTCATGAGTGGAGGAGGCCAGTGGGCCGACCACGTGCCTCATGGTTGCAGCAGGTTGACCACCATCTCAAGGAGATGGGGATGGGCCTGGCATCTGCCTGGGGGATGGCTAGACGGAGGCCCCTGGAGTACCGACGGAAAGTGGACGCAGCGACGCGCTGTTCTGGCACATGCTCCTATACCTGACCTCTCTCAGGGGGTAGATGATGTCCTACTTGGCACCAATTACAGGGCGATAGGTGATCGAAGAAATTCGGAAGCAAATCCCATGCAACCATGTGGTCGATTGAGGCAACCCGAGACGACTCGGGGACGAAGTCCCAGCGACAATGAGGGGAACAGCTTTGGTGCATGGCTGGCTCAAGTCGAGACAAAGTTTTCTTGCTGCCGTAAAGACACTTAGCAAAACTTCAGAGTTACCCAGACTTCAATTGTGGAGAGCACGTGACCACACGTATTAAAATCAAGTCAAGTCCAGGTAACTATAGCGGACACAGAGGAACCATGGCAGACGTGGCAACACCAGAATCTACTCAGAACTGGGGTCTCATACTCAAGAGTGGGTATGCACAAGTGGAGACTCTTAACATCCCCAACTGTAGTGACAGATCACAAGCAATGGAACTCCAGCAGCAATGGCACCTGTAAAGATGTGGAATGTATGAAAAAAAAATTACCTGACCAAATTCACAATTTCAGTGAAAGCGTACTCCCAAAACTGCAGTGGAGTGTGCAGACATGAGATGAAGATGAAGAAACTGTGTTTATGCATACCCTTCACTGCTATGAAAAAAAAAAACCTTCACAATACACTTACATATGCTCAGGTACAATCTGGTATTTCAGGTTATCCAAGCATACGTGTTCCTCAAATTTCAATTACAATTGTCACAGACTCCATGTTTTCGAAAAACAAAACAAAAAGAAGCTCGACGGGTGCTCACCTGTGAACTTCAGCATCCACTCGATGCCAATGGCAAGCATGCGGAGAGGCTTCTGAGCACGGTAGAGCGTGATGGGCTGGGAGCACGCCTGCTGCACATAGATCTCCAAGTGGTCTTGTAGATTCTGACCCACACCTGCAAAAGGTGGTGAAATCATGAGCACATTTCCACAACTCAGTGGAAGAAAAACTTCCAGCAGGGTTACAAAACTGGTTCATAAGAGGCATGACGAACATTAATGTGGAATTGTAAGTGATGTGTGCATTTGTCTGTGTGTGTGCGCCTCTGGATGGCCAAGGGTTAATGCAGCCTCCATTCTGACCTGGTCTATGAGTTACCACTGGGATGTCCATGCTCTTGAGGTGCTTCTCATCCCCAACACCAGATAAAAGGAGCAGTTGTGGAGAATTGATGGCACCTCCAGATAAGATGACCTCTTTGTCTGCATATGCCTGTGCAATTCAGCCACAAACAAATGCAAAGGCAATGCAAGTTGAAAACATGGATGAGAAACTTTGGCCATGGACAGAATTAAACTACATTCATTGGCAATCTTCAAAAAAAAAAAAAAATTTTGTTTTGAAACTCGAGTCCACACTGTAGTCCTTAATTTATTTATCTTTCACCAAATTAATATTCCTGTTTTTGTGACTTCCAGGTCCTGAAAACGGTGCTTGGTAATCCAGCAAAACGTTACTCGATAAAATTTACCAGGATCTTGTACAATGTGCCATTGTCTGCTGAATACATTTCCACTTGTGTTGCTTCAAACCAACATTTCTCTTCATCTCACACTTACCCTTTCAATGTTACCGTTGCGCTCGTACTCCACCCCCACGGCTCGCGTTCCTTCGAAAAGCACTCGCGTGGCGAGTGCACCATTCAGGGCAGTCAAGTTCGGTCGAGACAGGGAAGGGTGCAGGTACGCGCAGGCAGCGCTCCACCGTTGGCCTGTGATAATACATACATGTGCAGAGTCAGTGACGGTCATATGAGAGAGTACTTGGGAGCATTAATAATTTCCAAAACCTCCACTTGACTTCTTTGGTTTTCCTGTTTGAGCACTTGATTCCAATAAAGCTGTGATCCCAGATTTGAATTATTTTATTGAATTATTATCATTACATAATGCCATGATCTTTTTCTTCTATTATCTATTCCAAAAGGAAGCCTGGTGTTGGCTTAGTGGTTAGGGTGGCGGCTTGGGATCCCAGGGTCCTGAGTTCAAGTCCCGTTGGCTGCTGAATTAACACCAGGGGGTTGACTCAGCCTGTCATCCTTCCGAGGTCGGCGAAATGAGTACCAGTGTACTGGTCCCGGTGTATGCCCCGGTTAGAATAGGTGTACCATATCCCTGTGTGTCGTAAGAGGCGACCAGGGTTGGCGTCAGGAAGGGCATCCGGCCATAAAACATTGCCTCAAGAAAAAGCCAAACCCCTGCACAGCAGGGAAAAATGGCTGTAAAAACGGTCATTTTATATATTATATCTATTCCAAAAGGAGAAGCATCCGTATGTCCATGTGTCTGACCATCCATCCATCCATCCATCTGTCCATCTGTCTGTCTGTCACGCTTTATTCTAAAAGGTTCCTGCTGGTGGAGAACAATAAAAATGGAACCGTTGGAAAGCTAATATTTGACTTACCTGGTTGGGAAGCGAGCAATTGATTTACTTGGTTGGGAAGCTTATATTCGATTTACTTGGTTGGGAAGCTAATATTTGATTTACTTGGTTGGGAAGCTTATATTCGATTTACTTGGTTGGGAAGCTTATATTCGATTTACTTGGTTGGGAAGCTTATATTTGATTTACTTGGTTGGGAAGCTAATATTTGATTTACTTGGTTGGGAAGCTAATATTTGATTTACTTGGTTGGGAAGCTAATATTCGATTTACTTGGTTGGGAAGCTAATATTTGATTTACTTGGTTGGGAAGCTAATATTTGATTTACTTGGTTGGGAAGCTAATATTCGATTTACTTGGTTGGGAAGCTAATATTCGATTTACTTGGTTGGGAAGCGAGCAATTGATTTACTTGGTTGGGAAGCTAATAATCGATTTACTTGGTTGGGAAGCTAATATTTGATTTACTTGGTTGGGAAGCTACAATCGATTTACTTGGTTGGGAAGCTAATATTCGATTTACTTGGTTGGGAAGCTAATATTCGATTTACTTGGTTGGGAAGCTAATATTCGATTTACTTGGTTGGGAAGCTAATATTTGATTTACTTGGTTGGGAAGCTACAATCAATTTACTTGGTAGGGAAGCTACAATCGATTTACTTGGTAGGGAAGCTACAATCGATTTACTTGGTTGGGAAGCTAATATTCGATTTACTTGGTTGAGAAGCGAGCAATTGATTTACTTGGTTGGAAAGCGAGCAATAGATTTACTTGGTTGGGAAGCTAATATTCGATTTACTTGGTTGGGAAGCGAGCAATTGATTTACTTGGTTGGGAAGCTAATAATCGATTTACTTGGTTGGGAAGCTAATATTCGATTTACTTGGTTGGGAAGCTAATATTCGATTTACTTGGTTGGGAAGCTAATATTCAATTTACTTGGTTGGGAAGCGAGCAATTTATTTACTTGGTTGGGAAGCTAATATTCGATTTACTTGGTTGGGAAGCTAATAATCGATTTACTTGGTTGGGAAGCTAATAATCGATTTACTTGGTTGGGAAGCTAATAATCGATTTACTTGGTTGGGAAGCTAATAATCGATTTACTTGCTTGGGAAGCTTATATTCGATTTACTTGGTTGGGAAGCTAATATTCGATTTACTTGGTTGGGAAGCTAATATTCAATTTACTTGGTTGGGAAGCGAGCAATTGATTTACTTGGTTGGGAAGCGAGCAATTGATTTACTTGGTTGGAAAGCGAACAATCGATTTACTTGGTTGGGAAGCTTATATTCCATTTACTTGGTTGGGAAGCGAACAATCGATTTACTTGGTTGGGAAGCTTATATTCGATTTACTTGGTTGGGAAGCGAACAATCGATTTACTTGGTTGGGAAGCTTATATTCGATTTACTTGGTTGGGAAGCGAACAATCGATTTACTTGGTTGGGAAGCTTATATTCGATTTACTTGGTTGGGAAGCGAACAATCGATTTACTTGGTTGGGAAGCTTATATTCGATTTACTTGGTTGGGAAGCGAACAATCGATTTACTTGGTTGGGAAGCTTATATTCGATTTACTTGGTTGGGAAGCGAGCAATTGATTTACTTGGTTGGGAAGCGAGCAATTGATTTACTTGGTTGGAAAGCGAACAATCGATTTACTTGGTTGGGAAGCGAACAATCGATTTACTTGGTTGGGAAGCTTATATTCGATTTACTTGGTTGGGAAGCGAGCAATTGATTTACTTGGTTGGGAAGCTAATATTCGATTTACTTGGTTGGGAAGCGAGCAATTTATTTACTTGGTTGGGAAGCTAATATTCGATTTACTTGGTTGGGAAGCTAATAATCGATTTACTTGGTTGGGAAGCTAATATTCGATTTACTTGGTTGGGAAGCTAATAATCGATTTACTTGGTTGGGAAGCTAATATTCGATTTACTTGGTTGGGAAGCTAATATTCGATTTACTTGGTTGGGAAGCGAGCAATTGATTGACTTGGTTGGGAAGCTAATATTCGATTGACTTGGTTGGGAAGCGAACAATCGATTTACTTGGTTGGGAAGCTAATAATCGATTTACTTGGTTCCATTGTAAGCACACCATTCATGAAGTGTTACAGGTGAGGAAGGGTTTACCAACGTGATCAGGTCGATCGACCTCACTTGATGGGGAAAATATTTAACCGCGGTACAAAGTCCAAAGTTTTTCTCAGATGAAGGATATTTTCAGGTGCTTTGGCATTGAACAAGTGCCAGCAAGCAGGACAGCAGGCTTTTAGCGGAAAACGTACTCCGCACACCTTTTTAAGCTGACGCTGCACTGCAGGCAGTTTTAGTACCGGGTCCAAGTCACACGAGACAGTTCAGTTAAAAGGACCACGGCAAACCGAGCTACCCAAGACCCGAACTACCAACATTCGCTGAAATTGTTTGTACCGAACTAGACCTTAAATATTTCTGACAAGTCTATCAAATAGCTCAAAGGTCAGTGGACTTCTTAGAAAGGAGTAATGGATGTTCCTTCGAAGTTTATAAGGACTTATCAACCAACACCCCTTCCCGACGACC
The DNA here is from genome assembly GCF_056783735.1 of Eptatretus burgeri. NCBI lineage: Eukaryota > Metazoa > Chordata > Myxini > Myxiniformes > Myxinidae > Eptatretus > Eptatretus burgeri. Next base: position 26,628,383 of record NC_140970.1, on the reverse strand, counting down.
AGTTGGCAGGACGCACCACGGTGTATGCTCATGTCCATCCAGCCAAAGCCTTCTTGCTGAAAGCCGTTCATGTCTGCGGTGAAGGGGTAGCCTGCCTGACGACCTGCCTCCAGGAACGCCAGGTGTAACGGATGGTCGTCGTGCACCCGACTGACTCGCAGCGGACCGTCAGCACCTCGGTAGTCGTCTCCGCCGAGCGAGTGCGTCTCCGATCGTCGGAAGTACGGAAGGCAGTTCGAGTAAGACCAGGCGGACGCACCCTCGCGCTCCCAACGGTTGTAGTCCTCGGGGTGACCCCGCACGACGGCCATGGCGTTCAGCGACGACGAGCCGCCCCAGAGGCGACCCCGAGGCCAGTAGAGCCGTCGATCATCGAGCGCCCGTTGCGGGGTCGTGTGGTAGTACCAGTTGTAGCGAGAGTTCCTCAGGTTGTAGGTGAGCGCCGCGGGCATGTGCACCTTCCAGGCAACACGTTTGCTTCCCAGGAGCGTGTCCCGCGGTCCGGCCTCCACGAGCAAGACGCTTTCGGTGGACGACTCGGTGAGGCGGGATGCGAGGACACAGCCGGCGCTGCCGGCGCCGACCACGATGTACGAGGCGCTGGTGGCGGCATGGCGGACGCTGTTCGTGCGCGCGAAGACCCCGATCAGCACTCTGCTCCAGGGCTTGGAGGACGATATGCAAGTCATGCTTTCAGCGGCGGAGCACGGAGCACTGTACACTGTACACTGTACATGATGGAGGGAGGGTCGGTTTATTTTTTTTTTCTTTCTTTCAATTCTTCTTCTTTTCCTGTTGCTCTGATTGGTCAGAGGTGTGGCGAATTGTATGACGTAATGGTTTTGTTTGGTTGTCATGGAACATGGCTGCGTGTTCCTGATTGGCCGAACCCAGGCATCACGTGCTGCTGTTGAGCCGTGATTACCAATCCAAGGTGATGGCATCGCCCCCCCATGGCGCGGTTTTCTTCAACGTACAAATTCCTCACAGTAATCCGACTCGAAGTAAGATTACAAAATAACAGGTAGGCCCTGGAAATAGCGGGGGGCAGTGCTTGGTCGCCAGTTAATATGTCTTCGAAATAATTATATATATATATATATATATATATATATATATATATATATATATATATATATATATATATATATATATATATATATATATATATATATATATGAATTGATTCCAATAAAGAACGTATTGTTCCTCACAAACTCGATTTGTCTTCCATATATTTTTATATGTATGTGCAGCAGGTGTGCACCCAATCCATCCTGCTGGACCGTGCTCAGACGACCCACCGCATGTTCGAGATCGCCACCAGGCCGTGCAGTGAATGCTGAAGATCACAGGTGGGCACCCGTCGACATTTAAATATATATATATATTAAAAAAAAAAAAAAATATATAAATATATATATATATATATATATATATATATATATATATATATATATATATATATATATATATATATATATATATATATATATATATATATATGGGCAATTCCGCAGTTCGAGGGACATGACCCTAAAATTTCAATTTGTTTTTTTCCTTGATTTTTGTGTGTGATTTACGAAAGGACACATTGATGATTCAGGAAAAAATATTTTTCAGGGTATATTGATAGTTTTAGGTGGTGAATTCACCAATTTTGAACAAGAATTGTTCCAGATAAATTTTATCAGCAAAATCTCCATAATGGCAAAGAAGATATCTAGTCAAATTAAATGCCATTTCCTTACCAAAAATATTGAATTCATAGAGGCAGTGTAGTGCTTTCATGGATATATTAAGTAAAATCAACCTACATGTCTTCAAAATGCAAACATGTGTGCATTTCCCAACCCCTAGAAAGTCATGTAACGTTACTAACCAAAAAGTGAAATTATTTACCTCCAGAGTGTATAAGTGTCTATGAATGATAACACTGAACAACAAAAATTTTTTACTGGAGATGTGTAAAGTGATTTAGACTAATTTGGGTACGCTGATTTCAAAAATCATAACCGTTTTGCTGTATCACGTCAGGATTTTCAGTAACAGAAATATTCCCATTGCCTAGAAGTCAGGATTTCAATGAAATTTACAAAAATTCATTTATTCATTTATTTCATCATGAATGCTTCAAAATTATAGAAATTACAGAAAAACTCCACTAGAATGTAATTAAAAATGCTTTAGGCATTTGGCTTTGCGTTTGTGCTGCTCTGTGTCAGTTTCACGATGCAGGAACCAGCAGAAATCGCCCATCATGTTCGGGTTGTGCCGCCCTTGGTAACGCGTCTCCATGAGTGAAATCTCTTGGTGGAATCGCTCGCCGTGCTCGTCCGAGACTGCTCCCAAGTTGTCAGGGAAGAAGTTCAGGTGCTGATGTAGGAAATGGATTTTCAGGGACATCCTGGAGCCAAGTTTCTGAAGGACTCCAGCAGCTGCTGCACTATTTCTTCATAGTTGTCCGCGCGCTCGTTCCCCAAGAAGTTGTCCGTCACAGCTTTGAAGCTCCTCCACGCTGCCAGCTCTTTGGGATTTAGAGTTGTCGGAAAAGTTTCGTCCTTCATAATCTGTCGGATTTGCGGTCCAACAAAGACACCAGCCTTGATCTTGGCCTCCGACAAGGTGTTGCCAAACTTTTCCTTGAGGTATAAAAACCCACGCCCATTCAGATCCATTGCCCGTACAAAACTTTTCATCAAGCCGAGCTTTATGTGGAGTGGTGGAAGGAAAACCTTGGCTGGGTCGACAAGGGCGACATGCTTCACGTTGTGTCGACCAGGTACATGCTCTTTTCGCTCTTCCCAATCTTTCTTCGTCCAGTGATTCTTGTCGTCTCTGCTATCCCAGAGACAAAGGAAGCACATGTATTTCGTGTAGCCTGACTGCAGCCCTAACAACAGCGCCACCACTTTCAAGTCTCCGCAGATGTGCCAGTTGAAGTCATTGTACTTGATGGAATCAAGCAGCTGCCGCATAGTCTCATAGGTCTCTGTCATGCCGAACGCGTGAGCCAGTGGGACTGATGGTTTCTCGTTGCCATTGTGGAGCAAAACAGCCTTCAAGCTGTTCTTCCCCGAGTCGATGAAGAGGCGCCAGTCTGCAGGATCGTGATCACACCCAAGTTCTTTCAACAGACCGTTGATGTCACTGCAGAATGTCATCGTGTCTTCCATCTCAAAGAACTCAGCCATGTCTCTGTGACGTGCTCTGAACAAGGATATCTTGGTGTTAGGTTCAAGTAGATTCCACTGCTGCAGCCTTGATCCAAGCAGCTCTGCCTTCGCCTTTGACAGCGAGAGATCTCTTACAAGATCATTTAAGTCTCCCTGGTTCAGAAGGTGTGATTCTTGAGTGTCGGGTTCAAAAGGTTCATCATCACCATCCTCTTCACCACTGCTTACAGCTATGTTCTGATCAGCTGGAGGTGTTGGAACGGGGTTCTCGTCATCATGAGGCACAGGTTTACGAGCAGAGACGCAGTCAGCGTACTTGATGTGATCTTTATTCTTCTTGTTGAAGCCGGCGATGCTTGTGCAGCAGAAATAACAATCATCATGATGATTCTGCGGCTCACGCCATATCATGGGCACCGCAAATGGCATGCTCGCGCGCTTGCCCACCAACCACTGAGTCAAGGTTGTGTGACAGCTTGTGCAGCAGATGTGTGGTGCCCAGCTCTGTTCTTGGTCCCCACCTTACACCCGAAGTAGTGAAAGTAGGCGGCCTTCATTTTCACTGCTGTAGATATACTTCGCTGTTGATCTTTTTTGGTATACCGACCACAGACATAACAGAAGTTGTCAGGATGATTGGTACAGGAACGCCTACTCATCTTTATCTGAAAGAAAGAAATATAACACAAGTTAACAACAATTGTACGAAATAGACATGTTAAAGACATATGTAAATTTCATTGAAATCCTGACTTCTAGGCAATGGGAATATTTCTGTTCCTGAAAATCCTGACGTGATACAGCAAAACGGTTATGATTTTTGAAATCAGCGTACCCAAATTAGTCTTAATCACTTTACACATCTCCAGTAAAAAAAAATTTTTGAAATTTGTTGTTCAGTGTAATATTTCAATTTTTCCTGCTGTGTCCAATGACTAATTGAAATATATAAATAAGTATTACTTGTCATGATAGAAGTTAGAAATAACAGCAATCAAAATGTGTAACGTTACTAACCATGTAACGTTACTAACCAGCCTTTGTGTATTGTAACGTTACTAACCATGAAATAAGTGAATAAGACTCGAATAGACAGGTCCTGGTCAAGACAAAAGTGACAGTAAGACAACAGAGGGCAGTATGAAGACAGTGGGGGGGGGGGGGGTAAATTTTGGATCAATTCAAAATCTCAACTAAAAAATCGCTACATTGCTGCAGCATTGGCATCACTAGAGAAGGCTCACAAGGTGCATATCGAGTGGAATTTTTTTGCCACTTCACATGGGAAGGGACCCGTTGATGGAATCGGTGGGTCAGCCAAGCGTTTTGTGTGGGACAAGGTGAGAACACGTAAACATACTGTAACTGATGCAAAGAATTTTGCAGAAGCTGCAAGTACCATGAAGAATGTGTCTGTTCGTGAGATTACTTCCAGTGAGATCGCAAAGAGGAACGAGAAGCTGAACCTTGATGTCATCTTCAGTGAAGCCAAGGCCATTACTGGCATAGCAAAGATGCACTTCTTCAAAGTGGTAAATGACGAGGTGGTAGCCTATGTCCTGAGCAGAGACAAGCACGATGAGGCAACCCAGAGCAGCAGTGAGACCATTGCAGCAGTGGGAGACTGGTTCATAGTTGAGTACGATGGAAAACAATTTCCAGGAGAAGTTCTTGCTGTACGAGATGGAGAGTTCCAGGTGTCAGTAATGGCACATGTTGGGAAGTACTGGAAATGGCCTTCAACTAGGGATGCTATTTTCTACATGAGACACCAGATGATTGCCCCGTTGGATGCACCAGAAGTAGTGAACAATCGAGGCCATTTCAAATTTTCTGTCCCAATTTGAAATTATTGTACGGTGGTTTGTCAGGTGTAATTACATTTCAGGTACAGCGAACAGACTTTTGTTTTCACGTCAATGCAGAGATACGTTCAAAGTGGTCTAAAGAAAAAAAAAACATGTCACATATCTCTAGACTTGAATAAACATGAATTCAAATACTATGATGTAAACTACTGTCACAATATCAAATGTTGCATTATGGCCATACACTGTACATACTACATACTGGTACATTAGTTTTTGCTCTTTGGTTTCTTTCCCCTATATGAAAGGTACTCTTGAATGAGGAACACATACAATATGTACTGTTTTGTTCAACTTGTGAATTCCAGTGAATCACGATGAACTGTGATCAGCATAGTTATGGATCTGTGGATATCACTTGACCCAGTCTTTAAAGTGGTACTCTTTTGTTGTTTGTAATTTATTGTAACTTTTTCTTGTCTTTTTTAACACATATGTAATTTGTACCATTGTACAAGTACAATGACACTATACTGCTTGAGTTTGGTGATTGAAATAAGAGTTTCATGTCTTATCTGATGTTTTTTTAGCTTATTTCACATTCTCTTGAGGAAAAATGTAATGATTTGAGATTGAACATAATTCTGTGAGTCATTGTAATCACTGGACAAAGTGTAACGTTACTAACCGTAACGTTACTAACCATGATTTTTGTTCCTAATTTTCAAACAAAGCTAGAATGAGAAAGGATATTTAGGGTAGCTATTGCCCTTAAAGCTAGAAATGAAAAAATAGAGTTGATATGTTTCAAGCTATACCAATTTTAGCAAACTTTTCATTCAAAGATGCTCATCAATTTTTCATGTCCTTTTTTTGTAACGTTACTAATGTTATGATGATATGCTAGGTGGTCATATTTTGGACCATTAGCTGTGTGTTAATCAGCTGTCGGGATTCTAACCTTGCTTGTAATTGTGTATTATTCAAACCTTGCTTTAAAATGTTGCTTTAAATGTATCATGCTGTTTTCACTATGTCTTTGATAACTCTTTATGGCTCTGCAGCTGCACAACAGCATGTCCTTGGGAAAACTGTGTATGCTGATATCCCACACATTCCTGTTCTTAGTCATCACCAGAGTTTCGCCTTTGCTATCAGCAGGTGCCAGTGTAGGGGTGTAGGAGTCTTAGAAAGTTATTAGTTTGCAAGATGAACTGTTGGGTTGCGAATCTGAGGATTGACTGATCCAACTTCCCTGAGGGCCCCTAGGGAGGGGGAAAGAAGCCCACTGCCGCATTTATTTCTTTATTTCTTTATCACTTAAGCACACACTTGTAGTCCACACCCATTTCTGCTTTTGTGTGATTATATATACAACTGTTTTGAAGTAAGAATCTCAATGTGGTCCGGGGCACCTGACTGAAGGGCCTTTGGGCTGCATTCCGCATGCGTAGTGCCATCTTCTGAAATAAATCGTATCATTCGAAAACCCTCATTCGACTCTGTCATTACTCGGCCGAGTGAAGAGTCATAACAATTGGCGACGAGGATGGGATGCGACTGATGCTGGCGGTGTGGACGGCGGGACTCCACTTGGTGTACAGCGATCACAAGGGTTCAGCTAAAGGTACGTGGAAATTGCACGTATAGGGCACCTAAGACAGGGAGCCCTAGTTAGGTGAAAACTGTACACTTGGTGGGCAGTGCCCGCTGGACGCAGCTCCAGGATCTGCTCGGATCAAGAACTGTAACGGTAAAACATATGAGGTGATTCGAATGCGGTTTGTTTGAAGGGCACAAAGAGGGCTGGCAGGCCGTATGTTAGAACCGGTAAGGGTCGAGGATAAAGGTATCCGTGTGAAATAAGGAGGAAACAGGTTGGAATCCTGTACCAAGAGAGGGAAGGTTAGAGGCCTTCATTGGGTTTGAGGCTATTAGGCGGCGGGTCGAAAGGGATCTCGGTCCCGGTGTAAAAGGAGAAACGATTTACAGCTATTAGGCGGCTGATTGAAAGGGATTTCGGTCCCGACGTAAAGGAGAAACGATTTACAGCTATTAGGCGGTTGGTAAGATAAGAACAAAAGATGGGGAATAACTCTGCAAAGAACATAGAGTTACCCAAAGGAACAACACTTAAAGTTATCGGTGAAAGTGGAAAACACTGGAGAGCGTTTGCAGCGTGGCTAACGGAGTCACAAAGTGAGACAGGACGTAAGCGATTAGATTCAGAGGGAATCTTGAACCAACGGGAAAAGAACACAAGGTTAATGAGCCAGGAGAAGGGCTGTTTGTAGAAGTTACCTGTTTGGATGTATTTGTGAATACAATGTGGTGGGGAAGGTTGAGTTTTGTGTTAGACGTAAGTTGAGTGTTTCCAACCTGGAACTTGTATGTGTGGAACAACTTGTATGTTTGTATGGAGATAATGATGGGTCGTCATCGTCAATGTGAAGACTTTGGACGAGGTGAATTGCGCACGCAAATCTGGAGGAAGGACCATGATGACCGATTCTGCACGTGTTGTTAATTCAGTGATGGGAAAATGTAATTGAGAGAGTGTGTGTGTGTGCGTGTGTGTGTGTGTGTCTGTGTGTGTGTGTGTGTGTGTGTGTGTGTGTGTGTGTGTGTGTGTGAACTGGATGGGGAATTGAATAATTAAAACCACTTCAGCAGACAGTTTGTCAAATGGGATGTCAAATGGACCAACGTTCGGATTTTCTCATGGTCCGATAAACTCTGTATGCTGTTTTGGCTTTGAACACTGTACGTGATAAATGGATGGTCTCCACGGAGCATCATTTTGATTTCAAATTGAAATTCAGTTCTGTTTCCACTTTGCATGTTTCGTAAGGCTGATCGACGTTACGGGTTCGTTTTAACGTCAGTTTCAATTCTGGTTTCATTGTTTGGGGTCATTAAGCATGTTTTATGCTTGACTTTCGTAAATCTGGGAAAAAAACTTATTTTATGGGGTTTTGCGAGTCACATGACGTGCCATAGGATTTAACAGGCGCGCCGAAAGCACGAAATCGTCCCGTCGAAGGACAGCTTATCGTGAGGGTTTACGAGATGGATTAGCACATGTTACAAAGTTTGGAGACGCCCTTCATAGGATTCTGTAAAATTCCGATTTAAAACGAACGTATTTGAGATGTCGTCAAATATTTGTTCCGTGAGTTTGATGGTAAAAACCAACGCGCTGATAAGACGTATTGCTCATGTGAGTGCGTGATGACGTAATCACGCATGGGCCCAGCGCGCTTTGTCAAACTTGAAAGTGCAATTAACACCCTGCTGTGAACGTGCCTGCTTGTCGGAGCAATGTACAAGAATTTCTCGAGGCGGCTGATTTTGAATATGGTGGACAAACTAGATTTTAAAGAGATAGCTTTGTGGTAAAATTAATTAATAAGGACATTGACGTTTCAAAGGATCGCTCGATTTTGTGTTTCGAGGCGAGTGCACGCGCTATCGGAACATGGAAGCGACAATGCTTTGAAACAAGGCTGTAATATATATGTTTGTTCCGGTTGTTGTTGTTGTTGTTGTTGTTGTTGTTGTTGTTGTTGTTGTTGTTGTTGTTGTTGTTGATTGGGCTTCGTGACCGGAAGAGGAAAAGAGAAAAAAAAAAAAAAGAGACGCGGAAGAGGCGCAGGACCGAGGGATTTAGGATGGATGGTGTTGTGGTAATGAAGTGCCGTACTGTGATTAGCGGCAACGGAGATTGGGCGGATGTGGCAGCACTGTGTATGGGGGTCGGTGGCTGGTGATGACTCGTATGCCGCGTGCTCCGTGGAGGGTCGTGCTGGAACAGTAATGGTATGTAGTATACTGTATTAGGAATGGTGTACTCTGAGGAATGTAATTGGGATTAGAGTATGGAGTTTGCCTTCAGTATTATGTGTACAAGTTATTGTATTTTGTTATTCTTACCCTATGTATATTTATGTTGTTGCAGATATGCGTATGGGTTTTGTGAGAATAAAGCCGATCGAAAAGTTTTATTGTTGATTACTACAACAGATGGAAAGGGGGATTTAAATGCTTTGAACAAGGAACGGATTTTATTTAAAGTGGGTTTATCTTTTCGCCGCGTCTCGCGTAGTAAACGCCGGTTCTAAGAGTTCCGCGTTGTTCTTATTATTATTCTGGTGAAGACAAAACCTTTAGGACGTGGCTCTTGGACACATTTGTCCTAGTTTACATGTCAGACATCCAAGAACAAGGACGTTTGGTAGGCTACGCACTGATGAGGATGGCGGTGTTTTTGGGAAAATTACGGGCGGGGCTCGTGCTGTTTGAACACGCAGCCATCGTGGGCCTTGACGAGGGAGCGTTTCGATTCTCTGCCTGTCGGGGTCGAGATGTTTGTCTGGAAGCGGACAGAAAAGCATGTCTGTTGTCTTTATATGAGCCTCTATCTGTCAGGATAAATTCATTGGATTTGGGAAGTATAAGCGGAATTAAAGGGATGTAGAGGAATGGTTGCTTAGCAACGACATCGATCTGGAAAGAATGGAATTGGCTTTGCACTGCACTCACTGTCTACTACGATGAAACAGGGCAGGATTATGAATACGTGGCCAAAGCACATAGAGATTACACCGTCAAACGCACTCTGATGAAAACCAACCGATGGATCGGGAAGGAAGGAGCGGCGGTGGAGGTGAAACAAGCCGCCAGAGAGCGCGAACTAATGAAGCACAGAGAAGGACTAACACCGTACATCTCAATGGCAGTTAGTAACGGACATAGTGCAGGGGAGTTAGGAAGAATGGTGAACAGATTGAGATGCGCCCCTGAACCACAAGATGGAGCAACGAACACCAGAACACTTTACAGGCCGTCAGACAAGGAGATGGATGGAAGGTATGCTTGCCTGATCAAAATCTACAGTAGTGTACAGTAAGGTCTCTGGCCTTCACATCCACTCACCATGCACCCAGAGCAACTTCCAGTCCTGCAAGCTCTAGTCATGGTTGGAGCCTCATACGGAGGTATCATTTAAAAATAATCTTTTACACAAATACTTGTCATTATGTTGCAGTTGACTGCAGTGTTCAGTGCAGTGGCATGCTGTAAACCTTGTAGTAATGGAGACAGTGACAGAACCTTTGACGACACAACATGCAACTCCTGGTACTGACACTACTCCTTTGTGGGGGGGACCTATCACTAGGCAACACAACACACTCAAGCCAAAGAAACCGTATACACCTCCGTGGCAAAGGGGGACACGGAAATGAACCAGTACCAACCCCACAGCGACATAGGAGGGGAGCGGCTGGAGAAAGAATGGAAGCAGGTGAATACGCAAGGTTGGGGAAAACATACAACCAAGAACTAGATAAGGTAAAGATATTTTCAAAGGAACCTGGCAAGACCGCACCACTCATTTCCAGAGGGCTGACAACCATCCAGCCACAGCAGCTCATAGAACTGTCTTGCGTCCAAGCCGAGGAAACTTATGATTTGATAGAATGAAACGAGGAAATAAAATCGATTCGATGGTCTTATGCCTATGATAAAAACCTGTTGGGAGGGGGGGACGTCAGAAAATGCAGAAAAGACAGAAGTGGCTTGGCAGAACAAAACGCAAGACAAAACCCAGCGGGGCACTTTGCACAAATAGGATTCATATGGGGTCAACACGCATCTCTAATTACCCAAGTTCCATGGGCCCCTAAAGAACCCTTTTGGAGTATAGTTGTGAAATCTTGTGAAAATACAGTAACCTCCCAGAGAAGAACACATTTCACCTATAAGGCTTGAAGCTCTCACGAGCGATCGAGTGGAACGCAAGGAGGGTTACGCAGGGTGGAGATCTATATTTCATGACTGGGGAGACTGGTTACTGTGCCTGGTAGGGGCAGCAATCCTAATCATCATGGGAATCATTTTGGAGTATTTCTGATCAAACGTCTCATTTCCATTTGTCTAAAGAAATGCTGTGAAGCCTCACCCCTCACCCAGGCCATCATAATAATTAACAGCGAACTCATGGAGGAAGACCCCGAGGACCTCTGTATGGGGCCACAACCAGACCCGACCCCCACCAGCTGAGGAGCCAACAAGGTGTTCTGGCGGAGGGCGCCCTGGGGAAGACTCTTCCAGGTATTACTGATTACTCAACGAACTTTCAAGTGAAAAGGTAAGCCAAACATGGACTCATACATCTCACTACACACGAAGATACAGGAAGTTGTAACAAGAAAGAAAGGAAATCTACAAGTAAAATGCTGATGGAGGTTTATGATAGATGTGGCAGTGTTTTGACTAGCATATGCATAATCGTGGAAAATGGACAATACCAGATAGTGAAGGAATGTATGGAAAAATACTTGTATGACCCTTATATGTAAATATGCATCTCATGAGACTCTTTTGTCTTCTAGCGCAAGTTGAGAAAGGAGCTTACACCATGCCTTGAGCGCTCACAGTGCTGCTCACCCATTAATACATTTGCATATTGTAAATATTATTGTTGTAATTAGTGTTGAGTATAATTGCCTAAATAATAATGTTGCTGTTAATATTGTATAGACTTGTAGTGCCTTTAATATTGTGTGGACTTAACATCAAATTTGTATATGACAACTTAATGGGAGACTTGTGGCAGTGGGCAAGATAAAAGGCAACAGAAGCTAACCTGAACCACCGGCAGTTGGGGACTTCTCATTTGGGGAATGTTGATGGCTATCCACGGCATTTGCAAATCCGTTTGGCAGGCACGGGGGCCTAGGGGTAGCTGCTACAGGAACCAAATAGGGGTCCACTCGGTTGGTGAGTATCAGGTGTGGCTGGGTATGGTCAAAAATATGACCAAGGAGGGAAACTGTTATGATGATATGCTAGGTGGTCATATTTTGGACCATTAGCTGTGTGTTAATCAGCTGTCGGGATTCTAACCTTGCTTGTAATTGTGTATTATTCAAACCTTGCTTTAAAATGTTGCTTTAAATGTATCATGCTGTTTTCACTATGTCTTTGATAACTCTTTATGGCTCTGCAGCTGCACAACAGCATGTCCTTGGGAAAACTGTGTATGCTGATATCCCACACATTCCTGTTCTTAGTCATCACCAGAGTTTCGCCTTTGCTATCAGCAGGTGCCAGTGTAGGGGTGTAGGAGTCTTAGAAAGTTATTAGTTTGCAAGATGAACTGTTGGGTTGCGAATCTGAGGATTGACTGATCCAACTTCCCTGAGGGCCCCTAGGGAGGGGGGAAAGAAGCCCACTGCCGCATTTATTTCTTTATTTCTTTATCCCTTAAGCACACACTTGTAGTCCACACCCATTTCTGCTTTTGTGTGATTATATATACAACTGTTTTGAAGTAAGAATCTCAATGTGGTCCGGGGGCACCTGACTGAAGGGCCTTTGGGCTGCATTCCGCATGCGTAGTGCCATCTTCTGAAATAAATCGTATCATTCGAAAACCCTCATTCGACTCTGTCATTACTCGGCCGAGTGAAGAGTCATAACAACTAACTGGCATTAAAAGCAGTTCTTTCTTCTAGAATGTTTCATGAAATGATTTCATTCTTTGCTCTGTTCTACGTCTATACTAGGTTGATCTCTGGTGACATTAATGAGACTTTACATTCACAGATAGAGAAAGGACTCTTATCTAAATAATGAGAATGTCCCTAAAATGTAACGTTACTAACTGCGGAATTGCCAATATATATATATTTTGTAGAAAACATGGAGTCGGTTCCATTTGCATTGAAATTTGACGTCCGTCTGTCTTACCCTGTAACTCGTCCTACACCGTTTGATATAGAAACTTGAAACTTTGGGACATAGTAGATATATGTATGGGGAAGTGCACAACACTGTCGGATTTTTGAGATGACCCTTTCGGGGCCGGGCCAGAGGGGTGTGGTCATGGGGGCTGATTTTTTTAAAGTGTATTTACCATTGTACATGGTTAATTATTTAATAAAGAACTTACTTATGTGGCCCCCATGAGTGACAAACAGTCACAGGTTTCACTGTATTTATCTAATTTATTATGAATAATTATAATAATTAATATCGAACGCAGTGAGCTTCATACTTAACGCGTGCACATGAGACAATAGGAAACAACAACAACAACAACAACACAATACCCCTGACGATTTCGAATCCGTGTCGTTGGCTATGACCCTTTTGCTTCTGGTTGTTGTTAAACGCTGTGCGGTGTATAAACACGATTGGGTTTTATTTCTATCTTGTGAATATTACTTAACGCATGCACATGAGAGAGTAGGAAACAAGAAAAACAACACAATACCTTGGCAATTTGGAATCCGTGTCGTTGCCTATGACCCCTTTGCTTCCGTTTTTTTTTTTGTTTCCGTTTTTTGTCATGGGGAATGATGCATGCCGGGAGATAAAGGCATCGTCGGAGACATGAAAGACCCAAATAATATCAGACATGGTGTATATTTCCTCCACTGATTTTAATAAAGATATCTCCCGTATCATCAAAAAATAATTTTTAATCGTGATTTACATTATTTGATCGCTGATCCCAAATCCACACCGAAGTAACTGGAAATTGCGTATACAGTTGAGAACAAGTTATAGGTAAAGTCAGAAGCGAATGTAAGAAGAATACTACGTTCAATCGAGTATTTATTATTTTTGATGAGATCCTGTTCTTGGCGGTGTAGTTGTCGTTGTGAAGGTAATGTTGAGGATTTTTTTTTCAGATGAGATCCTGTTCTCGGCAGTGTAGTTGTTGTTGTGAAGGTAATGTTGAGGTAATATTAATTTTTTTTCAGATGAGATACTGTTCTAGGCGCACCGGGCGTAGTGGCGTGCGCCTGTAATCCGGCTACTCGGAGGCTTGGGTTGGAGGATCGCTTGAGGACGGGCGCTCTGCACTGAGCCATGCTATGAGAGGGTGTAGGGCAGCCCGGAATCATGGCGAAACCCAATCCTTATCCCTGTGTCGTAAGAGGCGACCAGGGTTGCGTCAAGAAGGGCATCCGGCGTAAAACCTGTGCCAAATCAGTATGCGGATCATAACGGATGATCCGCTGTGGCAACCCCTAATGGGAGCAGCTGAAAGACGAATAACAACATCCTGTTCTAGGTGGTGTAGTTGTTGTTGTGAAGGTAATGTTAAGGTAATATTTATTTTTTCATAGCAAAAAGACTGTTTAATTTGATATATGTAAGAAGAATTCTACGTTTGCTTCTAGGCTTTGCCTATTCCATATTATTATACACAGTTCATTCCTATGATTAAATTGATGCACAGTTCTATATCGCTGGACAGTGTTAAATTAATGTTTCATGAAATGTTGACATGCTTGCAATGACTTCTGATTTAGTAAACATAGTAAGTCTTTGGTCATAAAGCACATCAAATAGAAAAGGATAGTCAATAGTCCTGGGGCTGATTCCAAAATTTTGAGTTTTGCTGCACCCCCCTGCCAACATAGGTTTGATGGTTTTTTCATGTTATATCATCTATAGACATCTGATTTCAAAACATTACCCCTTTCAAAAAGTGTCCAAATGACCCATTGCAAGCCATTTCATATAGTGATACGTTTTGGCAAAACCTGACATTTTTTGCAGTATTGAGTATTGTAGCATTCGTATAGGACAATATTGTTGGCTTCAGGAAGCATTTTGTATTGTGCTGAGGCATTGTAACTTTACTAAACCTGCATGGACGTTTATCGAAACCCTGAAAAACATGTTTATTACTGAATAATACACATATTAACCCTATTTTACACGGGGGGGGGGGGGCATATTTATTTTTTGCCTCTACCGTCGCGACGGTTAGAGGTATGACTTTGAAACTTGGTGACGTTTATCCTATGTCATTTCTAAAAACGTGTACCAAATTTGGGAGCAATTTGTCTAAGGGGGGGGGGGGTTCTTACTCTAAAACTTACCTACTAAAAACACGGAATTTCGCCAAAACTAATTATTCTTGACGTCAGAATTAGCTCATTGTTGAGGCAAAAATTAAAATGAGTTCATTTTTATAAAATAAGCATGTGGCAGTAGCAACTGGCCAAGTTTCAGGTTTCTTGCACGTTCCCATGTCATTTCAGACCCCGTGTAAAATAAGGTTAAAAGACCTATAGACGAAGCAAAATCTTACTTACCTGATAAGAAAAACTGGATTCATATGAATTGTTCAATGTCCTATTCGTCATCTGTCTCATCGTCGGATTCCAGTGGATCAACGATAGTTTCTTTGGAATTCCCGCACTGGTCAGGCTTGAATCTGCATGCTCTGGTGCAACTTAGTTGATTCTGTCTACAGGAGCACCTCCGGTCAGCACAACACAGACACCGGCAGTTAATACATTCCATGACAGACGTCGGGGCAGGAGAAACATCTAACCATTTGATGGTGATCTCGTTCCCGGCTACATCCCAGCCATGACCATGTGGAGTGGGTACATGTGGGCGGTTCTCGAGACATCTTCTCCAAATGGCAGCCTGGTAATTGGCACGACGTAGGTGGAACTCGGCTGCATTTTGACAGGGCGGAAGTCTGCATGGGTCTGTGGTATGCGCGCCAAACATCTCATGCCTCAGTTCGTTGACTCTACTGTGCTGCTTCTTCCCATACAGGGCGCAGATGGCTTCTTCTCCTCTGGCGAGTTCTGCTACTGACAGACTGAAGGACTGCCAATGCTGTTCATAGTGGCTCTAAATTCATTTTCGATCTTTAGAAGTTTGAGTCCTGACAGCATTCCGTGCCCAGTGAAGGCACTGGTCGAGTCACAGCCACTGAAGGCATGGTAACCTGGGAGAGCAGAGCAGATATCGCGTCCCAGGGTATGTGCTATAGCTGTAAGATCAAGGTAGCGGGTCCGCTGTTGTGTGCCGGTGCGAAAGATGAGCTGCGAGCTAATACGATGGCAGACTGAAAGGGCAATGAGTGCAACATCACTGTCTGGGGACTTGATGATCACAGCAGGAGCACCGTGATCAGCTGCATGGGCTGCGTGAAGCAAAAGCCTGGTGTCTGCCTCTTCGTGTGTGCATCTCAGTTCAGCCACTTCTGCCTTCAGGACTTCTGTTAGTTGGTCATTGGCCTTCAACCTGAAGCACCTCTCTCCAACTGTCACGAACAGTGCTTGTTGGCCCAGCTGCGCAGCATACTCTGGCTTGGACCACTCATTCAGGAGGAATTCTGCCAGGGCACATTTGAAGGATCCACTCATCAGAGACTTGTTCAGCTACTGGTCAATCTTCTGTGTTCCTGTGCGGATCTTGGTTTCGAGGCTCTCCATACCAGCATCGCTTCTCAGGTTGCGCTCCGCGATATTAATGGATATATCAGGGAATGTATCAACTACCCAGTCTTTGCGCGCACCAGCTGGATAACCAGATGTGATGGTGTTGAAGAGTGAAGAGGCCATTTGTGAGTATGTCATGTTTGGTGCCGTTTTTGCTGAATGGATGATGGCCATTGCGTCAAGCACCCAGGTAGCATCCAGGGGGATACTTGTTAGCGGTTGCACATTGTCTTTTAGTGCTCTGAGCAATTTAGCCTTGACTGTCTTCACTGGACTTCCATCTGGCGTGGCGATTGAGAGTGGGAGCGGTCCAAGTGGGTAACTCAGAAGCTTCTCCATAGATAGTTCACGGCTTTGACCAATCACAAGGAGACGGCCAAACATGTCTCTTGTTGACTTCAGGACGCTGGCGTGCGATGTGTCATGCCCCAGTCTCTTCTTCTTCACGGATGCGAACGTCTTCAGCTGCAGTTGTGGTAGAGTAGCGTAGAAGTCTTTGGTTCCATCTTTCCCTAATCTGTCTGCTGCAAATGTCCTCAGTGATCCTACGCCTCTTTGACGAGCATCCAAAAGGTCTCGCTTTACATCTTCGGTTGCCACGTGTCCAGAAGCCAAATGGCACAGCTGCTGGTCAGATTGGAAAGGGTTTATCCAGTTCTCAATACATGCCATGATACTCTGCACCGCGGCCTCATCATCTTTCACTCGCTTCTTCCCGGCGTCTTTGTATGCCAGCTCATCTGTGGAGGTTGAACCTGACAGCTCCTCACAGTGTCGAGTGTACTCGACACGGTCGGCGCGGAGGATCATCCAGTTGAATACTGCTGCAGGATTCAAGCTCATGCCAATGATGCCACCCCTGGTCTTGGTATCTCTGTTGATGATCACTTCATTGGCCTGGTCTTGTGGAATGCGACCAAACTTGTTGTATTGCCCTTCGAGCGCTGCACAGCGAAGTCACCAGCAATCAATTGTTCATGTGCAGCAGGGTGAGTGGCTGGAAGTCTGAGCATATCAAGCAGATAAACTGAGAGGTACCTGGAATTGTTTGTTCTGTCATTAACAAAGAACCATGGCAGCAATTCAAGAAGGGATTCCATATGAAGCCTCCAGTTGGCCTCTCGTGTTGATCTCACCAATTGTAAAATCAGACCCACCATGTGTAGATAAGAAATCCAGAACTGGCCATTCGGACCAAGGAATTGGCAAAACTGTTCGTACCTCTTGACGGTAACCTTAAAAGACTCTGACTCTCGTACAGCTTTGAGAGTAGTTGCGCTGACCTCAGTACGAAGATCTTCAAGGATGGAATCCAGTTCATTCAGATTGACAGGGTTGGCTTGTTTTTCATTCCAGTCAAGAAAAGCTTCCCATTTCAGACGCTTCAGGGCTTCTGCTACCAGCTTGTGCACTCTCAGCCCTCTGTTGTAGTGTCACCCTTGAAGTACCGCATCTACTGATCCCGATGCAAGAACATCGGCCTCTATGGGAATATCCCGAAGTCCTGCACTTGCAAAGCGATGGCCAACAACCCCAAGGAAGTTGAGAATAATATGGAAGGCCCCCATCCGTAAGACTACCCGCTGGAGTGCAGCATCTGTAGAGGAAGAACAAATTTCAAGAGTCTTGGCATAGACTGCTTGATCCGTTACTATAATCACCGGTGGCTTCTCCCCCTGCTTCTGTATCTCTTCTGTTGTCTCAACCGATCTCATCAGTAGTGTATATACAACATCAAGTTTGGTTGGTGAGGCGTCAATGACGGGCAAGTAGCCTATGCCGTGGGGTTCGGGTACATCAGCATCCTTGCGTGCTTCTGCGTTGAAACCAGACCATCCAGGCATCTCCTGCAAGTCATCGGCTGTGGGCAGAGTCAAACCAGATGAAAGTCTCGCCAGCTGCCATACTTGGTCCTTGCTGCGGGCTTCTTTCCTCACCAATGGGTCCAGAGATGTGAGAAGTGCAGCTGCTTCATCCACACGCACAGGGCCCACGCGCTTCCTTGACCTGCAACGAAACCACCACCACTAACTACCATGCATTATGTTATACATATTGTATGTGTGTACACACTTTTATATATTGCACAAGTGACACATTTGCAAAATTTTTAGATGGGAAGATGTGAAGACGTCCGCAGACTGATGTCCCTTAATAGCAAATGAATAATGCATTTGAAATCATGTGATTGCCAAATATGTTTATATGCCACATTTGCGCATGGAACGTTGAACGAGTCTTTTAATTTGCCATGTCACAATACATGACCAGCCAGTCTGCAGCCGAGGTCAGATGAGCTTCGGGTCAGATCGTAAACTAGCCACTAGCATGTAAACTATGTTCCCGCCCTCACCAGCGACGTTCCCTCAAATACATATTTTCATATACAGTAAACTCTGGTTAATCCGTATCGGTGGGGCCGGCAAATTTTCTACGGTTAAAGTGAAAATACGGATTAAGAGACCGTGTTGAGGAGAGGAGGAGGAGAGCGACCACACTTTTTAACATGTGGGGACTGCGCGCTTTCCCATCTAGATAGTAATTAATCTATGGCACTACATACCGGTATTCAAGCAGATGTCTGGGTTTCTCTTGCACAGACCATCTCCGCCCCTTGGGTGTAGATCGGGCCTCGGGCATCTTCGGCCGGCATCCTGAGACTGCGGCCTGAACAACAATCCCATTTGTACAGTGTGTGGTTCCTTTCCCGGTGGCTGTTTCTTCTCGGATGTTGTTGTTATCCCAGACAAAGGTTACTGGGACGTTGGGTGCTATGTTGCTTGGTACTACATTGACGTGTTGCTGCTGGAGGCGGTGTTCGGCAAGGGCCGTCTCCACTTCTTGGAGCTTACTTTTCGAAATGCAGTGTCCGAATCGGTTCAGTGTAGACACGAGTTGCATTGAGCCGGTTTTGTGATGTACGCTGACTGCGAGGGATACGTGCTTGGGAGTACGAATACGGCCTTTTCTTGTTATGTAGATGATGTCCTGGGCGATAGAGAGGATGCGGGTCTTCAAAGCTTTAGGAACGTTTGCTGGTACATCCAGGGAGACTGCTGCCTCATATGTGAGTGAAGCATCGCCAGTTGCAATCCAGGCAAGAAGGTTGAAGAGGCATGGTGGAACTGCAGCTTCAGCGGCTGCACTTGAGATATGTTCAGGAGATGGAGGCCATGTCATATCTTCTACCTGCATGATCGCCGTTTTCACCAGACGTGCAGCATGGTATA
The DNA here is from genome assembly GCF_056783735.1 of Eptatretus burgeri. NCBI lineage: Eukaryota > Metazoa > Chordata > Myxini > Myxiniformes > Myxinidae > Eptatretus > Eptatretus burgeri. The sequence goes on along the minus strand of NC_140970.1, from coordinate 26,608,902 downwards.
GTTCATTTCCGTCTTGCCGTTCCATATCATCTGACAGTCGCGTGTTGTCTTCAATCTTGTCGTCGTCCAGCTTGCTGCTTGCAGCCATTCTAGCGTCTAAGATTAATCCGGGTGGAACATCACGGAAAACAACTTCACACCCGCGTCGGAACCTAGGGTGCCAAAAAGAAATTGTGTTGGAAAATTCCTTCCTCAGACGCTTCTTTAGTTTTTCACTTCGATAGTCTGGTTGTTGGGTACCGAAGTCTCCCAATACCTGGATGTACTGCTGCAGCAAGTCACTCATCTGCAACACCTCCATCCCATTAATGACTCTTGCATTTACCTCATCGGCAATCACATCAAAAGCTCGGTCATACTGATCTCTTTCCTGGGCGTCTGTTGAGGACTTCTGCAGAGACAGGAGGGTGCGCTTGTGCGTGTAACTGCTCCGGCATGATCGGTGGATCAAAATGTCCCCAGCTATTGGGTCAGCTGCTTCTCTCGCACCCCCACGCAGTTCCATGAGTACCCGTTCATCCTTCCGAATCTCGGCAGCTTTAGTGATAGTTTCCATGGCAGAAATAAGGGTCAGGGGATGAAGCGCCTCATGTTTTCGGCGGTTGGTAATCAGTCGCTTTGCCTCTTGACAGATTACGCATCTTACCCGCAAGCATGCGGGCGTTGTAGATCTTGTAGTTCGCTGGGGAGGTTCAGTATCGACAGAAATATCGCTGACAGTCTCCTCTCTGGTCCTCTCTAGTCGATTGATTGATTTCTCCAGGACATACGAAGCATAGCAGTTGTGGTGCTTCACCAGCTGTGTTACATCCTTTGGCAGAGGCTCCTCACCATCAATGTAATCTTTAAATAGATCGTATATACCATCTTGCCGACGTGTAGCAGCTTGGCAGAATTTCTGCCATGATGTCTGTGTGAATTTCTCCAGTTTTCCAACGCTGGATGAAAATCCATGGCAAAGGCATTTGTCCCAGTTTATCAAAAGTCTTAGTCGCTTTCCTTCTGGTGCATGGCCAAACTTCATCACAGCTTCAGCTACAGGTTGGGCTTTGGCAGTCATCATTCAGTCATTTGCGAGTTGCAGAAAGAACTGTATAGACCCACAGTTGGAAGGAATTCTGAAAGAGAAAAGGAGCACAGTGAATAACTAGTCACTGAGAAATAACGAGAAAGAGCTGGGAGATGCCATATAAAAAGCATCATTGCAGTCGGACTAACGTCAGATTTCTGTTTGAGTATGATCTGTCAACAAGGCCGACTAGGCATTACTATATATATTTTTTCCTTTAATAGATATATTTTTGGCTATTTTTTGTTCTATTGGTGAGTACCTTGGATATAAAATAATGGTCTAATTCACTCTGTTAGTATAGAATTCACAATTTCACATAGAGGGGTGGTACCCCCCCCCCCCCCGTGGTAGGGGCAATTATTTAATTATGGTACCCCCCCCCCCTACACTAATGGAAAAAGTTTACACTGGCATGTTTCTGTCCACAGCTATTAAAAATTGTATGTTGACTTATTGAACCATTTAGAAATGACGTATGGAAAACCTTAGAAGTGTGGGGAGGGTATCACCCCCCCCCATGCTCCCAGTGTTAATCTAATGCGAATGCAATTCACACTGAATAAGCGCCAGACACTATTTGCAACAATTAACATCAAGAAATATACTAGAATGCGAATTTCTATAATAGTTTATGATGTTAGTGACAAAACATCGTATTTTGTCATAATTTTACCAAAATTTTGATAATTTTCGCACAATTTTTTTTTTATCATTTTCACACTTTTTTTTTTATCATTTTCACACAATCTTTACATTATTTTCGCACAATTTCTAGCGAAAATATCTCCTAAAACAAAATCAATCACCTGGATTTGTATTTAATGTGTCTATGTGCACTCTGAGCAAACCTAACTGCAATGTAATATGCCCACCCATCCCAAGCACAAAAAAACTATTTTAGCGGTAAAGCGGTATACCTGGTATCAAAAATGCCCCCAAAAACTTCGAATGGACACTTTTTAGAAGGGGTAATGTTTTAAAATCATCACCTTATAGATCAATAAACAAGAAAAACACATAAAACCTATGTTGGCAGGGGGTGCAGTAAACTTTCATTTTGGGCCCCTTCTGAGAATCAGTCCCAGGACTACAATCCATTTTGCAAGATAAAATTTCACCGAGCGTTGATGGGACAAAGCAGTGTGCGCGGGAATATGCGATGGTGTGCCATCAACAACGTAGTTCTAGTTGCACATGTTGGTAAGCTTTCTTAAAATGCAAGGATTAAAATTTTTAAAAGGATTAAAATATTTAAAAAAGGATTAAAAGAAGACATTTAAATTTTAAAAAGGATTACAATACAAGGATTAAAAGTTTAAAAAGGATTAAAATAAGAGATGAAAATTTTTAAAATTTTGAAATGCAAGGATTAAAATTAAAAAAAAATGGTTCAATTACAAGGATTAAAAAATTTTAACTGATTAAAATACAAGGATTAAAAGAAGAGAATTCAAATTTTAAAAAGGATTAAAATACAAGGGTTAAATTTTTTAAAAGGATTAACATACAAGGATTAAAATGTTAAGGTTTAAAATACAAGGATTAATTTTTTTTTAAGGATTAAAATTTGAAAAGGATGAAAATACAAGGATTAAAATTTTAAAAAGGATTCAAATTTTTAAAACGATTAAAATGCAAGGATTCAAAATTAAATAAGGATTAAAATACAAGGATAAAGCATAAAGATTGAATTTTAAAAAAGGATTAAAACACAAGGATTAAAATTGTAAAAGGATTACAATGCAAAGGATTAAAATTTAAAATGGGATTAAAATACAAGGATAAAAAATTAAAGATGATTAAAAATGCAAGGATTAAATTTTTTTTAAAGCATTAAGATGCAAGGATTAAAATCCAAAGATTAAAATTTTTTAAAGCATTAGAAAACTGCACAAGGATTGGACCATCAGTCATACAATATTCTTGTCCCCTCAGTCATAGAAAATCCAAAGATTAAAATTTTATAAAGTTAAAATACAAGGATTAAGAAATCTTCTCTTAAAGACTCTTGTTCATCCCCACTTGGAGTATGGTAATAATACCTCTGGCATCAGGGATTCAAACTAGATGCTAACAAGGTCGGTAGGGTGCAGCGAAGGGCCACCGAACACATCCCCTGTATTTGCCATCTCAACTACCAACAGAGGCTCAATTAACTGAACATCTGCATTCCCTCTGCTTTCCTGCAGAATAAGAGGGGATATGATCCTGGTGTACCAGATGTTACACAGAACAGTTAAACTGGACCCAGACGACTTATTTACCCACCAGCACAACGCAAAAACTAGAGGACACTCCTGGAAGAGCTTCAAAGAAAGGAGCCACCAATAAGTCAGGAATAAGTTCTTCACACATCAGATAGTGGATGATTGGAATAACCTTCCACAGAATACTGAAGAAGCCTCCTCCATCCAGACTTTCAAAACCAGCCTTGACAAGCATTGGTGGTGGGAAAGATTTAAACTACCCTGAACCCTCACACATGCATGCATAATTGCAATACAGTTTACAGGATAGAGTGACTTTGAGCTACAGCACTATCCTTTATCCTATATGTTATGAGGATGATGATGACAACCTGGAATACCACATTGTACCTTCACGTATAAGTGTATTGTAATTAATTTTTTTTTTTTTAATAGCAGTGAAAGGGATGCGAAAACATGTAGTTTCTTCATCTTAATCTCATGTCTACACACTCATCTGCAGTTTTGAGAACACGCTTTTGCCTGAATGATGAATTTGGTCAGGTCATGTGCTCTCCATAATTGAAGTGTGGTTAACTCTGGAGTTATGCTGAGTGTCTTTATGGCAGCAAGAAAACTTTGTCTTGACTTGAGCCAACCACACGCCGAGACTGTTCGCCTCATTGGTGCTGGGACTTGGTTCCTGGGTTGCCTTGGGTTCACCCCAGTCGTTCATATGTTGCACAGATTTGCTTCCAACTTTCTTCTTCCTCTTCTGTATGCGGCACAAGGCTGCAGGTAGCACTAACAGGGGTGTCGAGTGTCAGCAGGGACCCCATCCCCTGGGCAAACCTCCTCCCTCCATTATCTCCCTTCCCTCTTTTCCCTCTCTTCCCTCTCTTTAAAAAAAAGAAAAAACTTTTTAAAGACCTATATCTACTCTCACAGACAGCAACGATCTCATAAACAAAGCAAAATCAGAGCAACAGTCGTTTTTTGCTCTCAGTATAAATGTAAAAAAAGTAAATTAAGTATCAATAAATATCTATTAAATCTATAAAGTAACAAAAATATATTAATTAGTATTAGAATTATTATTTAAATCTTTCCTAATGTATCAATTGTACATCTTCTATCTTCCATCGTTACTATAATTCACGGACCGGTGTTTGTGTGTTTGTTTGTTTGTCGCGCTACTCCTCCTACAGTTATGTGCCAATTACACCCAAACTTGCTACACAGGATCAGTATGACCCCAATTAATGTTTAGGGGCGTTTTTATATCTGCGGGTGGCCTTGAGGGATGGGAGCGGGTAGGCGGGGAGGAAGGGATGCAAATTCTCTATGTAAATGTGCGTTGTGTCGTGCCGCCTCCAGGTGGCGGAGGGTATTGAGTCTCCACCATTTACAGTACAGTATTCCTGTCCCCATGTTTTCCAGTACAGAGAGGTGTTTTTTAATTATAGGCAGTAGGTATGTTGTTGCTTCATGCACGTAACCAGGGTTATTTATTTTTGACCGACACAGAGCTGTCAGTTGCCTATACACCGCCCAAATATAGGTATGCATCAGAGGAGCGTATTGCATGCTTGGAACAAGATTGCCTGTAGAACGGGTACTCTGCTCGTCTATAAGAATAAATATCAGCGTGTCAGTGTCTCAGTCAGTCAGTTAGTCCATCTCCTCCATAACACCAAAACCATGAAACCCAGCAGCCCTAAACTTTGTGTGCACACTAAAGGAACAAGCACTAAGGGAGTGCATGAATGAAACTAGGTGTTTGTGTAAAGGTAAATACCCCTGTTAAAGATAATTTAGGGGGTGCTCATCACAAAAAAAAACAGAATAAGCCTGACAAATATGGCAGTGCACCATCTTGGTCAGCCCTCTATCAGCTCTCTGGGGTCTTAAGCCGCTATTTTGTATGGCCTGCTCAACAATGCCTTGACTTGGAATAGGCTGCAATGGTTTTTTAATGATAAAGCGCTCAAATATTTTTTTCAACTTTCCTCACTCATTATCATCGAATGCCTCATCTCCATACCTATGAATCGCTGCATATATTACTTTTATCAGTACCATAGTTTTCAAATTAGGAGTGTGGAGTGATTTTATGCATGAAATGATGTGATTTTTCACGATGACCTATTCCGGACAAATTAAAGTATATAATCAAAAGATTATTTCGGCTTTGAAGATCAGAGCTCTTTGATTAAATGTGTTGAAATTTGTGATGTTTTTGTTTTTCTGGGTGTGTTCCATTTCCAATCATCTTGCTATCCCTTGTCAAGCCAGCCGTTCCTTATAAACTCTTTCGTTGGAGTGCTTGCTTGAGTGCTTAAGCCACTTGGCGAGCACTCTACAAGCTGCTTGATTGTTCGTTTGTAAGTCCTGGCAATACATGGCAAAAGTACCTGCACTGTTCCTCTACAAATTAGAACCAAAACTACATCGATAGACAGGCAAACCTCAGACCACACCCACCTGTCTTGGGCCCACCTGTCTTGTGGTGCATCGGGCGCTGCCTCGCCCACTAAATATGTTGAGCAATTTTATTTTTACATGACAGCTATATAAGATGCTTGGTTGTTTGTTTGCAAGCCATGGCGATACATGGAAAAAGTACCTGCACTGTCTTTCTGTAAAAGAACCAAATATACATCAATCGATGTCCTAAGTTCAGGCCCCACCTGCCTGCATTGGGCACGTGGTGTCGTGTGATGCCTCGCGCGGTGGTTTGCCTGCTGAAAATGTTGTGCAATTATTTTTTTTTAACATCTGCTTTCCCCTTTTTACGTCATATTACATCATACAAATTTTATATCACCTCTTTTTTACGATCTGCTTTCATTATAACGACCCGTCACTTTGACATAGATAGATATGTATAAAAAAATGTAATGTTTCCTTTTCTTTAAGTTTCTTCAACTGTTTCGTTGGAGTGCTTGCTTGAGTGCTGAAGTCACTTGGCGAGCTCTCTGCAAGCTTCAATCTCTACATGCTTTAAAGGCAATACCATGGCTCAGTTCTTCAAAGGGACATCCCCAGAGTTGGGAAGGCAAAATAAGTTAGAGGAATAGAATGAGCAAAGCAATGGGACAAGTGAACTACGAGTTCAAGAGAGAATTGGAGTATGCTTTCAGTGGCTGCAAAGAAATGACTTCCCACACCACAGCAGGATGGCCGAGAGGTACACTCACTTGCTCCAAGCTGTCTCGCCGAGTTCAAATTCTTTCACTTTTTTGTGTGATCTGCTTTCATTAAGGATGTGATTTCATTTCTTCAGGAGCTTGGAGCGGTTATCTTCTATATAAAAGTAAATGAGACATTTGTTTGTGATGCTAATCCTCTGAGCTCCCAAGGTTAATCACTATGAAGCTTTATAGGATCACGTTTTTTTTTACAAAGATAAACCTGAAGAGGGGTTATAAACAGTCATTTTCTCACAATTCCGAACTTATAAACACACAAGCCACCACCTGTCGTGGGGGAAGGGGTTGGAGTCTGGAGGGAGGGGGTGGGGAGGGAGGAGGGAGGGGAAGTGGTGGGGTGGGAGAAGGGAGGGGAAGTAGTTGGGTTGGAGGAGGGAAGGGGAGGGGCCATGGGAGGGGGAGCGGGAGTGTGGAAGTCTGGAGGTTTGGGGGGTGTGAGGAGGGAGGGGAAGGGGTGTGGTGTGAGTCCAGAGGGAGAGAAGGGTAGTATGGGAAGATGCAGGGGGATAGGTGGGATGAGGGAGGGCGGTATGATGAGAGGAGGCAGGGGGAGGGGTGGGATGAGAGAGGGGAAGGGGTGGCATTGCCCAGCAATACCGGGTACCTTTGCTAGTCTATATCTATAACAATAATAAATGTCAGTGTGTGTGTGTGTGTGTGTGTGTGTCTGTTTGTGAGTTTCTGCCTTCCCTTCCTTTCACATCACACTGTCTTCCCTTCCCCCACCCCTCCTCAATCCCCCTCCCTCCCCTCTCCTCTCTCTCCCCGCTCTGTCTCCCCCTAACCCTCTCTCCTTACCCCTTCTTTTCTCCCTCCCCTCTTTAGTATTCTGGTCAGCAAAGTGACGGGTGGTGTTTGTGAGTATCTAATGTATAAATTTCTTTCTAACCACTGACCGACTCACTCACTGATGATATTAAACATTGGTACATTCCGGGTGACGTAGAAAGCTGAAATTTTGCGTGTCGATGGATATCGAAGCTGGTACACCGGGAAAAATCACAGAATCATTGGACAACATCCATGAATGAAAATATAAATAAATGAAAAAAAAATGAAAAAAATGCAGGTGAGCGACCTGAGACAATGGGGAAGCACAGTAATTTTGTGTGCCGCCGGACATCGAAGCCGATACACTGGGAAAGGGAAAAAATCACTGAACCATCGGAAAGCATCCGTAAATTAAAATATAAATAAATAAAAATGAATCTATGAAAAATAAAATGCAGGTGAGTGATAGGCAAATGTATATATATATATGTATATATATATATATATATATATATATATATATATATATATATATATATATATATATATATATATATATATATATATATTTACGGGCACAGGTACTGAGTGTATTATGAGGGGGTTTAATCCCCGTTTCTCCTCGGAAGAGCCGGACCTGGGTTTCCGCTCACAATTAACTTTGTGGTGCGGTGGGTTGCTTTAGAACCACGAACGCCACTCGGTTAACCACGAGTTCTATTGTCCACCGTCTAATTATTCCGTTTAACTAGAGGTCACGTGGTTTCCTGAACAGGGGGTACAGCCTCGGCAAAGCACCAATCTTATTTTGATTAGATCTTAATTGGGGCGGCCGAGCGTTTTAACTGCTGATGCGTGCCGACTATTTCAGGTCAAGTTGTGTGGTAATTACCTCCCAGTCTATCTGGGTTCGGACAATGCTGGATCAATGGAAGGAAAGGACAAGCACGGACAGGTTGGAACATCAACAAAACAATTTATTAATAAGGAAAAAAAAATCAATCAAAATAACCGTAAGCAAATAAATAATCAATCGTGCACTGAGAGAAAAAAGGACAAAGGGCAGATGCTTATCTCCATGCCTTATTTAACAATTAAACACAGACAAGGGTACACAGCAGATCATTCAAGGGGGGGGGGGGGAAGAGAAACCGTCTCGCTCCCAAAGAGAAGTCGTTCGTCAAACAAAAACGTCCTGAAATGAGTGCCTTGTCCATTGCCAGCGCCAGCCCCACCATGCTCCCACTCACGAGCAGGCTTTGATGCCAATCGACGTCACCCCCAAGAATCAGGCACGCCACGAGCAGGCCCCAAGCAGAACGAGCACCAATGGCGCGAGCGTCACCCACCACCAGGAGCCACCAGGAGATACAACCGACGGACAGCTAGCTGTTAGGAGCTGTGTGGGACTGTGAAGTGCTGAGGTGCTGTGAGGTGCTGTGATGCGCTGTGAGGCACTGAGGAACTGTGAGGGGCTGAGGCTGTCACCAACTCATTGGCGCCGACTGACTGGAAAAGCTGACTGACTGGTAAAGTGGTCTGACTGACTGGACTATGACTGGTAAAGCTGTCTGACTGACTGGACTCTGACTGACTGGTAAAGCTGTCTGACTGACTTGACTCCAACTGACTGGTAAAGCCGTCTGACCGATACCGACTCACTGACTGGTAAAGTCATCTGAGTGACTAGACTCTGACTGACTGGTAAAGCCGTCGGACTGACACTGACTCACTGATTGATAAAGTCATCTGACTGACTGTACTCCGACTGACTGGTAAAGCCATCTATCTGATTTGTGATTCGTTGCCGTGAAAACCTGCCTGCTCCACGATTGCTCCTGGCCCACAACGCCATGCCTGTGATGCTGGAGGAACGGAAAAAAACAGCCATTTGTCAGAATTACCGAGCGAAAATGTAAAGCGCTCATAAAACGTCAACAACATTTATCACCTCAATGTTCAGCCTGGTGTGAAAAAGAGTCAGTTAGTGTCCATAGAACTGCTGAACGGGGTGTCGAACGTTCATGGAAAAAGGCGGGTGTCGGGATCGGTGAAATAAACGGGTGTCAACGTCGATGGTAAAAGGTGGGTGTCGAGCCTCCGCTGGGCTAACGACTATCTCACATGCATGAATGTGTCTGTCGTAAAGAGAAAAAGGAGCTTTCCAGAAGAGAGGAATCTATTCTTTACCCTTCTCAACGCATCACATTTAGAATCCCACCAGACATGGGGATAGGTCGATCCTGGACATGCATTTAGGGAAATAACTACCTGAGGACCTGGATGTTTGTATGCATTCGTCGGATCGGATTCTGAAATCCATAACACAATATATCTGTGTGTATATATGTATATGTATATAATATATATATATATATATATATATATATATATATATATATATATATATGTGTTGTTTGTATGAATTGTTCCTTCTGTACATAGAGAAAGAAAAAAAAATAGAGCGTAATGATATTCACATTACGCTCTTTTTTGGTATACAGGATCAAGGCTCGTCCTCAATAGCCGACATACCTTTCTATATGTATCTATCTATACAAACAATAGCCTTTTTACTTGCAAAATCGAAGAATTTTAAAGTATACTGGTCAGTCGATTTTGATATTCTGTCTGTCTATCTGTTTATCTGTTTGTCTGTCTATCGCCCATAGGTCACAATTCCAAACTGATCTTCACGAAACTTCACCAAATGGTAGAGTTTGTCATAAGCAAGAAGCCTACTGTTTTTGAGGTCAAAAGTTCAACATAGGCCAAAGGGTCAACATCGGCTGGATTTCTGAAATTGTCAATTTTCATCTGATTGACTTGAAATTTGAAGACGAGTTGCATATTCGGTCATTGAATTCAACCACCAATTATTTTTAAGTCAAATTTGTTTTATGAATTTTGCAAGTGTCGTGCTCTGCGCACCGTCTTCTTCTTATTCTGTTTGTTTGTTTGTTTGTTTGTTTGTCTGTCTATTTTTGCAATGCTTTTCTCTTCAATTACTCGAGCAGGGTAGTTATGCTGGTCATATCATTATGAATGCCATATCATATTTCAAACCCATGTTATTATGAAGTTCGTTGTCCGAAGAGTTCCGATAGTGTATTTTATTTTTTTCCATTACCAATCACCTTGTATGTTTAAAAAAAAAATCATTTCGCTTCCCTATTCACTATTGTTACTGGTGGAATCTTGTGAGATTGTGAATTAAACATTGTTTTGCCATTATTTAATTTTAACTTTGTTCTTAATGAACGGAATGTTGTTAAGAATGGGAAGAAAGAAGGAATGGAGGACAGAGAGTTGGGTATGGGGGAGTTGTGGGGACAGGGAGTTGGGAGATGGAAGCTATGGCATTGGCAGGGTAGTGGGATTGAGATTAGTTGTTATTAGATTAGTTGAGGGTGGGTTGAGAAATTGAGGTGGTGAGGGGGTTTGAAGACTGGATTGAGGGGGGGGGGAATGTCTTGAGGAATTGTGGTTGGGATGGGGCAGGTGGTTGAGGACTTGGGGTTGTGTGGGTGGGAATTGAGGATTGAGGTTTGTAGCGGAAATTAAGGTCTTGGGATTTGTTTGGGGCGGAGGAGAGATCCCTGCTAGTAGGGAAATATTTTCTGACTAATTGTTTAGAGTTTAATTGTTAGTGTGCTTGTCTCATTCCGATACTTTTATTATCGCCCCACAGAGCAACATTGCTTGTAGGGCATCAGCAACAGGTGGTTTTGGCTATGAGCCTTTTCCACTCCTGTTCGCACCCCAGTGAGAGTGTGGATCGCTGGTGGAAAGGTGGGGATAGGGGAGGGGGAACAGTCATGTACACCTGTTCACTGGACCTACAGTATTTACAGCAGATTCTGTAACAAGTAAAGTTTGTCCTGCTTTCCAAACAGCATTCGTATGCGTTTTCCACCAATCAAATGCACACGGTCTCCACATTGCAGATCGCACACACATTACAGCACATATTACACGTTAAGAATAAAATAATAATACCAGTTCTCTTACAAGGAACTTTAATGCAGGAGGAAGCCATTTGGCCCATCAGGCCTGTGGTTGCATATCCATGCTCTTTTTTTAAATGCTGAGCATCAAGCAAGGAAGCAGCACATACCATCCTTAATTAAGTCTTTGGTATGACTTAACCAGGGATCGAATGGCCGACCTCCCAAACGAAGACCAGATGGTCTAACAATGATGCCACAGAGAGTAGGAAATGTTAATTAAGTTCAATCTACAACTCTACAATGGTATATTGTGATGGGCTCGTAGGAGAGCTTTGAGATATGCACACTCAAATCAAACTGTCTTGCCTATGTTCGAATCTAGACCCAGATATAAACTGTCACTGTGGAGTTTGCTTGTAACTTGGGGGATCAATTTGTTCTCCGTCCATCAGAAGGACGTTAGGCCGGAGGAACCCTTTACCAGCCCTGGTTTTTATTTTGTGAAGAGGAGGCGCGTTATCAGTGGTACCCTGGGGCCGACTTCCAAATTCCACCCATGAATGACTGCTGGGAGGGCAATGACAAACCACCTAACATAACCCCTGCCCAGAAACTGCTTCGGCAGCACCAACGCTCTGAAAAGAGCATGGTGCGTTGATGATGTCGATGATGATATCACTGTACAAGTAACATTGATAACAGCAATTTAAAACTAGAATTGCACTCGGTAGAGGGCATACCTCCGCCATGTAATGCCTGATCCGGTGGAATATATTGATCCCAATACCTTTTTCAAATATCATGCTATACAGTACTACATCGTTTTTGGCCCTGTCAATGGTGAAGAATCACTTTAAAAATTAAATAATTATCGTATCCAGATCTGGATTCGGATCTTTACCAAAATCGAACCAATCCGTTCTTGCGACAAACCCAACCTGTCCACCAAGTTTCGTCCGAATCTGTCCACAATTTTTTGAGATATCGTGCAATATATCATTTTTAGCCCTGTCTCTCAATGGTGACGAATCACTTAAAAATTCTAGTAGTCGGATCCAGATCTGCATCTTCACCAAAATTGAATCAATTCATCTTTTTCACACCCAACCTGTCCACAAAGTTTCAAAATAATCCGTCCACAACTTTTTGAGATATCATGCTATATATCGGTTTCGCCCAATCTATCAATGTTGAAGAATCACTTTAAATATTCTAGGAGTCGGATCCGGTTCCAGATCTTCACCAAAATCTAATCAGTTCGTCCTTGTCACACACCCAACCTATCCACAAAATTTCATCTGGATCTGTCCACAACTTTTTGAGGTATCCTGTACACAAACAGACAGAAAGGGGTGACAAGCTGGTAGGCGGCCATGGGTTGCCGAGCATCTGATGACCTTTGACCCCTGATCTGAGTTAATCTAGTACTAAGTACTTACGAAATTGCAATCGAATAGGTTAACCCGTGTATGAGCAAGGGGGCTTTGAATGGTCATTTTGCCCGAACAATGCACTCATTGACATTTGACCCCTGACCTAGCCGAGATAGGTCAATATGTCCTGAAGCAAAGTTGTAGTACCCATTGAGTACTCTGTACCTTTGAACTTTCATTCGTATCGGTTAACCCGTGTAGGAGCAAGGGTGCCTTGAATGGTAATTTCGCCCGAAAAATGCACTCATTGACCTTTGACCCCTGAACTACTTGAGATAGGTCATTATGCAAATGAGCAAAGTTGTAGTTCTCATTACGGTCTATAAGTATGTAAAGATTCATTTGATTCGGTTCAACCGTCTTGGAGCTAGTGTACTTTGAATTTTCAGCGGGAATGCTCAATGGCCCTCGGACACCCAAGTTGAGAGGGTTACCATTTGGAAAAAAATGGATGTCATATAGCGGATAGAGAATCACCTTAAGATTATGCATACCAAATCTCATCGAGTTCCATCTACTGATAACTACTCGGTATCAATTTGAATGAAAAGTACCGAAAATGCGGTTTGATATCGGAAATCCCCAAAGTTCGAGGGTGTGCTGTGGGTGAACAAAGATCTAAATCGAAAATCCGGCTCGATCGTTTGTGTACAATGTATTCCAGATGATTAGTGTGAATTTTCATGACCATCTGACCATAACCCTAGGAGTAGCATTTGGCACGAGGGCACCTCCAGCTCTCGCATATTATCGATTTTTGCACTAATTGACCTTTGACCCCTGACCTAAGCGAAATCGGACAATATGTCCTGAGGCAAAGTTGTAGTACTCATTGAGTACCATGAACCTGCAAAGTTTCATTCGTATCGATGCACTCACCTGGTCGCAAGGGGGCCTTCAATTTTCGCCAATTTTCACGCATACCCTAATTGTAGGGGGCGCTGCAGGTAAAGTATTCCATATATCACAAAAACTGGAATATATTTGATAGAGCATCACCTGTAGATCATTCGTGCCAAATTTCATAACCCTACGTGGGATAATGGCTTTCGGAATTGATTTCGCATGAACGGTACTGATTTGGAATGTTTTTCGGTTGTTTCTAGGGAACCAAAGCGTCCCTAGCAACCATCACAATTTCCAAAGTGCTTGGTCATAAGATGTACCTACCACCCGAGTTTGGTCAAAATACGCCCACGTTTACGACCAATTATGCTGATGACAAACAAACAAACATCCAAATAAACAGACAGAATTACTGACAATAAGGGTCACCTATTTCGGCGACCCAAAAACATAACCTCCTTCACCTTCGGTGGCAGAGGTAATTAAATAATTATCGTATCCAGATGTAGATTCAGATCTTCATCAAAATCGAATAAATTATTCCTTGCCACACACCCAACCTGTTCACCAAGTTTCGTCCGAATCTGTCCACAACTTTTTGAAATATCCTTTACACAAACAGACAGACAGACAGAAAGGGGTGAAAACACACCCTCCTTCACCCTCGGTGGTGGAGGTAATTTAATAATTCTCGTATCCAGATCCAGATCCAGATCTTCACCAAAATTGAATCAATTCTTCCTTGTCACACACCCAACGTGTCCACCAAGTTTCATTCCAATCCGTCCACAACCTTTTGAGATATCGTGCTATATATCAGAGACATGACAAGTAAATGGGCACCATGATTTTAAAAGAATTTATTTATTGAACATTTGAAGTCTATTTGATCCATTCTAATGCATACACTAGTATTTTGTAGACTTGCCATTTGCAGATTTCAATGTTTTTACTCTTTCAGGCAGAGAACCAACGAGTTCTTAAATTTTCTCTTGTGGGATTTCTGCCCAGGCTTCACGCAAAAGGTTGAGCAATTCTGTCCATGATGTTGGTTTCCTGGACTTTTTCCGCGCAGCTCGACCCAATATGGCCCAGAGAGGTGTTCAATGGGATTCATCTCACGAGACCGACTTGGCCATGGAAGTTGCTTGATCCCATTTTGATCCCACAAAAAATTCAAGTCGGCAAATCCGGGTCCAGATCTTCACCAAAATCTAATCAATTCGTCATTGTCACACACCAAACCTGTGCACAACTTTTTAAGATATCCTGTACCCAAACAGACAAACAGACAGAAAGGAGTGAAAACATAACCTCCTTCACCTTCGGTGGCGGAGGTAAAAACCAGCAAATGGTACATATGTGTGTGGAAATTGACGATACATGTGCACTTGTTATGATGACAAGTTCGAACAGACAAGCTCTTCTTGCCTGATAAAAATGTTCGTTTTTGATCTTTCTCTCAACACTCAAATGATTGGATGTTATTGCACCAACATCATTGTGTGTGTGTGTGTGTGTGTGTGTGTGTGTGTGTGTGTGTGTGTGTGTGTGTGTGTGTGTGTGTGTGTGTGTATATATATATATATACATATATATGCACATAAAATTGAACCAAACTTCTAGGCTGCTCCTATCTTAAAAAAAAAGAAGTTAAAAAAAAAAAAAAGCTTGAATCTTCAACTTCAATTGTTTATAAAAATGTATTGTCATGGCTATTCCAAATTAATATGCAAAATAAATGTTTGAATTCTGGTGTAAATCTTGACAACACTGCAACTTGCTTACTTATCCTCTATTAAAACAAGCCTGTCTCCATCGCGGTTTTGATGAGGTGGGAGAAGCCGACGTTACACAACCTCTGCAGTCACATGGAGAAGAGTTAACCAATGAAGATCTGAAGCAACTGGGGATGATGATATTCAATTAATTTGTTGGAATAAAAAAAAACAACTTATTCTCTATGTGTAAATAATGTATTTTGTTTGGCGATAAAATTTTCCCTGGAACGTAACCCCCCCCCTTTTACATAAATTTTTATGGGGAGATTGGATTCGCTTAAAGTCGTTTCAGTTGAAGTCGCACTTTTCAAGAACGTAACTACAATGTTAAACGAGGACTGACTGTATATAATCAGCATTGGCAGACCCACCTTATGTGGGCAACGTAACGTGGTGATATGTTCAAAGAATTGGGATATACTGTCACCTTCATTGGCATTACTGGGCCCCACTGTAATGTTTTTGTGCTATAAAATGCAACGCAAACATAATTTTCCACAATTCAATGTTTTCTGGGACACATTGTAGACCTGAAAATTATTTTTTGGCACAAAGATGACACAAAACTTGGAGGTGAGGTGGATAGCAGAGGGGGTGGTGATCAGATTCAGGAAAGTATTGACACTTGCATAGATTGGGCAGAAGATTGGCAGATGCAATTTAACCTGAGCAAGTGTAAGGTGTTGGGGATGGGAAAGAACAATGAAAATAGAGATTACAGGATGCAAGGGGTAATTTTGGAGCGTGTCACACAGGGGAAGGATCTGGGGGTGGTAATAGATGTGGGAGGTAAGCAGGTCATGCAGTGCGAGGTAGCTATAGGTAAAGCAAATAGGGTTTTAGGTTGTATTCAGAGGGGGTCATTTATAAATTAAAAGAGGTAGTGTTAACATTGTACAGGAAATTAATGAGGGCCACATCTAGAATATTGTGTGCAGTTCTGGTCACCACAACTCAGGAAGGACATAGATGTCATGGAGAGGGTTCAGCGCAGGGCGACGAGATTGATTCCGTGCCAAGCTAGACTCGGCTATGATGAGCGGCTAGAGGAGACAGGGCTTTATACACGAGAAAGGAGGTGGTTACGAGGAGATATGATAGAGATGTTTAAGATAATGAAAGGTAGAGATAAAATAAGTGTAGATTAATTATTCAGCACAGTAGACAGTGATAGGACCAGGGGTCATAGTCTGAGAGTAAAGAAGAGGAGAGTTAAGATGACAGTAAGGCAGAGGACTTTTGGTCAGAGAGTAGTTAATGCATAGAATTAATGCCCTGGAACCCTGGAAAGGTCATGGCAGCAGAAACAGATGATAAGTTTAAATTAGAATTAGATAGGTACCTGGAAGTTATGGAGATATAGAGGGTATGGGGATGTCTGCAGGACTTTTAGGTAGTTTCATCATTGATGGGTGATTGTGTGCTTGTGTACGGAGTGTTGGTGGGGGTCTCGTCAAGGGGTGTTGTGTGGTTGATGTATGTTTTTTTTTTTTTAACCAAGCGCATGCTCCCTCCCCCTGAGGGGAAGAAAAAATAACAAAAACAATTTTATAGAAAATAAATAAGTAAATGAATAAATACAAACCCTACAAAAACACGATTAACATACTTAAATAAATTTTGCATTTTCTTATTTGTATGTTGTGTTAATAATGAGTGAGGTGCTGCTGTCGCGCAGGCATGATGGGCTGAATGGCCTCCACCTGTGTCTGATTTCCTTGTGTGTGCTATAACCATATTTTGCCTTTCCGGACTACACTGAAGTTTTTGTGATGTAAAACACCAAGTCATCAATTTTGTAGTTTTTATTATTATAAATATATAATACATAATATATATGTATCTGTTGCTCTATTATCTTAAGATATACACAACTGTCACACAGATTAACGCTTGTGTGATCGTGTTTTCAACAAATCAAGAGATTGTAAATGCAATGATAAATAATTGTCCAACGCATGGAACCGAGTGAGATTAAAAAAAAAAAAAAATGCACAATCTTTGATTAAACGCCACCTTTTGAACGAACCGAGACAAGATCTTTGCAACGCCACACATCGAGTCCGTCTTTAAAAACGGTCTTACCCGTTGGGACAACGACGCTTCACACCAAACGATGCCAACGTTCTCTTTATAAAACGCATCACCGCAACCTGCGACCTGAGCTCCACTTCACTGATGTGACCACAATATTTCGTGATTCTCGTTGCCCCAAACCGTGTGTGTGTGTGAGTGAGTGAGTGCATATATGTATATGTACGCTTGCGTCTGCAGAACCTTTATTTGTATCACGCACAGAATATAAAACTGAGCACAAAATTTTGTTCCATGTGCAATTTATAAACATAATCTCTGCAGTGCAATTGTAATTTGAATTCCACATTTATCGAGCGTTCATGTTGGTACATTAACTTAGTTATGTGGTGTCGTCGGCACCAAATCAGCGTGATCGCTCTTTCATTGCTCGGTTCCCTTTTATATTCGCGAATCACTGCCATTTCATTCTTTAACCCATTTCATCCTGCGGGCCGATAAATGTCTTTTAATGTGCGTCATTCATGAGTTTAACAGAAATATTGCGACAAAACCATTACATATATCTGTCTATTCATTTACATTCCATTGGCAGCATCCTTGGAATCGCCTTGCCATGGTCCGCATCGCCCTTTTTTTTTATCGCCAAAGACAAATGTAAAATGCATTTTCGTACATTGAAGTGTCCTTCGTTTGCGTCCGTCGGGTATTCATTTCTTTGGGGGTTTTGTTCACCGGACCTAGACATGTTTCCATCACCTCGTCCCGTTGGGTGAAACGATTTTTCTGCAGCTGCACGAACAATTGCGAGCAAAATCCCTTTCCTCTAATGCCCTCGCCACCCCGTCCTGGTCTTTTCGTGCCTGTAATCTGTCATCCGATTAATGAGTGCTGTTTTGAAATGGAAATATTTACACGACTTTTGTGCAACAAAGTCGCCAAGGGACTTGGTTTATATTGTGAAAGGGTGTTTCCTTGCGGATAGGGCATTTAAACCGCAGTGCATATACCGAGCCGCCGCAGTGGAGACGTAGCTGTGTATTCAGGAGCAGCCGCAGAGGCCCTCTCCCCCGCTCCACCCACATGCCCCAAACACCCGCTCAGGCTCTTCTGCGTGGGTGGAGGAGACATGGTGGTGGGGGGGGGGGTGTGTTGAGGAAGGGCAGGGTCTACCAAATAAATATCCCACCCTTCGTTATAAACGACATCAAAACCGCAGGTAGAAATGCGTTATCTGGAATTGCGTCATTGCGCATTTCCCCCCCTAGGGGCTTTGCCGTCACGGAGTCGACCTCAGGAGGTTCCGAGAGCCAGTCGAGAGAAGCGCCCGAAGAGCTATTCGGTGGAAAAGCGCTTCCTCTGAGCAACAGCTGGTGGCGACAGAGACCCGAGACCGTGCAACTGCCCACGACCTTCCGTCGAGCGCACTGCCCGGGTCTCCGTCACGCGTATGCTTTCTTATTTGTTGAGAACTCCCATGGAGAATATTCAGCGGAAGGCTTACAAGCCACGCCCGTTTTTTGGAGAAACGCGATGTTTTCAAACGGATGAAAGTCAGTGAAATAAATGGTCCGTGGTATCAAGTCGTCGCGGAATAAATACAACATGCTTAGTTTGACGGTTGCGCATTAAGCATTCGTCCACAAAATTAACGGCTAAGCGAAATGAAATATCGTTAAATATCCTTTCATTCTGCAAGACCACATTATGACGTGGCACCCTTTCCTTGTCAACTGGAAAGTGAACCTGCAGGCGTGATGAACACTACGGATGGTGATGTAACACGCCATTTTTGGTCGATGTCATATACATGGGGCGACGCAAGGTGAGAGCTGCCTGGAATTGCCCGGATTCGTGGTGTGGAGGGAACGCATTCCCTTAGCGAAGCGACCCCCCCCCCCCCAGACCGACCACTGACCGACCCTAACGCACCACCCTCTTTCACGACGAATTTGATTAAATCACATGAAGTTCCCTTGAATAACAAGTCGACGAGGCCAGAGGGCGATGGTACGAGCCCCCATTTGAATGCCTCGACCCGAGGGTCCCCAAAGTCCATGTCTCATCCCCTTCGCTGAATCCCATGTAATGCGCTTGTGTCGTTGAGCTGGGCAACGTCGCCGCTACCTCCTCCCCACCGGCCACCTCGACAAACACACTCCCTCATGTCGCATGCTTTGCATATTCAACTCGCCCGAACCCTGTCCCTGCACGGATCCAGTCCCTCTTGTGTATGTTTAAAAGAAAAACGAACAAACAAAGCGAGACGCAAGTTAACCTTCCGTGCATGATTGCTGCTTTCAGCTTTTATAATCACACTTGAGCACCAGGTGCGTGCGACCTCGTTGCGGCGGAGGTTTCCGCTCTTGACTGATTTACCTTCCTGCGCAAGTCTTTCTGTCTGTCCTCGGTAACCGACGCTCGGGAGCCGCTTGCGCATTTGCGCCCCTCCCTTGCAAACGTGATTCAAATAGCGAAGGCGATGCGAGGGAAACGGCGAAGAGAAGAGCAAGTTTGAAAAGAGGTTCAAGTGAGGCCGATGATGAGCGGGGTCGTGAGAGCAGGACGTGGAAGCGCAAACTTTCTGCGCATTTCTCAAGAGCCACATTGCTGCCTGACCCAGAGGGTTTAGCTCGGTGGGAGTCAGAAAGGGGGAGGGAAAGAAGGAAGGAGGGGGGGGTGGGGGGAAGGGGGAGCTTGGTGTTTTCATCTCGCGGCCTTGCAAATTGAAAACGAGGAGTCTCACGTCGCGGAGCGAGCACAATACCCATTGTTACCATGGGTAACTCGATTAGCGTGTAATTATCGCAACAATCGCCTGTAGAGATCTCCGAGCCAGTTCTCTTGGACTCGAGGTACCTGGTTGAGCTGTCGCTAAACATACGCATTATATAGACGAGAAGGACAAGAGGGAGAGAGAGGGAGAGGGAGACAGACAGAGAGAGAGAGAGAGAGAGTTCGAGCGTGTTTTACGCAGAGCTTGGCTCGCTCACTCAATCCCGGGCCGCTCTCGGGATGCCGTGCTGGGATCGCCCGGCGCTCCTCGCGATGCTGCTCTTGATGATGGTTCCGCAGGCATCCCTGGCATGGAGGGAACGTATTCCCGACGGAATGTGAGTGTAAACGCTCACTCCGCGTGCGGCCGGGGCTCACCGGCAGTTCGGTCATTACTGTGTTGTAAGATTCACGAACCGGGCGCTGTATCTCAATGGCGATGTACGTACGTTTTTATTAAACAATGCGTGCGCGCTCCCACGTGCGGCGCTCACGTGTGCTGTGGTGCTCACGTGTGCTGTGCTGCGTTCCGCGTGTGCTGTGGTGCTCACGTGTGCTGTGCTGCGTTCCGCGTGTGCTGTGGTGCGCTCCTTGTGTGCACAGCGTGAAGCTCTGGGCGGCCGCGTTCGGCGGAGAAATCAAGGCGATGGCGAGTCGCTACTCGGGATGGAGCGTCATGCACAAGGTACGACAGCGCACGGACCGTGGGGGCTCCACCTGGTCACTGTCGCTACGAACTACACTTTGTGTGTGTGTGTGTGTGTGTGTGTGTGTGTGTGTGTGCGTGTGTGTGTATATATAATATAAATATATAATGCGAGAGAGACATGTTCATGATTCTGTAAAAGATCCCACGGAGTTTTATTAATTTTTGGGAGAATAGAGCGACCACAGAAGGCTTACGCTACACGCTGGTAGTGTATAAATTAGTAATCCGACATGCTTGTCTTTTCCTCCAACCCGCAAACCCAAATTAATAATAAAACTGAAATTATTTAATATTCTATTCCATTGTCTTAGTAAATAACTCGGATATAAAGAGAAAGTTTGCTCCCTCTTGTGATGGTCGCAAGGCGTTTGACCCCAAGTACACGGATGGACTTCAAAACCCTGCAAGATCCTCTGCTCTCGGACACTGACGATGTTGGCACGTCCGCACGTCATTGTGATGCAACTCGCAGGGTTATCATAATGTATACGAAATGCGTGTTAACGGTTCGGGGATGGACGTGTATGATGGACCAAGCCTGACTGTGTACACTTGGAATGTAACTACGATTGTTCACTCCATGAAATTGTGTCGGGACGACGCCTTATACCGATCACGACGTGCATAGCTCGGGCTCGGGTCGTGCACGACAGCAACGTTCGATTGGTACACGTACGCCTCGTGTGCAGCACAGAGCTGCGGAATGCGTTACAAACTACACGTCTCTACTCTGCACGACTATGCTGAGTTCGTAACCGAACATCTTAATGATCATACTTATGATTATTATTATCAACCCTGTCAATATTATCATCATGATTTACCCACTTTTGTCAAGAAGATTGGCCTGTTAGCTTAAGAGTTGTTGTGAAGGGAAATTGATGTACACATTGTCATAGAGTTATTGCAAATAACACCAACCTTTGTTTGAATCTCACCGATGTGAACTTTCTTTTCTACTGTTGTCATGATTAAACCTTTTACAGTTATAGTGATGACTCTGGAAAATATTATTGTGGTCCATGTTGCTTGGTTTCACAAATCTCTACCTTGTGAATACAAAACTACACCGTGAATACACAATACACTGTGGATACAAAACTACACCGTGAATACACAATACACTGTGGATACAAAACTACACCGTGAATACACAATACACTGTGGATACCAAACTACACCGTGAATACACAATACACTGTGGATACAAAACTACACCGTGAATACACAATACACTGTGGATGCAAAACTACACCGTGAATACACAATACACTGTGGATGCAAAACTACACCGTGAATACACAATACACTGTGAATACAAAACTACACCGTGAATACACAATACACTGTGGATGCAAAACTACACCGTGAATACAAAACTACACTGAGAATACACAATACACTGTGAATACAAAACTACATTGTGAATCCAAAACTACACCGAGAATACACAATACACTGTGGATACAAAACTGCATCGTGAATACACAATACACTGTGGATACAAAACTACATCGTGAATACACAATACACTGTGGATACAAAACTACATCGTGAATACACAATACACTGTGGATACAAAACTACATCGTGAATACACAATACACTGTGGATACAAAACTACATCGTGAATACACAATACACTGTGGATACAAAACTACATCGTGAATACACAATACACTGTGGATACAAAACTACATCGTGAATACACAATACACTGTGGATACAAAACTACATTGTGAATCCAAAACTACACCGTGAATACAAAACTACACCGAGAATACACAATGCACTGTGAATACAAAACTACATTGTGAATCCAAAACTACACCAAGAATACACAATACACTGTGAATACAAAACTACACCGTGAATACACAATACACTGTGAATACAAAACCACATTGTGAATATAAAACTGCACTGTGAATACAAAACTACACCGTGAATACACAATACACTGTGAATACAAAACTACACCGTGAATACAAAACTACATTGTGAATCCAAAACTCCACCGTGAATACACAATACACTGTGAATACAAAACTACACCGTGAATACAAAACTACATTGTGAATCCAAAACTACACCGTGAATACACAATACACTGTGAATACAAAACCACATTGTGAATATAAAACTGCACTGTGAATACAAAACTACACTATGAATCCATGTTGCTCGGTTTCACAAATCTCTGCCTTGTGAATACAAAACTACACCGTGAATACCACAAGACAACATGTACACAAAACTACTCCATGAATACCATAATATACCATGAATACCACAATTCACTGTAAATACCATAATACACCCTGGATACCATAGTATACCATAATGCACTGTGAATACAAAACTACACCATGGAAATAATGGTACACCGTAAATACCATAATGTACCATAAATACCATAACACACCATGAATACCATAATGCACTGTGAATACAAAACTACACCATGGAAATAATCGTACACCGTAAATACCATAATGTACCATAAATACCATAACACACCATGAATACCATAATGCACTGTGAATACAAAACTACACCATGGAAATAATCGTATACCATAACACACCGTGAATACCATAATACACTGTGAATACCATAATACACCATGAATACCAAAATACACTGTGAATATAAAACTACAGCGTGTACTCCATCGTACACCGTGGATACCATAATCCACCATGAATACCATAATATCAGTATTTTATAGTGTTCTGCCCAAAGGCAGGTTCTGTGCTGCTGAAGCAGTTTCTTGACAAGGGTTATCCTGGGTGGTTTGCCGTTGCCTTCGCAGCAGTAGTTATGCCACGAATTCGTAATTTTCCCACAGTGCCGGCGACAGCTTGCCGACTCTTCCCAAAGGACACCATGGGATCTTTAACACCAACTAATACTAGCAGATGTGACGCCCAGTTAAATGTCCAATCAAGGGACGGCACACACATTGATGATTCACCCTGCCTGTGAAACACCGGGATGACAGTTTATGGCTGGGTATGGATTCAAACTCAGGCTAGACTGCTTTGGGGCGATCGTGCATACCTCTAAAGTCTAAACTGACTTGTCAGCAAAATACCACAATACACCATGATACCAAAGTACTCTGAATATCATGGTGTACCATGAATACCATAGTACACCTTGAATACCATAATACACCATGAATACAAAACTACACTGTGAACACCATAATACACCCTGAATACAATGGTACACCGTGAATATCATGGTACACCATATATACCATAGTTCACTGGAGTGACATGACATGGGTCATTGAAGGAGATGATTATAGTCCTCATCATATGATGATGAACATCCAAAACACGTTCAGGGTTCAGGTGTGTAGTTTCAGCATGCCATTATAGTAATTATATGATACACCATTTTGCTATAATGTGGATTATAAGGAGACCTGCAGGGATTTTGCAGGAATATAGCAGCTCCATGACTGTGGGCCTTCCTTGATGTAGAACACTAACCTGGGGTTCATCAACCGAGGCGATAGATTGCTCTGGAAAAGCATTTCTATACCATTTATTTGAAGAGGCAATATCCTGGCAGTCTCATATAATAACTCGAACGGAAGTTGGGAGAGCGCATTCCTCTGCCAGGATGAACAGTTTAGGTTTTGTATCCCACTGATAGGCCAGATCCCGATCCGGACCTCAACCAAAATCGAATCGCTTGTTCTTGTCATCCACCTAATTCATCCACTAAGTTTTGTCTGAATCCATCCATAACTTTTTGAGATATCCTGCACACAGACAGACAGATAAGGGTGAAAACATAACCTCTTGTTCACCCTCTGTGGCACAGGTAATGATAATAATAATGATTACTATTCATACTTACTATAATTCAGTAACAGATACAAGCTACCAGATTGCAGACACATGAGATACCAATATTTTCCTGCTAATATAACAACTACGACTACTGTTGATTGATTTGAAGTACCATAATCTTTACAGAGCGTTGGTGCTGCCAAAGCAGTTTCTCTTGTCAAGGGTTATACCGGGTGGTTTGCCATTGCTTTCCCAGCATTCTTTGTCTATGCTCTATCCCTTGAGAAAATAGGGTATGGACAAACAAATCAAGCAAGGAAGCAGCACATACTATTATGTAAGTCTTTCGTATGACTCGGCATGGGTTTGAACCACCGACCTCTCAGGCTCTGAGCGGATGCCCTTACCCAATTACTGTTATAATTGCTATAATCATTGTTGTGTGCGTTTTTTTTTTTTTGGAGTGGTTTGTGATGGAGTGGGTAAAGCTTTGTTTTATTGCCCTCACCAGCATGGGTTCGATTACTATGGCTATTCAGTGATGGATTTTAGTTGTTGGTGTGCACCCTTCGGTGTACGTTCACACAAATGCCTGCCCACAGCGGTTTGTGAAAACTTGGGCCAATTCTGCATGTTCATATTAGAGCCGCTCTGTCCAAACTATTGGGAAGTCGTGAAGAAAGATCATGATTTACCTTATTTATATGATTAAGGCATCATTAACTTTATGACCCGACAAATCATTTTGTTGGTAAATGATGGATTAATAGTTTTATCCATCTAATATATAAAGCTCATTCTAACCATTCACTGACTCACTGACTGACTGACATTAATGTTCAGTACTTTCTGGGTGATGTATAAAGCTGAAATTTTGCATATCGATGGACATCGAAGCCGATACACCGGGGAAAAAAATCTCAGAACCGTTGGAAAGCGTCTAAATGAAAAAAAAAAACCCCCAAAAATCCGAAAATTATTCCCTTGTGGAGTCGACTGGGGGATGCTTTTGGAAAGTTTATTGTCACAAATCTTTCACAAACTGGCTGACCAGGTCTGATGTTTGACTCGAACTGATTTGGACAGAAATTGGATTTGTTCATGGAGCCGGTGATAATTCACTTTTCCGATGCGAAAGTCACCGTGGTAACTTTAACATCCACCGACGACCAATGCTGGCAGATAGGTCATCCAGCTTAATGTCCTTCGAATAGAAGGCACGAAACACCAGGCTGACAATTTATAGCTGGGTCACGATTCAAACCCAGGTCTGACAGCTCAAAGGAGAGGCTGTCTTGATAGCACTGTTTTGTATGTGTGTGTGTGTGTGTGTGTGTTTTACATTACAGTATGTACATATATGAAAGATATTTTATACCTCATTATATATACATATATCTTCCTTTTCTATATCGAAAATTCTATAATGTGTGTAATTTTGCCCAAAGTGTATGACACCGTTCATGGCGAAACACATGATGTAAACCCACGATCGCATGTGTTTAGGCCTCATTGTGTGTTGGTGTGTGAGTCGGTACGGGGGTCACACTGCGCTCGTTCCTAACTCGGACCCCTGCCGCGCTGTGCCAGACGAGTGTTTAACGCACCGTTGGCCCGGATCGCCCACGGCTGTTCAGGGCCGTTCAGCGAGCTCGGCCCACTCCAGGTCCTCTTGGCATTACACTTGGATCATATTGATGTCGATTTCCTCATGGATACACAATGATATCGGCCGACAACAAAATCTCCAATTTGGCATGTCCCTTATCATTCCCCATTTCATTAACCCTTTATGAACGTATTTCGTACTTCTAGATAAAAGGCGATTTGGTAGAACATTTTTGGGCAACAGTAATAACTGATGAATCATGAAAAACTAGTCGGCCTCATGTCATTGTTTTGTATGATTGCCTTTTGCTGTTTTTTTTTTATAGCGGATCACATAAATGCAAATGCGATAGTCGTTCCAGATCATCGGTGTAACACAGTGCCCTCTTGTCTGTCTCTGTCGGTCTAGCCTTCTCTCCATCTACTCTGAAAGTGTAACTTGTTTGAGGTGACATGCCACTTTAAGTCGAGATTCAAACCCAGGTTAGACAGCTCAAAGGCAAGTGCACATACCTCTGGGCTACACCGTTCACAACATATCCACGCGTGTGTTGATGTAAGTCCTACAAGATGTTTACCATCTCAGAAAATCATATTCTACAAACACTGCATGTCGGCGAGTACCGATAAGTGTATTTTTTCGTGTTAAGTACAATCCAATGTTAAGTACAAACATTTGGACAAAATATCCTGGATATACTTCAGCACTTTGTTGGTCATGCTGAACACGAAGATACGTCGGTGATCGACATATTACTGAGGGAAGGATTGGAAAGACATGTGCTGGGATTAACTGAGACTGAATAAAAGGAGAAAAGTCGGAGATAAAGGGATGAAGAATAAGGGTAGATAAGGAGAATGCATGGAACGGGATAAATTTGAATCAAAATGCTGCCAATTTTGTATACACTTGTATAGATCCATACAAATAAGTGTGTGTGTGTGTGTGTGTGTGTGTGTGTGTGTGTGTGTGTGTGTGTGTGTGTGTGTGTGTGTGTGTGTGTGTCAGTGTGTCAGTGTGTCTCCTCCATAACTCCAACACCATGAAACCAAGCAGCCTGAAACTTTGCATGCATACTAAGAAAACTCCAAGCAAGTGCAAGAGTGAAAATTGGATGTTTGGGTTAATTAAAACACCCCTTTTGAACATAATTCAGGGCCTTATTTAATTATATCCTTTATCAAGGCCAAATCCTTGGTCAGCCCTCTTTCAGCTTGCTGGGGTCTTAATTCGCCATTTTTTGTTGGGCTTATTGAAACATGCCTTGATTTGGAAACACGATCCACTCTCACGGACTAATTAAAGTATATAATCAAAATGTTATATCTGATTTGAAAGTTGGATCTCATGGATTAAATAAGTGTTGGAATCTGGAGTGAAATCTGACAATTTAAACAAGTTAGCAATCTTTATAACTAAGTGCATTCATTTAAGCAAACGCATTAAGCTTAATTTTTTTTCAACTATTTGGACAATTATATTTAGTGAATAAAAGGTTATGGAATGAGCAGAAAGTGGAAATTCATTGAGCGCAAGGACGTGCTCTATAACCTACTTTTGCAGGTCCACAGGGGTACTTTTTTTGGGGGCAACTACGTATGCAGTTTTTCTTTTTACCATTTTTTGTGATCTGCTTTCATTACAAAATATTAATATGAATTTACGAAAAGTTGCTGCAATATAAGAGTCAGCAGTTCATGAAAACGGAGAGGTATGTAGGCAGCACACACGGACGTTGTACAAATGGATAGAAATGACTCCGTGGTGTGTGTGTGTGTGTGTGTGTGTGTGTGTGTGTGTGTGTGTGTGTGTGTGTGTGTGTGCCGACATGCTTCATCACATGTGTGTGGTTTACATGGGCGTGTAGTTCAACCTCGCACCCGGGGCCTTCATGCATGGTGCTGTGGAGGAGGTTATGTGGCTCTCTCACAAACCATGTGATTCAATCCTGTACTAATTCCAGTGTAAGGGGACCATTCCCCCTCCCCCCATGCTTTCCCTCAAGTCCCCCTATCAAATTCATGTCCAGAACACCTCCTTCCCTCCAAACTACCTCCTCTCTCTCCCCCATCCTCCTTGTTCCATCTCTCCTCTTGTAGTACATAGAGACGTGTGGTGAGGCCTCGCTCCCCCCCCCATCCTCACTCTCCCCCACTTCCTAGCTCTTACTCCCCCACCCCTCCTAGCTCCCCCACCCCTCCTCACTCCCCCTCCCCTCCCCATCTTAATATTCCCGTCAGCAAAGTGACGGATTGTATTTGCTCGTGCATATATACTGTATATAGCCATTAATTATAATGTGCACTTCCTTTGCTTACTCTTTCAGGTTTTATGCCAGGATTCTGGTTCTTATGATGTGAATAATACTCTAACTTCAGAACATTCTATGTTATGTTAAGATCCACACCCTTTCCAGGGTGTTGGTGCAGTTGAATTACTATCATGGCAAGGAATACACTATGTGGTTTGCTCTTTCCTTCCCAGGGATAGTAGGTTGGGAATTTAGAACTTACTACGGCACAGGCACATAATCACCTACCCTGTGAAGGACATCCTTCGCGTCCACTTCGAGAAAATGCTGTCAGACTGGTCTCCAGTTTAAACGACCCATCCTACGGATGGCATACTCAATGATGCAACACCCTGCTTGGGCGAACGGCTCATTGGTGATCATGCTACCTCTGAGCTATCGTGTCAACCCTCATGTTTGAAAAGAACAATATATTATTTTGGTTTACAGATTTGTTTGTCGATTGTAGGATGATTGATGGTGCTGATGAATTGTTTAACAAAAAAAACTTTACATATTCTCATTGAACTTCCATAATGCACCTGCCTTTATGAATACAATGACAATATTCGAAGTCACTTTAATAATACCATCAGAGGCCAATCCAGGCGGGGATTGATGCCACCACCTCCCCTCCCCAAATCCCTTCAAGAATCCCGAATTTGCCATAGTATAATCGGGCTTAACTGTAATAAGTGTGTGAATCATAGAATGAATGATGCGAATTCCGATTGATCATGGTGAAAGACTTTGAGATGTCCGCCAAACGTTTAATTGGCAAAACATTGATCGCAGGCCCAAAGCAATGAATGTGGGCTTCCATCTTAACTTCTCTAGCCTGCAGTGCCGACTGCCCTTTTAATCGGTTGCACAAGCACAGGTCATCCGATTTGTGGCTTGCCTTAAGGTTAAACCGCACACCGCAGAGCTCCTGCACCCTACTCAGTGTCTTCAACCTCTGTTCCTTCCCGCTCAATCTCATCACTGCATTGATGCATTTAATTTCTGCAATATCATCCACGTCAGTGAGGACAGCACCAGCAGAAATGCAACACAGCCATAGTTGCTGGGGTCTCGGGCATCCTTAACAACAGAGGCCTACTGTACACTAGATGTCGAATGCTGGCCGCGTAGCCAGACTCAAGCCCGTGGGATCTTGTTTTCCACTTTCCCTGATCTGTTCAATTTATATACTCCGTAATATGCTTAATGCCTACTTAACCACTCAATGCCTCCCAAAAAATATCACTTACCATTTCATGTCTCAATGTCTCTTTGTATTTCACTGTGTATCTTTCTATCCCCACTGCCCTTCATGTACCGTTATTGTCCTTGATGTAATTAATGTGTGTCCTGTTCATCCATGAACCTTGCCTGCTGTAAAAAAAAAAATTCAATCCCTGAGCAGTAGAGCATTTCACCTCCATAATTGGCCACTGCAGCAGTGTTTAGGCCTGCCAGATTATCACCCCAGTTTAATGTAGCCATTGTGATAAAGGCACACCTGAGACTCTTGCCGCATCGTTTAATCACCATGTGGTGTTAGCTTTTACAGGGCACCTGCGCACCGGATAGAGCAAATTTCAAATATCAGCATGATGCCATGGCCCTCCCAAATGGAGTAGCATCTCCACTACTCTTGCACTTACAATCATACCTCACTTGACTGTGGTGGTGACAATGTGCAGTGTGGTTGACGGCAAGGCCTGGCATGGTATTGTTTCCGTGACTAAACCGGGCACACCCTTATAGGTGTGTGTGGGTGGCGATCATTAGTGCAAGAAACGCAAATGATCAGCACACTGTTCGAATTGTCAGAGTTTATACAATGGCTCCTGAGAGCTTGTCCGCCCCACAAAGCATTTAGCTGACTATATTTAGCAGTGCTTGGCACGCTGCATCACTTTCTTGCCATGATGCACTAAAAGCCATAGATTGTCAGTTGGAATCAAGTGTTCTGCGTCCATAAGAGGAAACAATATGGCTGCCAGGTATCCAGATGGATGTTTCGGGTTTCCAGGTAACAAGCTGCTGCTTAACCCGATGCCTTGGCGACTTGGTATTCTGCCTTGTTCGAGTTAATGAGATGTTTTTGCAATTTTATTTTTAATGGCTATCCATATTGCTCAACCAGCCTGTTAGTGTTGCAATCTGAACCTCTGTTCTGGCTCATGATGTATCGAACCCTGTTTCAAATCCCATGTGCCATATATGGTTGTTCAATGTCTACTAATGTTCTTGTTATTTATGTAAGAGTACAGTGATGTCTAGTAATGTCTTTTCTGAATGTCATTGATATATGAGCAAGCTCCTCCATGCGCCTTGCATCATTATTTTAGAAAACCCTTTAAAAATACAATAAAAATTAAACTTTGGATGAGTTGGATGCTTCTCTTAAAGCAGGTCTGCCTGGATATACAACCACAGTTCATACATTTGTAGGTTCAGGTGTGCTGCAAATGATTACATTTCTTCGACGGTATATCAGTACGTTTGCTTGAAAATCACACACGATGGCCTGTGTTGGAAGGTGTCCTTTAACACAGAACCACATTTGTTTTTTTATTTATGGAAATTGCCCCAAACAAGACACGAAGCCACTTTAAGTAAGGCTAAGGGAAGGTTAGACAAAGATAAGGACAAACAAAAGAGAAAAATAACAAGTAAACATCAAAGACACAGGAAGTAGCAGAAGTCAGGTGAAATGTGATGCAACCTCAAAGATGTAAGAAGTAGAAATTGACATTCCTCTTAAGGCTGGACAGATTGTACGACAACGGGAAGCATGTTACAGGTAGTGAATTCCAAAAACGAGACAACACGAGGGATAAAACTATCTGCATGGTCTTTCGTTCTGCATTTTGGATCAACTATAGTGCATGAGTGTGTATGGAAAACTGAGTCTTGTGTCCAAACACTCGTACAGGAGCAACCAAGTTAGAAAGTCCAGCAGAACATTTGTCATGAAAATATCTGGAGAACAAACCAAGAGTGGCAACTGACCGATCGTGAGAGAGAGGTTTTGAAGAGTTGAACCCATCTCCGCCCCAACCAGGTTAACGATGCGTTTCTGGAGCCGATCAAGTGAAGATAAGTGACAGGCTGGTGCTGCAGCCCAAATGTGGCAATACTACTCCATGAGGGGACGTATAGTTGTCTTGTACAGGTACAAAACAGCATCAGGAGGTAAATACCTCTATGCTCGAAAAAAGCCAACCAACTCGCTTGGAAGCACTCTTGGCAATACCAGAAATGTACATATCCCAATGGAGGTTCGAGGAGATCTCCAGATCAAGAAGCCAAAGCTCAGATGATTCCGTTGAGGTTGAAGACCCCATGTGCACAGAAGGGAAAGACCTGTTTATGGAGCGAGACATGGACAACAATTTAGTTTTCTTTGCATTGAAGGTTACCAGCCAATCATGCCTCCAATTCAGTACATTCTTTAAATCATTGTCCAGTGAGACTCCATCCTCATTACGAGTAGTGTTGAGTGAATCAGCAGATGGACAGTGAAGTGAGGAGTCATCAGCATACATGGCTAGCTGAGAAAGAACATTATCAGGAAAATCATTGAAATAAACAACGAACAGAGTGGAACCAAGGACAGAGCTCTTTGGAACACCGGAATTGATGGATCAAGTAGGAGAAGATTGACCTTCAAGTACCACCTTCATCTTGCGATTTGTAAGGAAAGCCAAAATGATTGAATCTTGAATGTATCATTCCAGATACACCATACAACAGAAGCTTGTGGGGCAGACCTTTATGCCACACTTTGTCAAAGGCTTTTGAGATATCCAACACAACTACTCAAGCTTCACCCTTGAGCTCCAATGCCCTGTTTAAATGATCTATAATTAAGGATAGCAGATCACCAGTAGAGCAGGAATGGAGAAAGTCATACTCGCAGTCGGTGAGAAGTTCATCATCCTCCAGATGGCTGAGAAGTTGTTCATTGATGAAGCATTCAAATACGTAACTTTTTACGGGAAGCAGGCTGATGGGGCGATAGTTACTTGGCTCAGAATGCTCACCGGCACCCATGAAAACAGGGACAACAGAAGCCACTTTCCAGGATGAAGGAAACACCGAAGCAGACAAGCACAGGTTGTATAGTTTGGCAAGAATCGATGACAGTTCAGGACAATACATCTTCAATACAATCACAGGGATTCCATCAGGACCGGTCGCTTTCGAGGCATCTAGAGTTCGAATAATTCTGGCAACCTTCTTCGTGGTGATAAATGGAACAGGAATATCAGAGTCTGTACGAGATGGAAAATCAGGAAGAAGGTGTCCCTGATCATTGAGGGTAGAATTAGAAACAAAGAGATTTGAAAAGAGATGAAGCCTTATCCAGAGGTGAAGTAACAATCTCAGGTCAATGGAAGGGTGAAGGTATGGAAGATTTATTGCGGTTGAGTACACTGTTGGCAATCTGCCAAAAGTCTTGAGCCAAGTTGTTGTGTCGCAATGGAATTGGCTACCGAAGCTGTGTATTGCTGCTCAGCATCCTTAGGCACTCTTTTTCAGAAGTTACTTGCTTTGCTGAACAGACATTTGGACTCCAGAGACCCTTGCACATGGTACTGCCTGAAATAGTGGTTGCGATGAGCAATTGCTGATGCACAAGCCGGAGTGAATCTGGATAGGAATGAACCTTCACTCGATAGATACGTGAGGGAATATAAATCTCCATACCAGTACAAATTCATTGGGATATTTTCTCGGCAGCCATATTCGGACCAAGACTAAAAGCTGAGGTCCATGGCACATCAGCAAGAAATGAATGAAATCTGTCCCAATCCACTTTCCCAAACTGAAACAGTGCGGTGAAAAGGATGCACTGGAGTTGAGAATGAGGAGAAAGAGACACAAACAAAAACAGTGGAATGATCTGAGTTACCAACTGGAGGCAGGACATCAGCAACACAGTCACCAGAGTTAGAACACAAAAAGAGATCAAGCAAGTATCTTCCATCAGAGACATGGTCAGGGATATGAGTGGGAAAAGAAACGATTTGGGTGAGATTTTGAGAGATTGAGAAATTATAGGTATTGATACCAGGAGTGTCAGTATTATGAGTGTACCAGCCATTCCTTGTGGTGAACGTTGAAGTCACCAAATACCATGATGTTTGCAGAAGGGTGGAGTAATATAGCCCTGTCAATGCTGTGAGATTGCATTGAACACGGCACAAGAGGGAAAGGAAGCTGAGTGATACAGGGAGAAGAGATATGTTGTTGAATGCAGGAGAGCAAGGTGGAAACACAAACTCGTGAGAGCTACTTTCAAGAGAATTTTCATGAGCTGAAGGTAGAGTCCTCATCATAGATACCAAGACCATGATAAGGAGGGTGATCAAGTCTGTGAAAAATGTAACCAAGTACCTTGAAAGAAACGGAGGAGATGCCACTGTCCAACGGACACTCAGATAGAGCCAGCAGGTCAGATGAGTTAAGCTGAACAAAATATTTCACAGAAGAAAAGTTGGAGCGAAAGCCCCTGACATTGGAGAAACAAATATTAAAAGGATTTGAGCGTCGCGGTGCATGGGCTGGTGGATTGGCACGTGCAGGTGGAGATCTGTTATTCTTAGATTGTATAACCATATTATTAGTGATAAAAATACGTAATAGAATAAGAATAAGAAGAAGACATCAGTAAAAGTTACCCAAAACATTGAGTTATAATGATAGAAGTGATGTGCTTAAGACAAATTAATGACAAATTCCACAGAATTGGGTTATATTTGTGAATTTTTTTTTTCCTGGTTAAAAGATTATAGGTTCGTTTTTCATTGTGTTCCAACAATAACCTGTTTGAACAGCAGTGGTTACAAATTCATAATTTAATCTCGCATGGTTTTTCAACATTTCTGAAAGCTTGGACCCTGGGTGTTTCTTTGTGTGTGTGTGTTTGTAAAGCGTGTGGAAAACAGCAATTACCTCCACCACCGAAGGTGGACGGACGTTATGTTTTCACTCCTTTCTGTCTGTTTGTTAATTGCCAGAATCCTTTGGATTTCGGCAATTATGTTGGTCGGTTGTGTGTGTCATTCTGTGTCTGTCTGTCTGTATGTTTGTTTGTGTGTTTCTTTACCCTGTAGCAGCCACACCGTTTCAGCGATCATGATCAAACTGGGTGCAGATGTCGGCCATGGTCCAACTTAGACACTTGTCGTTTTTTGTGAATCTCGGTCAAAGGTCAAGGTCAAGGTCACCAAAAAACCGAAATTCTTATTTCCGCAATAACATCCGCTAAAATGGTTGTATCGACTTCAATCCAAATCCAAAATGTGCATCTTCAAATGCTGCATCCAACCATATGTCTAATTGGGGTGTCACACCAACACCCTTCTTAGCGGTCGGGGGTTGAATGTCAGGGGGGTCGGGGTCAAAACTTTCAAATTGTGATAAAAACGCCATTTCAAGTCCGATGGACTTCCAGGTTATGATCATGACCAAACTAAGTGCTATAACTCATTAAACAGAAGCACTATCGACTTATAAGAACCAAATTGATTTCCAGGTTTTTGTTTTTTCAGAGATCATGGAGAAATGACAAAGTTATTCTGGCAATTCCTTGCTCAACGAGCAATTTCATTTGTTTGTTGGATTTGCTATATATGCTAGATATCCCTTATTGTCGGGTTTTCCGTGTGTGTGTGTGTGTGTGTGTGTGTGTGTGTGTGTGTGTGTGTGTGTGTGTGTGTGTGTGTGTGTGTCTGCAACGCGACGCTCCACAGCACAAACCAGCAAACCGATTTCGATGAAACTTTGCCAACATGTGCAGTATTTGTTGGGAATGTGCGCGTTTGAATTTCGTTGCCTAGCAACCACCTGTTGCTGTGCAGCGGCCGAAAAACCACGTACAGTGTTTTCAAAACTTGTCCTTCAGTTTTGAATGCAGAGAAGCGAGACTTCGGAATTAAACACTTCAAGATATTTAGAAAATTTTACTCGAGCCGATTTTTGATTGAGGTTTTATTTTTCAAATGGTAGTCCTTCAAAAATCGGGTGTCTATTTACCGTCATTTTTTATGAGGGGCTTAGGGAAAGTGGACGTGGTTGATGAAAAGTGGGCGTGGCTTATGGAAAGTGGGAGCGGCTTATGAAAAATATTGTGTGGCTCAGGAGGTGTGGTCAAACAAGAGCATTGAGAGAAGTTTATCAGGTTTTGTGTGTGTGTGTGTGTGTGTGTGTGTGTGTGTGTGTGTGTGTGTGTGTGTGTGTGTGTGTGTGTCTGCAATGCGAGGCTCCACAGCACAAACCAGCAAACCGAAAATGTATTTATTTACCGAAAACGATTCCACACCCACACACTACCTCCAGTTATTTATTTATTTACCGAAAACGATTCCACACCCACACACCACCTCCAGTTATTTATTTATTTACCGAAAACGATGTTATACCCACACACCACCTCCAATTATTTATTTATTTACCAAAAACGATTCCCCACCCACACACCACCTCCAATTATTTATTTATTTTCCGAAAACGATTCCACGATCCATACACCACCTTTAATTATTTATTCATTTACCGAAAACGATTCCACGATCCACACACCACCTCCAATTATTTATTTATTTACCGAAAACGATTCTACGATCCACACACCACCTTTAATTATTTATTTATTTACCCAAAATGATTCCACCACCCACACACCACCTGCAATTATTTATTTATTTACCATTTCGGATTCTCCTGACACACCACCTCCAATTATTTATTTATTTATTTACCGTAAACGATTCCCATCCACACACCGCCTCCAATTATTTATTTATCGTAAACGATTCCCATCCACACACCGCCTCCAATTATTTATTTATTTACCGTAAACGATTCCACGACCCACACACCACCTTATTTATTTATTTATTTATTTACCGTAAATGATTCCACGTCCCCCACACGACGTTTAATTATTTATATATTTAGCCAAAACGATTCCCCACCCACACACCACCTTCAATTATTTATTTATTTCCTGAAAAACGATTCCCCACCCACACACACCACCTCCAATTATTTATTTATTTCCCGAAAACGATTCCACGACCCACACACCACCTTTAATTATTTATTTACCGAAAACGATTCCACGATCCACACACCACCTCCAAGTATTTATTTATTTACCGAAAACGATTCCACGATTCACACACCACCTTTAATTATTTATTTATTTATTTACCGTAAACGATTCCCATGCACACACGGCCTCCCATTATTTATTTATCCACCGAAAACAATTCTCCACCCACACACCACCTTATTTATTTATTTACCATTTCGGATTCTCCTCCTGACACACCACCTCCAATTATTTATTTATTTACCGTAAACGATTCCCCATCCACACACCACCTCCAATTATTTATTTATTCACTGAAAACGATTCCACGACCCACACACCACCTCCAATTATTTATTTATTTACCGTAAACAATTCCACGACCCACACACCACCTTATTTATTTATTTATTTACCGTAAATGATTCCACGACCCACACACCACCTTTAATTATTTATTTACCGAAAACGATTCCCCACCCACACACCACTTTATTTGTTTATTTATTTACCGAAAACGATTCCCCCCACACACACACTGCCTCCAATTATTTATTTATTTACAGTAAACAATTCCATGACCCCCACACCACCTTATTTATTTATTTATTTACCGTAAACAATTCCACGACCCACACACCACCTTTAATTATATATTTACCGAAAACGATTCCCTATCCACACACCACCTTATTTATTTATTTATTTATTTACCGTAAACAATTCCACGAACCACACACCACCTTTAATTATTTATTTATTTACCAAAAACGATTCCCCACCCACACACCACCTTATTTATTTATTTATTTACCGTAAACGATTCCACGATCGACACACCACCTTTAATTATTTATTTACCGTAAACAATTCCACGACCCACACTCCGCCTCCAATTATTTATTTATTTTCCGTAAATGATTCCATGATCCACACACCACCTTCAATTATTTATTTATTTACCGAAAACGATTCCACGACCCACACACCACCTCCAATTATTTATTATTTAAAGTGGGAGTGGCGTAGGAAAGTGGGCGTGGCTTATGGAAAGTGGGTGTGGCTTATGAAAAATATTGTGTGGCTCAGGAGGTGTGGTCAAACAAGAGCATTGAGAGAAGTTTATCGGGTTTTCCGTGTGTGTGTGTGTGTGTGTGTGTGTGTGCGTGTGTGCGTGTGTGCGTGTGTGTGTGTGTGTCTGCAACGCGAGGCTCCACAGCACAAACCAGCAAACCGATTATAATTTTTCAAATGGTAGTCCTTCAAAAATAGGGTGTCTATTTACCATCATTTTTTATGAGGAGTGCCAGTTGGCAAAATATGCAAGAGGAAAAATCTTGCCAGGCAGAGGAACAATTGTATGTGAACCAATACGTCTTGGCAATGAATCTTCGTCGGTGGATCGGTCAGAATGAAAAGCATCGTATCCAGCTCTTCGATCCTAGCGAATCCCTCGTCGCCTGCCGGCGTGTGTGTGTGTGTGTGTGTGTGTGTGTGTGTGTGTGTGTGTGTGTGTGTGTGTGTGTGTGTGTGTGTGTGTGTGTGTGTGTGTATGTGTGTCTGCAACGCGAGGCTCCACAGCACGAACCAGCGAACTGATTTCGATAAACTTTGCCAACATGTGCAATGTGTGCTGGGAATGTGCACGTTTGAATTTCGTTGCCTGTTGCTGTGCAGCGGCCGAAAAACCGCATACAGTATTTTCAATACTTGTTTTTCAGTTTTGAATGCAGAGAAGCGAGACTTCGGAATTAAACACTTCGAGAGATTTAGAAAATTTTACTCGAGCCGATTTTTGATTGAGGTTTTATTTTTCAAATGGTAGTCCTTCAAAAATCGGGTGTCTATTCACCGTCATTTTTTATGAGGGGCTTAGGAAAGTGGGCGTGGCTTATGAAAAATATTGTGTGGCTCAGGAGGTGTGGTCAAACGAGCATTGAGAAGTTTATCGGGTTTTCCGTGTGTGTGTGTGTGTGTGTGTGTGTGTGTGTGTGTGTGTGTGTGTGTGTGTGTGTGTGTGTGTGTGTGTGTGTGTGTGTGTGTCTCTGCAACACGAGGCTCCACAGCACAAACCAGCAAACCGATTATTTTTCAAATGGTAGTCCTTCAAAAATAGGGTGTCTATTTACCATCATTTTTTATGAGG
Organism: Eptatretus burgeri; assembly: GCF_056783735.1. Lineage (NCBI taxonomy): Eukaryota > Metazoa > Chordata > Myxini > Myxiniformes > Myxinidae > Eptatretus > Eptatretus burgeri. The sequence continues at coordinate 26,570,184 of NC_140970.1, read as the reverse complement.
AGTGCTAGTTGGCAAAATACGCAAGAGGAAAAATCTTGCCAGGCAGAGGAACAATTGTATGTGAACCAACACATCTTGGCAATGAATCTTCGTCGGTGGATCGGTCAGAATGAAAAGCATCGTATCCAGCGCTTCGATCCTAGCGAATCCCTCATCGCCTACCGGCTTGTGTGTGTGTTTGTCTGTTTGTGAACAGGATATCTCAAAATGTTGTGGACGGATCCGGATAAAATTTTGTGGACAAGTTGGGAGTGTGACAAGGACGAACTGCTTAGATTTTGGTGAAGATCTGGGTCCGGATCCGATTACTAGAATTGTAAAAGTAATTCTTCACCACTGAGAGAAAGGGCCAAAACGATATATAGCACGATATCTCCAAAAGTTGTGGACGGATTCAGATGAAACTTGGTGGACAGGTTGGGTGTGTCTCAAGGACAAATTGATTTGATTTTGGTGAAAATCCAAATCCGGATCTGGATACGAGAATTATTTAATTTCCAAGGTGATTCTTCACCATTGAGAGATCGGCCAAAAACGATATAGTACTGTATAGCAAGATATTTCAAAAATGTATTGGGCCCGATATGTTCTCATGGATAAGGCATTACGTGGTGGAGATATGCGCTCTACCGAGTACCCTTCTAGTTTCTGTTTGTGTCCATTCCTTTATTTTCCTTCCAGAAGGTATTGCTGGCACAGGATGTTAATTTGACCTGTGTTACCGCTTTTGCTGATCACGGCACTGTTAATATTGAACTGAACTAATACATCACCTAACAAACACACATGAATAATTTGTGACAGGGACACTCATTTCCAGTTGTGAGGAATGCCCACACAAACGTCTGATTTGCATACACTTGGACATTATCAACAGATACTGTAATTTTTCGAGTTAGGAAACAGTCTTATTGCTCAATTTCAGAGCCTTCATGTCCCAGAGGATGGAGTTAACACACAATGAACTGGGAAGGTCAGGCCAGATTAGATCTGTGTCTTGCCACAGGTATCATGTAAACCTGTACTAATCTGTTCCATAGTCGGGTTGTCGGCAATGAAACCGTCTCCCCCACCAAGTTCCCTGGTGAGGAGGGTGTTTGGATTTTGACACCCAGCAGGATAAAAAAAAACCTGTTAATGGGCGGAGGAGCTCCTTGTGAGCCGACGGCCATCCATATCTAGTGCCCAACTGTGTCTGCGGACGTCCTGCAGTTGGGTTACTTTTTTATTAGGAGGTTGGTGGCAGGATTTGCACTCCGGCCACCGTAAAACCCTTCATTCCGCAAAACACAAAAACGCAAAAAAATCTGAAAACCCACTCCGTGGGAGTACCTTACCTCCTGTGCAGCTTCCCTTCACAGGGCAGCTCACCGGATGACGGGATTGGGGCAAAGCCTTCGGGACCCCCAATCTTTGATGATCGGAGGGAAACCACAGGGTAACATCCCTGGGTCAGATTGAGGAAGAGTGTGTCGGAGTGGTGCTGAGGTGTCGTCCATGAGACGGCAGTCTCCTTGGGTTAACCTGAAGTGGTCCCTTCAAGTGGGTGCCTGGAATGTCCTATCTCTAAGAGAGGATGATCACCTGTCTCTGTTATCATCTGAGCTCAAGCGTTTGAACATCGGTATTGCAGCTCTCTATGAGGTTCGGAGACCGGATTACGGAGACATCATGGTGGGTGGTTAAATCTACTATTGGTCTGGTCGCTCTGATGGTTACCATACCCAAGGAGTTGCTGAAGCTGTGTCCAATAAGCTGACTCCAATGATAATTGAGGTAACACCGGTCAATGAGCGTATTATGAGACGAAGGATTCGTCACTCCTTGGGTGTCATTTCCCTGGTCTCTGTTTATGCTCCGACTGAGGCGAGTGATCTCACCATGAAGGACGCATTCAATGCCACGCTCGAGTCTGTGGTTCATCACTGCTCCAGACGAGATAAACTTCTAGTCTTGGGGGATTTCAATACATCGACTGGAACTGATAGGGATGATTATGAAACGTGTGTTGGTTTCCATGTGTTTGGAGCTGTAAACCTGAATAGCACTTAGGCCTAGGTCACATTGGCCACGGCGGCCGTGGAGTCTCCAAAATCTACGGCCACGAGCAATTATATGGTGGCCGCAGTATTTCCACTGTCACACAATGTAGCAGTCACACATGTTTTTATTTTTTGGGGAGCCGCACGGCGTATTTATAAATTGTGGAGACCGAAAACGTGGGGGTGCCGTACGGTCTTTGATTTGATGTCGCACGGTGACCTTAGGGCGTTCCTGCGGCGGCCATAGAATTTTCAAGGCAGATGCAAGGTGCCCGCAAGGCGACCGCAGGGGGGCCCTAAGGCGAACGTGCGGCCAGACGGACGGTAACGAATGGGTTAATTTTTGATTTTTTTTACCAGTTTTTTGTTTCGGATTGTCGAATTGCTACGGCGAACGTAGAAATGAAAAAAAGTTACAACTACGCGTTATAATTCCACGGCGACCTTACGGCCTGTAAAATATAGCCAAACGGCGTAGGGCCACCCTGAGGCCACCGCAGAAACTCTGCGGCTGCCGCACGTTTCTGTCAATTCAGAGGGCGTACGGCCGCCGTAGCCTCGCCGTAGAGCAAATGTGACTTGGGCCTAAGTTCCTTGACATTTCAAGAAGTCATGGACTTAGGGTGGCCGGTTCATGGTTTCAGCGCCCACAAACTCATCGCTACACTTGGTATTCCAACGCTGGCGGTGTGGCAAAGGAGATTGACCATGTGCTCGTTGATGGTTGCTGGAGAATGATCCAGAACTGCAGGGTCTACTGGAGTGCTCAGTTCCTCAATACTGACCACAGGCTTGTTGTAGCAACTCTTAAGTTGCACCTTAAATCCAGGAGAATGGTACCATCCCAGCCTCGGCTGGATGTTGACAAGCTCAATGATGAGAGGGTAGCTGAAGAGTGGAGATTTTGGGGGTCTAGGCGCTTTGGAAGATCCTGAGGAGTTGTGGAGTGCCTTCAAGACCACCATCCTTGATGTTGCCGGTGGATGTCTTGGAACTCACTGCAGGGCAAAGAATAATTTTGTCTCTCAAGGGACACTGGATACCATTGACCAGAGTCGCAGGGCCAGGCTGAATGGCAGAGCTGAGCTGTTCAGGGAACTGAGGTGTAACACTGTATGTGCACTAAGGGTGGACAAGGAGGCCTATGTGCGAGGAATCTGTGAGGGGGTAAAGCATCACCTGTGGTCAAGTGATTCTCGTCCCGCTTACAGGGAAATTCGTGCATTGTGTTCATCCTAGCCCATCCCTCGGTGTACTGCAGCTAGAGCAGAGGGTGGTAGGCTCTTGACAGAGGCGTCCGAAGTGAAGGCCCGCTGGGCCAGTTACTTTGAGCGACTGTACCAGCCTGATCCACCAGCTGTCGAGTTGGACATCAGGGGTGTTACAATAACTGTTGCTGTCCCTCCACTCAACTGTGGTCCACCTTCGCTTGTGGAAACACAGGCTGCGGTGAACCGGTCGAAACAGGGTGAAGCTCCAGGGATCTGTGGCATCCATGCTGAACTTCTCAAGGCTGGTGGAAATGCTGCACTCTTGTCGTTGCATGCAGTTCTGTGCTCTGTCTGGGACACAGGCATCATCGAAACTTACTGGAAGAGGGGCCTTGTTGTCCCTCTCTTGGAACGGGAAGGGTGATTGCCAAGACTACAACAACTACCGAGGGGTGACGCTGCTCTCATTGCCGGGCAAGGTCTTTGCTCGGATTATTCTTGAGAGGGTTCACCACCATCTGCTTGAGCAGCAGCATCCAGAGAATTCAGGCTTTACACCAAAGAGGTCAACGATTGACCGTATCCTTGCTCTTTGTGTCCTCACCGAACGCAGACGAGAGTTTCGGCAGGGGCTGCTTGCAGCTTATATCTCTGTAAAGCGTTTGATTCAGTGAATCGGGATGTCCTCTGGAGGATTCTTGGTCTTCGTGGGGTGCCACCAAAACGGATCGATCTGATGTCTGAACTCTACTCTGGTACTGAGAGTGCTGTGAGATGTGGTGGTACCATCTCTGACTTATTTCCAGTTGTTCCAGTTCGTCAGGGGTGTGTACTGGCTCCCACACTTTTCAGCACTTGAATGGACTGGATTCTCGGGAGGATGTCGGATAGATCAAGTTGCGGTGCATCATTTGGGAATGTCAAGATCTCTGACCTTGATTTCGCAGATGATGCAGTCATCTTTGTGGGAACTTCAGATATCCTTTTAGGGGCCCTTGAGGTGCTGAATGCGGAGTCGGAGCTGCTGGGATTACGGGTTTCTTGGGTCAAAACTAAGATCCAGGCTTTCAATGACATCTTGGATGCTGCTGTCCTGTCTGTGTCTGTTTGTGGTGAGGATGTTGAGGTCATGGAGAGATTCACTTACCTTGGCAGTGATATTCATGTCTTTACTGGCTGTGAATCAGAGGTCAATGGACGTCTGGGTCGGGCCTGGGAAGTCATGGATTCACTGGATAATGGGGTGTGGCGTTGCCGGTACCTGTGCGAGAGGACAAAAGTCTGAGTCTTCAGGTCCTTGGTGCTTCCAGTCTTGCTCTATGGATGTGAGACTTGGACTCTGACCAAGGATCTGAGATGGAGACTTAATTCCTTTGGTACCAGGTCTCTTTGGAGAATCCTTGGCTATCGCTAGTCGGACTTTGTGTCCAACCAGCGGTTGCTGAGAGAGACTCAAATGAGATTTGTTCCCTGCATAGTCCGTGAGCATCAGCTGTGGCTGTATGGACATGTGGCTCATTTTCCTGACACTGATTCTGCTCACCAGATTCTCTCAGTGAGGGAGTCTCAGTGGAGGAGGCCGACGGGCCGACCACGTTCTTCGTGGTTGCAGCAGGTTGATCAGCATCTCAAGGAGATGGGGATGGGCTAGGCATCTGCCTGGGGGATGGCCAGATAGAGGCCCTTGGAATACTGGCGTAAAGTGGACGCAGCGACGCGCTGCTCTGGCGCATGCTCCCATACCTGACCTGACCTGAACTTGGAAAGAACAATAAAAAATTGCATTCCCTCGCTGGGACTTGCTTTGTGTGCTTTTAGAGATGTACTAACATTAATTTTATAAATGTACTTCCCTCAGAATAATTTCAACCATCCTAGGAATACCTAATTCAACTGTGGGATACTTAATTGTAATGTGAGAAACTACAGGAAATACCAACCTCGATCATCTGCCTCGTCATCCAAAGTGACCTCGAAGGAAGCAGCAATTATCAGGGTCAATCTGAACAAAACACTGAAGTACCCTCAAAAATAATTAGAGTATAAAGTGTAACATTGTAATGCAAATACTGTTGCACAAAATGCAATTTTAAAATCAATTTCTATAATCGATTCAAAATCATTGTACTCCAAACAAAATGTCCATCGTGGTATTATTGTTGAAAGGCTTGCTGGCTCTGTAGCAGATTCCAATATGGTCCTGGTCAACTCAGGCCAAAATCCTTTAACCCAACTACTTTTTATGCCATTTGAGGCCTTGTTGAGCCAGACTAGGCCATGTCGGACTTTTGTTGTCCGAAGGTTGTCGGGCTCAAGAGTATGGACCAAATTGTGACAACACCGAGAAGTCTGATTATTTAATTTCCTTCCCTTTTGTAATCTGTATTCTTCAATATTTAAACATAAAAGTTGTTGACGGGGGAGAATTTTCTGGTAAAACGGACATAATCCAGAATCACTGCTCACCTTCACTCAATCGTTCCTCTGTTTTGCCACTTGTGGAACCAACTTCCACATTCTTGTCAATGTCATTCTTCCTTCCAAGTTTTCACGATAGCTGTTAACCACCATCTCACATTATTTCCAATCCATAACCATGATCTTTTCTACTCCCCCCCTGCCCCCCTGTTAACATGGTCTTAGGCCACCTTCAAAATTTGCAGTCTTGCTTTCCTGAAAGTTTGTGTCTGTTACGATCTTGTCCAACTCTGTAGCCCTGCTACCCCTTATTTGTCTAAGTCTTCATCGATGTTGTCCCTCAACCCTGCTATTGGTGCTTCCCCCTTCTTTCTCCTGTTCCTTTTGTTCTGTTCCATCCTGATCTGCCCTGTGTTCCACCTCTTTCACAAGTGTTGACGTTGCATAGAAAAATAAAGAATAAAAAAATTTGGCACGTATTCAAGGAATCAAATGTACCGTGCTCTTGATAGGCAGTGATGCGGAATCAGTGTCTTGGCAAGAGATGCTGTGTGGTTTATTGATACTCGGTGATTTATTTATGCCTCATGGTTTTGTTATTCTGGATGATGATTCTGTGTGGATTCATATGTTTGGTGGTTTTGTTATGTTTGGTGGTTTTGATATATTTGGTAATTTTGTTATGTTTGGTGGTTTTGGTGTGCTTGGTAATTTTGTTATGTTTGGTGGTTTTGGTATGCTTGGTGATTTTGTTATATTTGGTGGTTTTGGTGTGCTTGGTAATTTTGTTATATTTGGTGGTTTTGGTATGCTTGGTAATTTTGTTATATTTGGTGTGCATGGTAATTTTGTTATATTTGGTGGTTTTGGTATGCTTGGTAATTTTGTTAGATTTGGTGGTTTTGGTATACTTGGTAGTTTTGGTATGCTTGGTGATTTTATTATGTTTGGTGGTTTTGGTATGCTTGGTGATTTTATTATGATTGGTGGTTTTGGTATACTTGGTAATTTTGTTATATTTGGTGGTTTTGGTGTGCTTGGTAATTTTATTATGTTTGGTGGTTTTGGTATGCTTGGTGATTTTATTATGTTTGGTGGTTTTGGTGTGCTTGGTAATTTTGTTATATTTGGTGGTTTTGGTGTGCTTGGTAATTTTGTTATGTTTGGTGGTTTTGGTATGCTTGGTGATTTTATTATGTTTGGTGGTTTTGGTGTGCTTGGTAATTTTGTTATATTTGGTGGTTTTGGTGTGCTAGGTAATTTTGCTATATTTGGTGGTTTTGGTATGCTTGGTAATTTTGTTATATTTGGTGTGCATGGTAATTTTGTTATATTTGGTGGTTTTGGTATGCTTGGTAATTTTGTTAGATTTGGTGGTTTTGGTATACTTGGTAGTTTTGGTATGCTTGGTGATTTTATTGTTTGGTGGTTTTGGTATGCTTGGTAATTTTGTTAGATTTGGTGGTTTTGGTATACTTGGTAGTATTGGTATGCTTGGTGATTTTATTGTTTGGTGGTTTTGGTAGACTTGCTGATTTTATTATGTTTGGTGGTTTTGGTGTGCTTGGTAATTTTGTTATATTTGGTGGTTTTGGTATGCTTGGTAATTTTATTATGTTTGGTGGTTTTGGTGTGCTTGGTAATTTTGTTATATTTGGTGGTTTTGGTGTGCTTGGTAATTTTGTTATATTTGGTGGTTTTGGTGTGCTTGGTAATTTTGTTATATTTGGTGGTTTTGGTGTGCTTGGTAATTTTGTTATATTTGGTGTGCATGGTAATTTTGTTATATTTGGTGGTTTTGGTATGCTTGGTAATTTTGTTAGATTTGGTGGTTTTGGTATACTTGGTAGTTTTGGTATGCTTGGTGATTTTATTGTTTGGTGGTTTTGGTATGCTTGGTAATTTTGTTAGATTTGGTGGTTTTGGTATACTTGGTAGTTTTGGTATGCTTGGTGATTTTATTGTTTGGTGGTTTTGGTATCCGTGGTGATTTTATTATGTTGGGTGGTTTCGGTGTGCTTGGTAATTTTGTTATATTTGTTGGTTTTGGTATGCTTGGTAATTTTATTATGTTTGGTGGTTTTGGTGTGCTTGGTAATTTTGTTATATTTGGTGGTTTTGGTGTGCTTGGTAATTTTGTTATATTTGGTGGTTTTGGTGTGCTTGGTAATTTTGTTATATTTGGTGGTTTTGGTGTGCTTGGTAATTTTGTTATATTTGGTGGTTTTGCTATACTTGGTAATTTTGTTATATTTGTTGGTTTTGGTATGCTTGGTACTTTTGTTTTATTTGGTGGTTTTTGTATACTTGGTAATTTTGTTATATTTGGTGGTTTTGGTGTGCTTGGTAATTTTATTATGTTTGGTGGTTTTGGTATGCTTGGTGATTTTATTATGTTTGGTGGTTTTGGTGTGCTTGGTAATTTTGTTATATTTGGTGGTTTTGGTGTGCTTGGTAATTTTGTTATATTTGGTGGTTTTGGTATACTTGGTAATTTTGTTATATTTGGTGGTTTTGGTATGCTTGGTAATTTTGTTATATTTGGTGGTTTTGGTATACTTGGTAATTTTGTTATATTTGGTGGTTTTGGTGTGCTTGGTAATTTTATTATGTTTGGTGGTTTTGGTATGCTTGGTGATTTTATTTTTTTTGGTGGCTTTGGTGTGCTTGGTAATTTTGTTATATTTGGTGCTTTTGCTGTGCTTGGTAATCTTCCTCTATTTGGCGGTTTTGGTATGCTTGGTGATTTTATTATGTTTGCTGGTTTTGGTGCGCTTGGTAATTTTGCTATATTTGGTGGTTTTGGTATGCTTGGTGATTTTATTATGTTTGGTGGTTTTGGTGTGCTTGGTAATTTTGTTATATTTGGTGGTTTTGGTGTGCTTGGTAATTTTGTTATATTTGGTGGTTTTGGTATGCTTGGTAATTTTATTATGTTTGGTGGTTTTGGTGTACTTGGTAATTTTGTTATATTTGATGGTTTTGGTGTGCTTGGTAATTTTGTTATATTTTGTGGCTTTGGTATGCTTGGTAATTTTATTATGTTTGGTGGTTTTGGTATGCTTGGTAATTTTGTTATATTTGGTGGTTTTGGTATACTTGGTAATTTTGTTATATTTGGTGTGCTTGGTAATTTTGTTATATTTGGTGGTTTTGGTATGCTTGGTGATTTTATTATGTTTGGGGGTTTTGGTGTGCTTGGTGATTTTATTATGTTTGGTGGTTTTGGTATACTTGGTAATTTTGTTATATTTGGTGGTTTTGGTGTGCTTGGTGATTTTATTATGTTTGGGGGTTTTGGTGTACTTGGTAATTCTGTTATGTTTGGTGGTTTTGGTATACTTGGTGATTTTGTTATGTTTGGTGGTTTTGGTATACTTGGTAATTCTGTTATGTTTGTTGGTTTTGGTATACTTGGTGATTTTGTTATGTTTGTTGGTTTTGGTATACTTGGTAATTCTGTTATGTTTGTAGGTTTTGGTATACTTGGTGATTTTGTTACATTTGATTGTTTTGATATGTTTGGTGGTTTTGGTATGCTTGGTGATTTTGTTATGTTTGGTGGTTTTGGTATGCTTGGTAATTTTGTTATGTTTGGTGGTTTTGATATATTTGGTGATTTTATTATGTTTGGTGGTTTTGGTGTGCTTGGTGATTTTATTATGTTTGGTGGTTTTGGTATGCTTGGTAATTTTGATATATTTGGTGGTTTTGGTATGCTTGGTAATTTTGTTATATTTGGTGGTTTTGGTATACTTGGTAATTTTGATATATTTGGTGGTTTTGGTATACTTGATAATTTTGTTATATTTGGTGGTTTTGGTATGGTTGGTAATTTTGTTATTTTTGGTGTGCTTGGTGATTTTATTATGTTTGGTGGTTTTGGTATGCTTGGTAATTTTGTTATGTTTGGTGGTTTTGGTATACTTGGTAATTTTGATATATTTGGTGGTTTTGGTGTGCTTGGTAATTTTGTTATGTTTGGTGGTTTTGGTTTCTTGGTAATTTTGATATATTTGGTGGTTTTGGTGTGCCTGGTGATTTTATTATGTTTGGGGGTTTTGGTATACTTGGTAATTTTGTTATATTTGGTGGTTTTGGTGTGCCTGGTGATTTTATTATGTTTGGGGTTTTGGTATACTTGGTAATTTTGATATGTTTGGTGGTTTTGGTATGCTTGGTGATTTTGATATGTTTGGTGGTTTTGGTATGCTTGGTGATTTTGATATGTTTGGTGGTTTTGGTATGCTTGGTGATTTTATTATGTTTGGTCGTTTTGGTATGCTTGGTAATTTTGTTATCTTTGGTGGTTTTGGTGTGCTTGGTGATTTTGTTGTGTTTGGTGGGTTTGGTATGCTTGGTAATTTTGTTATTTTTGGTGGTTTTGGTATACTTGGTAATTTTGATATATTTGGTGGTTTTGGTGTGCTTGGTAATTTTGTTATGGTTGGTGGTTTTGGTATACTTGGTAATTTTGATATATTTGGTGGTTTTGGTATGCTTGGTGATTTTATTTTGTTTGGTGGTTTTGGTATTCTTGCTAATTTTGATATATTTGGTGGTTTTGGTGTGCTTGGTGATTTTATTATGTTTGGGGGTTTTGGTATGCTTGGTAATTTTATTATGTTTGGTGGTTTTGGTGTGCTTGGTAATTTTATTATGTTTGGTGGTTTTGGTGTGCTTGGTAATTTTATTATGTTTGGTGGTTTTGGTGTGCTTGGTAATTTTGTTATGTTTGGTGGCTTTGGTATACTTGGTAATTTTGATATATTTGGTGGTTTTGGTGTGCTTGGTGATTTTATTATGTTTGGGGGTTTTGGTATACTTGTTAATTTGGTGTGCTTGGTAATTTTGTTATGTTTGGTGGTTTTGGTATACTTGGTAATTTTGATATATTTGGTGGTTTTGGTGTGCTTGGTAATTTTGTTATGTTTGGTGGTTTTGGTGTGCTTGGTGATTTTGATTTATTTGGTGGTTTTGGTGTGCTTGGTAATTTTGATATATTTGGTGGTTTTGGTTGCTTGGTAATTTTGATATATTTGGTGGTTTTGGTGTGCCTGGTGATTTTATTATGTTTGGGGGTTTTGGTATACTTGGTAATTTTGTTATATTTGGTGGTTTTGGTGTGCTTGGTAATTTTGTTATATTTGGTGGTTTTGGTATGCTTGGTGATTTGGATTTATTTGGTGGTTTTGGTATGCTTGGTAATTTTGTTATGTTTGGTGGTTTTGGTATACTTGGTGATTTTATTGTTTGGTCGTTTTGGTATACTTGGTAATTTTGATATATTTGGTGGTTTTGGTAATTTTGGTAAAAATGGTAAAAATTACCAAGCATACCAAGTGTGCTTGGTAATTTTGTTATCTTTGGTGTTTTGGTGTGCTTGGTGATTTTGATATGTTTTGTGGTTTTGGTATGCTTGGTTATTTTGATATATTTGTGGGTTTCAGTGTGTTCCGTGGTTTTGGTATGCTTCGTGATTTAATTGTGTTTGGTGATTTCATTATGTTTGGTAGTTTCATTATGATTGGTGATTTCATTTTGCTGGTGGTTTTATGTTTGGTGGGTGAGTTTTTGGTTGTTCGCTTTTATAATGATGGGTGATTTTATGATTGGTGGTTTTCATTATGGTTGGCATTTTTATGTTTGGTGATTTTATTATGCTGGGTGATTTTATATTTGGTGATTTCATTATGATTGGTGATTTTGTGTTTGGTGGTTTCATTTTGCTGGGTGATTTTATGTTTGGTGATTTCATTATTTTGGGTGATTTTATGTTTGGTGGTTTTATTATATTTGGTGATTTCATTATGCTGGGTGATTTTATGTTTGGTGGTTTCATTATTTTGGGTGATTTTATGTTTGGTGGTTTTATTATAATTGGTGATTTCATTATGCTGGGTGATTTTATGTTTGGTGGTTTCATTATTTTAGGTGATTTTATGTTTGGTGGTTTTATTATAATTGGTGATTTCATTATGCTGGGTGATTTTATGTTTAGTGGGTCATTTTATGATTTTTTTATTATTTTTTTGTATACCTTGTCGAGGCTTGTGTAAGAGCTAACACACAACGCACAGCAAGTGGGGGGGGGGAGGGCATGAGACAAGAGGGGTGGGAGTGGGAAGGACAAAACAGTGGGGAGCAGAGACATTAGGAGATCTGTGGAAGGGAGAGGGATGGGACGGGGAACATGGGAAAGAGAAGATGGACACTACAGGGACTTTCAGGAAGTAAAGCAGGGAATTGAAGGAAGTGGGCTTTGGTGTATTATCAGGGGTAGAAAAGATCGAGGATGTGGATGGGGGATGATAAGAGGTGGTGGTGAACAGCTGTTTTGAAAGCCTGGAGGGAAGAATGAGAAAGAATAGAGTGAGGGAGATTATTCCAAAGGCGGGAAAAAAGAGGAATGAAAGAGTGAAGGTGAGCAGTGATTCGTGATTTTGGTAGTTTTACCAGAAGGGGGTTGTTGGCGGACCTTGAGCGCCCTGTGGAATTGTTGTGGGGACAAATCGCAGAGAGAGCAGGGGGGGGGGCAAGGCTGGAGAGGAGACGGTAGAAGACAGAAAGACCACCGACCAACCTGCAGTGATTGAGTGAGAGGCCCAAAGACTCAGCCTTATTGCGGGAGATGCTGATGATCCTAAATGCCCTGGTTTCGACAGCGTGAAGCCGAGAAAGGTGAGAGGCAGGAGCACCAGCCCAGAGGGGAGAGCAGTACTCCATCACGCTACGGCCAAAAGGTTTGTAAGTGGTCAGGAGCTCAAGAGGGCCGAGGAAGGACTTTGCACGACGGAGGATTCCCAGTCGGCGACTGGCTTTGGAGGCGAGGTTGGAAATGTGACTTTCCCAGGAAAGGTCATGGCAGATAGTGAGACCCAGAAGCTTGAAAGAAAAGACTTCTTCCAGAGGATTGTTGAGAAAGTGGATGGGGGGATTTTCTAAACTCTTCTTTCGAAGAGACATCGTGAGAGTGTGAGATTTGTCCGGATTGAAAGACATGTTCCACGTGTTGGACCAGTTTGTGATTTTACCCAGATCTGCAGTGAGCGAAGAAGTTGCTGCTTGCCGATCTGTGGGACGACATATGGTACGGCAGAGGGTGGAGTCATCAGCAAAGAGATATAGAGGATTTTCCAGATAGTCGGAGAGATCATTGATGAAAACCAGAAAAAGAACAGGGCCCAGAACGCTACCTTGAGGAACTCTAGCCTGGACAGGAAGGGGGGATGAAAGAACTCCATTTAGGGCCACATGTTGACTGCGACAGGAGAGGAAGTTTGCGAGCCATGAGTGGAGATGGCCTTGAATACCATGGGAAGAGAGTGTGGTGAGCAGGGCAGGGTGCCAGACCATGTCAAAAGCACGTGATATGTCCAGGGATACGGCTCGGATTTCCTGTCTGGCATTGAGGACCTCCATCCATTGTTGGGAGAGCAGAAGCAGTATATCCAGGGTCGAGTGACCTGGTCTGAAACCAAATTGATGATTGGAAATCAAGCCATTGGAGAAGAGGAAGGATTTCATGTGTGAAGCGATGAAGGATTCCATAACCTTGCTGATGATTGGGAGAAGGCTGATTGGTCTGTAGTTGCAGGGATCTGTTTTTGCATGTTTTTATGCAGGGCAGTGATGTTAGCAGATTTCCAAGCAGATGGCAGATGACCTTGGGCAAATGAGAGGGTGAATAGAACAGAGAGAGGGTGAGCAAGAGCGGAAGAGCAGGCTTTGAGGACACGTGGGCTGATGCCTCTGGACCGGTTGCAGAATCTGAGTCGAGGTTTGAAAGCAAGCTCTCCACCTTGTCAGGAGAAAAGGATACAGAGTCCAGGGACAGTTGGGTGCGACTGGGTAAGGTGGGTGGAGAAAGTGATGGGTTTAGGACACAAGATTTAGCTGTAAACACCGAGTTTAGACATTCAGCTTTATCACGTGTGGAATCAGCAGTGCGGCCATTTGAGGTAAGGGAGGGGATGGAGGGGGAACATACACCAGAAACAGATTTGATTAAACGCCACCAGGATTTTGAGGAGGGAGAGAGGTTTGAGAGTTCAGACTTGAGATGAGAAATATGTTGTTTTCTGCCTCTCCTGAGGGTAGATACACACTTGTTCCGAGCTTTATGGAAGGAACTGAGATTGCCCTCAGTTGGGTTTGCTTTCCATGAGGCAAAGGCAAGTTGTTTCAGGACAACTACCTCACCACAAGCTTTAGTGAACCATGGGCGGGAGGAAGGGTAGGACAACTGAAGACGAGAGGGGATAAATCTGTACATGAGGGAGAGCAAGTTTCTTTGAAAGAATTCCCAGGATGAGTTGATGTTGGAGAAAGTGGCGATAGAAGACCAGTATATAAGTTTAAAGGCTGCTTGGAGACCCTGCCAGTCGGCTTGAGTGAAATGCCAGACTCGACGGCGGTGAGGTGGTTCTCTGATAACAGCCAGAGAGATGTCCACTTTGACAAGGACGTGGTCAGAAGAACCAATTGGAGCGGAGGAAGAGCAGCAGATATTGTCAGGGAAATTTGTCAAAATCAGATCCAGAAGAGATGGAGTACCATTGGTTGAGATCGGGGTTGGGAAGTTGACCGATTGAGTCAGTCCCAATGAATCGCAGAAAGCTTTTGCTGAGGTGCTATGACAGGTGAGAGAGGTACCCACACCTAGCCAACTGGCATGATGACAATTGAAGTCACCACATATGAGGAAGAGAGAGAGTTTGGATGAGAAGATAGAAGATGGTCCATGTTTTCAGATAGTGAGGTGTAGATGGAGTCATCACTGTTAGGTGGACGGTACAGTACACACATAAACATGAGGTGGGAGTGGAGGGGAAGCCGAAGCCAGAGCTATTCCTGGGGGTGTGGGGGAGTGAGAGCAGTGCATGGAGAGTGTGGAATAGAGTCTTTGATGAAGAGAGCAACTCCTCCACCAGGACGAGGCTCAGGTCTGTCAAACCGGAGGAGGGAGTAACCGGGGAGAGATACTTGGGACTTGGGAGTCAGACACGTCTTGGGGGAGGAAAGTTTCTGTTTGGCAGATTATGTCTGGTTTGTCAGTGGCAACCTGTATGGAAAGATCTGAAAGGTTTGAGTGAAGGCCCCGGATATTTGAGGTCCATACTGTTAATGAAGTGGGAGGGGAGGAGGCTTTGGGTGCAGGGGGTGGGGGGGAGGAGCAGGGTCGGACAAGGGAGGAAGGGGGTGAGGGGAGGGTAGGACAAGGGATGAGGGTGGGAGGTAAGGAGGGTTGTTGAAAGAGTGTGGGGGATTGCAGAATAGCTAGGGGAGGGGGCCAGATGAGGAGGAGAAAAGGCTCTGTGGTGCTGGGGGAGAGGGGGTGACAAGAGAGGGGGAAGATGCTTATGGTGTTCTTTTCGTTATGCTTGGTGTTTTTCGTTTCGTTTTCGTTATGCTTGGTGTTTTTATGATTGGGGTTTTTATGTTTGGTGGTTTTGTTATGATTGGTGTTTTTGTTATGTTTGGAGGTTTGCCGTTGCCTTTCAAGCTGTCAGTCAAGTCAGAAACTTGTATTCTGTTCATGCTGTCAGTGATATTTCGTCTACTCTTCCTGAGAAATGGTGTGGGATCTTTAATGTCCACCAACCTGTTTTGTTTGCAAACGGGTTATTAGGCTTAATATCCATTCGATGGAAAGTACACACATTCGTGGGCCACCCTCCATGTGAAACACTCGGGTGACAGTTGATATTGGGTTCGAGATTTGAACCCAGGTTCGACAGCTAAAAGGCGAGTGTGACCATCTTTAGGATTTCCTGCCAGCCATCTGAGTTTCTGTGCTTCAGAAACCGAAGGAAAGATTTGTTTTGCTTTTCCGGCGGATGGGATACAGCCTCCAAGGACCATCAGTCGCTAAATTGATGACCGTCCAGGTGGAACATCTAACTACGTGTCCACCCATGTCCACCGTGACAATACATATACATTTAATAAAGAGGAATAAATTCCTGCGTGGGGCTATTATGAAAAAAAAATCTGACTCAACCTGGGACTTGATCCAAAGGACTTTATCACTTGCACAATGACAACCCACTGAGCAATTGAGTCTTCAGGATATCCAAAAAAATTCTCACATGAACACTGAAATCTTTATAATGGTCGATGTTTAACGTGCCTGTTAGGCAGACACTGTGTGTGTGTGTGTGTGTGTGTGTGTGTGTGTGTGTGTGTGTGTGTGTGTTTAATAAAAAGGAATAAATTCTGACTGTGCTCTTTGCTGCCAGCCATCTGAGTTTCTGTGCATTGGAAACTGAAGTAAAGATCTGTTCAGTTTTCCCGGCAGATGGGATACAGCCTTCGAGGACCATCCGTCGCTAAATTGGTGATCGTCCGGGTGGAAGACCTAACTATGTGTCCACCCATGTCCACCGTTACAATACATATATATATATATATATATATATATATATATATATATATATATATATATATATATATATATATATATATATATATATATATATATATCTTCCAAGTGTGTCCGTCAAGTTCACCTAAATTTGCATTCCACTCGCAAAAAACAATCCTGGCTGCTGTAATTGGGGAATTTGAATAGAACCCTATTATCTGTTTAACAATAGCTAAAAGACACGTATAATTATCGTAAAAGGGTATTTCCAAAGAATGTACCCAATTAATAAAAATAACAAAGATTTACAAAAAAATATAAAAACGTACACCTGTATTTATAACAATTTATGGTAGATGATGAATTAATTTGAATTTAATTATGGCAATTTTTTTTGTACTTTACAGACTATTTTGTCTGCTTTGACTATTTTGAATCAGTCATTTGAGCAACATGCACAAAGCAGTGAACTGTACTATTTTTTTGCCTTTTTGACTGTATGGTATATATTGTCACATTCAGAGGCCCAGCTAAAGCGGGCTCACAGTATTGAGTAAATTTAAACATTGTTTTGGTCTTTTGTAGGGGTTGTGAATGACCAAAATGTTGTTTGAATTTCTCCATACTGCGTTCTTTTAACAAGTTATCACATTAATTTACCATATATGATCCTCCAAGTAAAGCTGAGACTGGCAGTTGCTGGTGGTGGTCATATGGCAGCTTAGGCCTAAGTCACATTTGGCACGGTGGCCATGGGGTCTCCAAAATCTACGGCGGCCGCAGTATTTCCACGGTCACATAATGCAGCAGTCACATATGTTTTTATTTTTTGGGGAGCCGCACAGCGTATTTAGAAATTGTGGAGACCGAAAACGTGGGGTTGCTGTACGGTCTTTGATTTGATGTCGCACGGTGACCTTAAGGGGGCCATGCGGCGGCCATAGAATTTTCAAGGCAGACGCAAGGTAGCCTCAAGGTGCCCGCAAGGTGACCGCAGGGGGGCCCTAAGGCGAACGTGCCCAGACGGACGGTAAGGAATGGGTTAATTTTTTTTTTATCAGGTTTTTTTTTTACGGTTTGTCGAATTGCTACGGCGAACGTAAAAATGAAAAAAAAGTTATAATTCCACGGCGACCCCTACGGCCTGTAAAAGATAGCCAAACGGCGTAGGGCCACCCTGAGGCCACCACAGAAACTCTGCGCTCACGTTTCTGTCAATTCAGAGGGCGTACGGCCGCCGTATCCTCGCCGTAGAGGAAATGTGACTTAGGCCTTAGCTGCCAGGGTAGCTATCATTTCTTGAAGCGTAACTGTGTCGCTGATGCAGTGCCCCTCTAGCAGTACACGCACTGGAACGTACAGTACACGTACAGTGTTTCCCACTCCAGAAGAAGTCAACGATACTCTTTTGGAGCGTGACCAGAAGGTTTCCAGGTGGCTGCAAGCATATCATTTTATGCCGCGACATGGAGGCTATGAGATTATTGATGACGAGTTCTTTCACGGAAGGAGAGTTGAGAGAGAAGTCTTTCCCAATGGGATAGTTTCTTCATTACCTTGTCCAGCAAATCTGTCCAGTTCTGCTGTTCAAAAGCATTGCCTCCCAGAAAAACTCTTGAGGTATTTGATACCAATTTGCTGCCAGTTCATTCCTCTTGGTAGGATAATTGGTGAGCAAGTTCCAGGTCCTACCCAAAGGGATTCACTTTATTTTTTCCAATTCACCTGGCCTGAACAAGCCTGACAATGTTTTTAATGCCTGAGACACCA
>NC_140970.1:26472377-26547377 GCF_056783735.1 Eptatretus burgeri | reverse complement strand
ATTTCGTCGCCTCCAGCTGCTCTCCTCCTCATCTCCTACCATAAATCGTGATTAGCAGCTCCGATGGAAGCAGCGAGAGTGAAATTACTTGTTCCACTTCACGGTGACTTCGACTCACGCTGATGAAAGCTGTTCGAAACACATGAGCCTTTCGTGATGTCCCTTCAAATTAACCCAAGTCGCACGTCTCACTGAAGCTCAGCAGAAGTCCACCATCCCCAACATCCTCCAATATGACCCGCAGTCGTCTGGCCGATAGGCACCATTCTCCACTGTTTCCTGCCACGGAGGGAAGAGATCACACTGTGACCGAGCAGCCTGCTCCTAGCCAGTCTCCCTCCAGAATTGTTGGTTTTTCGCTGCAAATGTTAGTTTGGCGATGGATGTAGTAGCAAAGAGACTGAACGAACAAATTCTCAAAAGGCTCTGTTCATCCTTACTTGCGTAATGAAGTCTTTGTGTCCAGTTTGGCCCTCCCGTATCGGGAATAATACGTCGACCGTGCTGCGATACGAGCATTTACTCCAGAATAGTAATCAGAGTTCGGCCAGCCGGCTACTTTGGTGGTGGACTCGAATCAGTGTTTCAATTCGAGTGAACGACGGCATTACGCCGAGAGCCAAATGCAATTTGAAATATCTAATGTTTATAGTACACCACGATGTAGCATTTAGCCCTGAACTGTGAGGGATCATGTGAAGAGAAATTAGGGTCGTGACCAGGAAGGGGTTTTTTTCACGATGGAGTGCTGTGTCTGCAAAGTGCGTGCCACTCACGTTATAAAATTTGAAACCGCAAGTAAAAACCAGTTTCTCAGTCACGGCAAGGTGCTCGACCTTCGATCACCAGGACATCAATGCAAAAGGCAGCCGCTGGGAGAACGCGACAAGAGCAGTTCACGGTAATCATATGAGTGGTAATGGAGTGAAGAGAGAGAAAATAGGAAGATGTTGGGATGCATTATCCCCTGTGCGACAGTTTGATGGATGTCGCGGCAAGAAGGCGCGATGGTGCGGGAAACCAGGGCGTGGATTGCTGAGGCTGGCTAGGCCAAGATCAGTGGAGTGTGGCAGCGAAACTGCCGGGAACGTATGTAGCACACAGCTGGCAATGAGGAAGACAGTCACTAAAGCCTCTCTCCGGCATTGCTGTTCCTCTGAAAATTAAAAGACCGGCGGTTTCTCATGCCGTAAAAGAACCGGTTCAACTCCTGGGCCCAGAGGTAGGCACACAAGGAACGATGGTGTCGGCATGTACAAATACATGGCACATCATTGATAGGAGGTGTGAATAAAGAGTGGATGACAACCTGACCTCCAACATGGTTTCATATGGGCAGGACACAGCCGCTGCGGTTTGAAACACTTGCTTCATATTTGACCCAATTTTACTTCATCTCGTTCTTATTTTATCCATGAATATTGGGTTGAGGTTATTCACAGTTTAAGTTAGGAAATCATTTGTGTTGTCAAGCTCTCTCTCTGTCTCTGTCTCTCTCTCTGTCTCTGTCTCTTTCTCTCTCCCTTCTCTGTAAGTCCAGGGTTGTTAAAGCAGTCTCATTGCATGCATTACATTAGGTGGTTTGCCTTTGCCTTCCTAGTGGAAGTCCGGGAAAGAATTTTTGAATTTCTCTAGGGTGCTGGACATAAACTCACTGACTCTCCATGAAAGACAGCGTGGGATCTTTAACATCCACCAACTTATGCTAGCAGATAGGTCCCCGATCTATTTGAGGGACAGCACACTCAAACATGCAATGCCCTGCCTCACAAAGTACCAATCCGACAGTTTATAGTTGGGCCGAGAATCAAACCCACACGAGACAGCTCAATAATAAGTTGCAACCTTTGCATCATCCTTTCACACCCTGTCGAGTATCAATCAAACTCAAATCCGCTTGAACCTTGCAGACTTTGAAAAGACAATCTGTTTGTAAGAATACCACCAAGAATAGTCAGTTAAGGAAGTTGGCTGTTTGGGTGAGTGGTTAAAGACAGTGTTGGGCACAAAAGCGATAATCCGATAACAGATAATTATCAAAGTTAACTTTTTAAAATCGGACTATTATCGCAAGTTAACTTCCATTTATCGTTATCGGACCAGTTAACTTCCGATAACTCGATTTTTTTTTTTTAGCCCGATAATGTCCGTTAAATTTTTTGTCCGATAACATTTTAATCGTTTCCGGGTTGCATTTCGCTGAACTAATTATCAATGAGGAGAAAAATGTACATGATTATTGATTACTTGTTTTACAAGATAATGCTGAATCAGGCCGCCGCGTGAAGAAAAATGGAAGAAGAGGAGGAGGAGGAGGAGGAGGAGGAGGAAGAAGAAGAAGAAGAAGAAGAAGAAGAAGAAGAAGAACTTGGAAAAGAACAACCTATTGTATAAAGGCCAGAGCGGTTTTCGAAAGGGACGGTCCGTTATGGATCACATTTCCGCACTGGCAAATGATGCAAGGAAATCCCTAGGTAATCAGGAGTCTCTTCTGCGAGTGTTCCTCCATTTCCAAAAGGCATACGATTCAGTCTGGAAAAATGGCCTCCTTTATAAACTGAGTAATCTCAGGGTCAATGGCAGAATGCACGATTGGATTGGTGACTTTTTATCGAATAGAACATTTCAGGTGAGGGTTGGCCTGAGCCTCTCCTCTTCGTTTCATTCTGAAAAGGGCATTCCCCAGGGAAGCTGCTCAAGCCCAACACTCTTGAGTATTATGATAAAAGATGTTGCCTCCATCCGCAAGCTCCATAGCAAGTTATTCGTGTTTGCTGACGACATTGCTATGTGGATTCGGTGTAAAAATCTTGCTACTTCGAGGAAAAAAAACTCCAGGGCGATATCCGGCTCGTGGAGAAATGGGCCGAAGACTGGGGTTTTAAACTATCAGCTGATAAGTCCAAGTTTATCATATTTTCCCGTAAGAAGAAAACGGATGATATAGCAATGGTAATTAATGGCACTTGCATCCATCCATCTCGAGTGGTGTCTTTCTTAGGAGTCACCTTCGATAAGGGACTAACCTGGACCCCGCAGGTGAAGGAGCTGATAGGTAAATGTGCCAAAGGCATAAATTTATTCCGTTGTCTCTCTGGATCAGAGTGGGGGAGCACATCGTGACAGTCTTCTCATGATATACAAAACTAAAATTCGTTCCCACCTGGATTACGGATGCCTGGCTTTTGGTGATATGGCCAAGAGCAACCGAAAAAAAACTTGAGACTGTCCAGTCAAAAGCCCTTCGTGTATGTTTAGGTGCTTTTACTAGCACTCCAGTGTCTGCCCTTCTGGTGGAAATAGGTGAGATGCCCTTGTCCCTTCGCTGGGAGATGCTGAGAATGAAATATTGGGCGAGATCCATTTCTTCTGGGGACAGCCATCCTCGCAAATCCTTATTTGAAAATTGTTGGGAATACCTGAAGTTAGACAACAACTCTGCTTCCTTGCCTCTTGGCCTGGCCTGTATCAAGTTAGCCAAGGAAATGAAGCTGGACTCCCTTCCAGTCAGCCCCCAACATAAAGTCCCCATTTGGCCCCCCTGGACAGTCGAACCCCCAAGTCTCCGCATGGATCTCTGGGGAAAAATGGATTCAGTATATCCTGTGGTAAAGCGTAACCTGGCTATCGAGTTTATAAATACAAGTTGGAGTCAATCTTGGCAAATATATGCGGATGGGTCCAAAGAACCCTCTCTAGGAAGGACAGCGGCAGCGATATGTATCCCCGATGTCCTTGTGGTCAGGGCTTTTCGGTTAACCAATCATCTTTCAGTTTTCTCGACGGAACTATTTGCAATCGTCCTAGCTTTGGAATGGCTAATCGAGTTCAATCCTCTTAGTGCAGTTGTCCTCTTGGACTCACTATCGGCATTACAGGTGCTGGAATCCTTCCAGGGTGGCTGCAGGTATGACTTGGTCCTAGAAGCTTGGCATTTGTATAACATCATGAACTGGAGGGGTCTGGTGGTGGATTTGTGCTGGATCCCTGCTCATGTGGGCATCGGGGGGAATGAGGCCAGTGACCTTGCGGCAAAGCAGGCCCTCAGAATGGACAATGTCACCCAAATCCCCTTGGGACCTTCAGAAATCATTAGTCTGGTCAAGGATCGTATTGTGGGAAAATGGCAATGTCAGTGGGACTCCTGCACAAAGGGGAGATTTTTTCACAAGGTGCAGTCGGAGGTGGTTCCGCTGGTTAAGCTCCCTAGGCTCTCCCGGAGGGACCAGGTAGTGCTTTGTAGAATAAGACTCGGGCACTGTCGCTTAAATGCATACCTCCATAGAATTGGATGTCACCCAACGGGGTTCTGTGATGTGTGCAGAAAACCTGAAGATTTAAATCACTTATTTCTAAATTGCCCTCTCTATGGGGAATCGAGGCAGCGTCTCGTACGGTGAAAAAGAGTTATGGGGATAAGGGTGTTGGACCTGCAGGTGATGCTGCGGTGGATGAACTGGAAGCACCCTCAACTCTGTAAGGCGATATTAAAATTCCTGAAGGAATGTGGGAGACCTATTTAAAATGTATCTGCCTTTGAAGTTCTATGGCTGTAGGCGAGTTTGATCAGATTCTGGTGCGTGGCATGGATAGAGCCTCCTGGCTCTGACAGCGCCATGAAACCCTCAACAACAAAAAAGAAGAAGAAGAAGAAGAGAAGAAGCCTTGCAATGGCGACTTCCTCAGCCATGCGGTTGCTGGGCTCTGCAGGTACTGGGTTCGGTCAAGGTTGGGAAACGTACAGATCAGTTCATTCAAACACAAGGACGGTCTAACCTTTGGCAGAGCGACGGACAATCGCACATGAGTGTTGAGGCATGGAGATACCGTCGCGCCATGTTTGTAACTGTTCTCGGTGTGTTTGTAAGGTCGGGCCTCTCATTTTTGTATTAACTGTGCCTTCCTGTTTGTGTGCGCAGTGTTCCGCGGACCTGTTCCCGTTGCTCTTTCGGTAGGAAATGGACATTAATTTGTTTGTTGGATTCACATTGTGTCCTTGACCCGTCTCGTTAACCTCCCGGTGCATGTTGGACTCCGTCCGGTTAACCGTGCTGTGTGTGACGACTCATCGACTCTAAAAAGACACATAATGCTTATTTTATTATTGGGTTTAGCATAAATAAGCCTTTTATATGAGTTTTGAATCTTTTTCCTTGTTTTTTAGAATTCTTGTTGAAAAGTAGTTATCGTTAACTTCCGATAACTTTGTATTCATAATTATCGTTATCGGACTTAAAAATTGGGGTTATCGGATTGTCATTATCGAAGTTAACTTTTTGGTTATCGGTGCCCAACACTGGTTAAAGACTTGTTTCTTTCCCCACTGGCTTGAGTGGGCTCAATTCCCATGGCTGTTCACTCTCCAATTCCTATGGCTATACTTTCTCTCAAATTCCCATGGTTATATTCACTCTCAAATTCCCATGGCTGTACTTGCTCTCAAATTCCCATGGCTGTACTTGCTCTCAAATTCCCATGGCTGCTCTCTCTCAAATTCCCATAGCTGCTCTCTCTCTCAAATTCCCATGGCTGCTCACTCTCAAACTCCCATGACTGTACTCACTCTCAAATTCCTATGGCTGCACTCACTCTCAAATTCCCATGGCTATACTTTCTCTCAAATTCCCATGGCTGTACTTTCCCTCAAATTCCCATGGCTATACTTTCTCTCAAATTCCCATGGTTATATTCACTCTCAAATTCTCATGGCTGTACTTGCTCTCAAATTCCCATGGCTGTACTTGCTCTCAAATTCCCATGGCTGCTCTCTATCAAATTCCCATGGCTGCTCTCTCTCAAATTCCCATGGCTGCTCACTCTCAAACTCCCATGACTGTACTCACTCTCAAATTCCTATGGCTGCACTCACTCTCAAATTCCCATGGCTATACTTTCTCTCAAATTCCCATGGCTGTACTTTCCCTCAAATTCCCATGGCTGTACTTTCTCTCAAATTCCCATGGTTATATTCACTCTCAAACTCCCATGGCTGTACTCACTCTTAAATTCCTATGGCTGTACTCACTCTCAAACTCCCATGGCTGTATTCACTCTAAAATTCCTATGGCTGTACTCGCTCTGAAATTCCCACGGCTGTACTTTATCTCAAATTTCCATGGCTTTACTTTCTCTCAAATTTCCATGGCTGTACTCGCTCTCAAATTCCCACGGCTGTACTTTCTCTCAAATTCTCATGGCTGTACTCGCTCTCAAATTCCCATGGTGATATTCACTCTCAAATTCCCATGGCTGTACTCACTCTCAAATTCCTATGGTTATATTCACTCTCAAATTCCCATGGCTGTACTTGCTCTCAAATTCCCATGGCTGCTTACTCTCAAATTCCCATGGTTATATTCACTCTCAAATTCCCATGGCTGTACTTTCTCTCAAATTCCAATGGTTATATTCACTCTCAAACTCCCATGGTGTACTCACTCTTAAATTCCCATGGCTGCACTCACTCTCAAATTCCTATGGCTATACTTTCTCTCAAATTCCCATGGCTATACTTTCTCTCAAATTCCCATGGCTGTACTTTCTCTCAAAATTCCCATGGCTGCTCACTCTCAAACTCCCATGGCTGTACTCACTCTCAAACTCCCATGGCTGTATTCACTCTCAAATTCCTATGGCTGTACTTTCTCTCAAATTCCCATGGCTGTACTTTCTCTCAAATTCCCATGGCTGTACTTTCTCTCAAATTCCCATGGCTGCTCACTCTCAAATTCCCATGGTTATATTCACTCTCAAATTCCCATGGCTGTATTTTCTCTCAAATTCCCATGGCTGCTCACTATCACCATCTTACACTTGGCAAACATCTCAAACACCCCTCAACAGATAAAGGAGGTCTTCTTCCTGCAGTGGACTGAAATAGGCTTCTAATCATCAGAGGGGCACGTATTCAAGATGTTATTTGGTTTGAAGTAACTATGACAAATACAGTATTTTGAAAGATAATTAATCAAACAACTGTTTATACACACTAAACGGCATGACCTGCAAACTGTGCATAAATCTGCATAAAGTAACAGTTCATCACCTCATTTTCCGCTGTTTTTTTTTCAATACTGAAGTTGAGGTTCATAGAAAAGGCAAAGTGGACAGGAAGTCAGGTGACCCTTCTGGCGATGGAGTGAAAGGGAACAGGTGAACATGTGACATCGACAGTAAAGTTTAGTGAGTGTAGAAAAGAATGCAGGTACATCTTTTTTCAAAGTCCAAGGCTCATAGAGGAACCTCTATGCCCACAGGAATTGAACAACAAGAGCACGAGACAAAATCATTGCAGTTACATGTCACTCATGCCTGACATCACATTACACCTTATTGGGGTTATGAAGGAGGGGGTTAATCGAATAACTGTGGAAGTAGACACACAAGTTGTTCACAATTCTTAAATAAACACAAAAGTTTAATGCATCAAGTATGGCTAATTGAATACAAGGAGTTAAAACATAGGACAAAATGTTTTATGTAGGTAGGGTCAAGCGTTGCACTATAAAGGTAATTTTGTTTATACACCTCCAAATCATGTTGAGGACACGGATTGAGTTTGCTAAACCGGTGAATATGGCGTTGTTTCAGGAAGTTGGAGGTCGGGGGGGGGGGGGTTCAAAATTTCCACCATCATTGCATATGTATTATGGATGTGAGCTGACATATATGTATATATATTTTTTTAATATATGCAAATAGGAAAAATTGTTCACCTCCATTCCAACTTCCCCTGCCCCTCACTCTCCCTCCCCAAGTATGCCACATATGTGACTCTTCCTTCCACCCACATTTATTACTCCTATCTGAATCTAATTTGACCAGTCTTGGTGATGTAATGGTTAGAGTGTCTTCTCTGAATGTTGGAGGTTGGTAGTTCAAAGGTAGTTCAAACCTCAACTGAGTCATACCAGAGACTTTAATAATGGTATGTGCTGCTTCCTTGCTTGTACTCAGCCTTTGAAAGGATAGAGCACAAACAAGCAACCATAGGTTAGTAATAATAGCACAGGCCTTGATGGGCCTAATGGCCTCCTTTTGTGTCAAAATGTTCTTTTAAAGGAGCATATTATTAGTATCTCCTCCAAGCCACCTCTCCTTTAACTTCCCACTCCTACAATCCCCGACCATTCCTTCTTTCTCATTCCTCACCCTTCATTTTCAATTTCCTTCCATGCATACATTATACACACATGATATCCTAGTGATGTCACAATTGTACACCGCCCCTTCCCAATTCCATATCCAGGCAATGCATGACATGATCGCCAGGCGCCAAAGGAAGGGAGTACTCAGTTTTTACTCCGTTTGTTTGTTTTCTTGTTTGTCTGGGCGATGTCTCAGTCATCCTTTGAGCTATGAAGCTGAAATTTGGGGATAAAAGTGAAGATTTGCTTTGGCAAAAACAGTATTTTTTGATGAATCAATTAATTATTTAATTATTGGCGATTAATTAATTATTCATTTATTTATTTTATTTCTCATCTGGGCAATATCTCAGGCACATTTTGAGCTAGGAAGCTGATATTTGGACACGACAGTGATCAAGTGATTTGGCTATAAAGGGTATTTTTAACCTCTGCTATTGAAGATGGACGGAAGTTACTGTTTTCACCCCTGTCTGTTTGTTTGTGAACAGTATTACGGACAACCTCCTAGATGGATTTCGATGAAACTTGGTGGGGGAATTAGGTATGGTCCAAGGATCATGCCATTAGATTTTCGACTTGGTCCAAAGTCCAATATGGCCGCAAAGGCGGCCATTTTGAAAAAATATTTGATTTTTTTTTTTGCATTTCTACATGTTTTAAGTGATTTCCAACCCCCCAAAAAAATTTGTTAGAGAATAAAAAATTTTGTACCTTTTTTTTCAAAAAAATTTCGATTTTATTTTTTTGGCATTTCTACATGCGCGTCGATCTAGTTTAGTTTATTCAATCGTGGTTCAGTAGAGTCTGATCCGTTTTGACCTACAATGAATAGGATATCAGGTATCAGGCAATGTCACGCGCTGAAGGACTTGTTATTTATTTATTTGGCATGGGGCTGCATACTTTGAATGTGTCACTTCTTGTTTTGTTTTCAGTTGCGAAAAGTAATATCAATTCTTCAGCAGTATCACTCTATTCCTACGTGGTACATTTCCTCGATGTGTAGTTATAATTGTTCACTATCACCATAAAGATAGTCATTTGCCCATGATATGAGGATTATAATTCATATGAATTGAAAAACATATTTTTTTGCTTCATAAACTTTAAATAATTCCCTCTGAAATTCGAACCATTTCCATCATGTGGACAGACTTCCTCCATATTTGCCAGCTGAATATCTTACATCTTCGAAATTTCAAGCTTATTAGTTCAACATGATCTCAGCTTTATATAACTACACTGCAAATCCAAGCAAAATGTTTTATTGTAAATCTGATTAATGCTGAAAAACGGATCCACTTTATCAAAAATGAATTCACAAGCCTGTACTTTTGGAGATCTTCAAATCTGGTGTTTGAGTTAAATCAGCTATTAAATATATCCACTGATTTGGAGTATGGCAATAAAACATTTTCCTACCCTTTCAGCACCCCCCCCCCCACCCATTCCCTGCTATCCATTCCTATCATGGTATACTTTCATTGATGAATCGAAAAGACATTTAACTCTGAGTTGATCTCTTTCGTCTGCAACTAACACATGATACGTAAGGATTTATTGAGGGCGGCAGGATAGCTCAGTAAATTTATTTTATCCAGCGTACAAAAAATAATGGATTTTCCCCAATTTGCTTTGGATCACTTACCGCTCATGAGGTTCCACTGATGAGACAAATGTGACCAATCAGACTGCAGCACAACCTGAATCTTCTTGCGGTTTTTCCTGGATGCTGTGGTGGGAAGAGAAAGGGAGTCAGATGACCAAGATTACCCAAAAGTATTGAATCATTATAATTTTTTTTATACAAAGTCAAGGCTTGTGGAAGAGGTAGAACACAGAAGGGATCAGGATGCAAAAGTACAAAAGGAACAGCAGAAAGAGAGGAGGACACACCAACAGCAGGGTCGAGAGACAAAATGGACAGAGACAGACAAGTGAGGGATGCAGGTAAGAATGAGGGGTAGGAGAAAATGCAGGGGGTGGATACAATGGATAAAGAAACAAACTCTCAGGAAGGAAAAACTGGAAATTTGGAAGGAGATGGGTTTAGGGGTGGGGAAGGTGGGATGGTCAACGAGTGTAGAAAAGATCATGGTTTTAGATTGGGGAAGATCTGAGATGGTGGCGAACAGCTGTCTTGAAGACCTGGAGGGAAGAATTAGATTGAAAAGAATGTGGAAGTTGATTCCACAGGCAGGAACAAAGAATAATGAATGAGTGGAGGTGAGCAGTGATTCTGGATTTTGGGAGTTTAACGAGAAAGGGGTTGCTGGTGGACCCTGTACACCCTGCAGAAACCTGGGAGGGACAAAGCATGGAAAGGGAAGAGGGTGCAAGACCATAAAGGAGGTAACAGAAGACAGAGACCACCATCCTGTCTGTGATGAGAAAGTGATATGCTCATATATTCAGCATCATCACTGGGAATTCAAATGATCTTGAAAGCCTTAGTTTCCACGGTGTGAAGCTGAGCAAAGTGTGAGGCAGGGGCACTATCCCAAGTACTGCTCTCAGTACTTGGGATAGTGCCAAAGGGGAGAGCAGTACTCCATCAAACTACGGATGAAGGCCTTGCAGGTGGCTAAGATTTCAGGTATGCCAAGGAACAACTTTGCACGAGCATAACAGAGAATGTTCTGTCAGAAACTGGCTTTGGATGCCAACTCAGAGGTGTAGTTTGAGATCACGGCTGATAGTGAGACCAAAGAGTTTGAGTGACTGAATATCTTCAAAAGGATTATTAATTAAGTAGATGGGAGGGTTTACCAGATGATCCTTTCAGAAAGAGAAAGAGAAAGAGAGAGTGAGGATGTGAGATGTCTGGATTGAAAGACATATTCCAAGTGTTTGACCAGTTTTTGATTTTATTAATATCTGAAGAGAGGGAAGTGGCTGCTACCTGCCTATGTGAAGGATGAGGGATGTCACGGCAGGTTCATATATGGATCTAAAGGCTCATATATGGAGCTTCTACATAAACTACTGGAAGGACGAAAACATCATGAGACAGCAGCAGCATGCTTAACATGTATTACAAGGCCATAAGTAAACACAAATGGTACATGAGATTTTAACTAGCTGGGTTCTCCACAACATGAGCCATTGATTCAGATGAAAATGCTAACAGACTAACCCTTCCACTACTGAACTCATATAAATAACTTTATTGTAATCAATGGATAATGACAATCACCCACTCTATTTTATTAATTATTTGACGGTGATTACCTAATAATTTGATTCAAAATTAAACAAGTGAACTGCTCTGCAAACTGCTTGGATGAGCATCCCTGACTTAGTTAGAGCAAGAAGATTTCCTTTTACATTGCTTTTAATTACCCTATTATTTCACTTACTGTCTGGCCCGTTTAAAAACCCTAACAATAGGTTTTTCAAAAGTTGCGTACAAAGGGGTTAAAAAGTGCGGGAAAAAGTCAAATCTGTTGATGTGTATATATATATATATATATATATATATATATATATATATATATATATATATATATATATATATATATATATATATATATATATATATATATATATATATATATATATATTTATATAGATTTATATACACATGTATATAATAATCATTTTAATTGTAGAGCAACGTGTAACTGAAAAGACACTGCAGTTTTTGCCAAGACAACAGCTTACATTCTTTTTCAATATGTAATATGCTAAATGAGAAAAATTTACAATCAAATGAAAATAATAGGATATTCAGCTTTAACCGCATGTTGCATTCATCTCACACCACACTGGGATAGCAGTCAACCTTGTTAATTTCTTTCAATAGTTTTAATATTCTTTTAAAAAGGGTTTAAAACCAAGATTAATGACTCATTATTGAGCACACCACTAAAAGTCTTCGAGCCAATATAATTAACGGTTAATCCTCTTTTCAAATTCTGAGATCACCAGAATTATGAAATAAATGGCAGATTAGCTTTCTAACCACACATGAAAACAATTCATGATGTTTGTTATGAAGGGGACTTTATTAAAGTCTGGTATTTAACCTTCGTCGCACAATTCTTACATCAAAGCTGACATGGAGTCGTGAAAAGCAGTGTTGGTCATAATTTTGTGATTTTTTAAAATTTATTTTTTCTCAATGTGGTCTGAGATTGCCTGAGGCCGTGCCAGTCGTTTAGGCCTTAGGCGGATGGGAAAAGCTTTTACGCATCACTTCTTCATGCTGTTTGCGGCTTTTGAGATTTGTAGCAGCTGCTCGAACGGCTGTGGCCACATCAACGGCTTCTGTGACATTAGGCTGCATCACACTGGGTTCGTGCTATTATTATTATCATTTTAATTTTTTTTTCAGAACACCTGACGGGATAGCGTAACACTGTAAATAAAAAAAAAAGACAGAATTACATTGAGGCTGATTTGCTTACATAAATGCTCTAAGGTCAGATAACCAGGCAGTAGAATACTATCATATGCATTATATGGGACAAATAAGGAAGATTAGTTTGCTTTATATTGGGATTCTAGGCAATGAATGCGGCATGAAGTTTATGCTCGTCTTCCACTCTATTCAATGTGCCATTCAATATACATCAAGGTGGAGTGTAAATGATTATTTAAATAAATTTTACTTGTTTTTATCATGCATTTATTGAAATAATTGACCATAAATGCATTGCAATTTTGCTGAAAATAATTGTGGCAATCTCAGTAAACTTACTTTTTGCCCACGTTGTCAGGTTCCAAAGAGAAAGACAAAAGCCAAACGGTACACTCCGATGTAATCCTAATTAACGTCAAAGCAAAATGGCACTTTCCTCTATGCCTCCCATGCTATTCCTCTCCCTTCTTCTCCAAAAGACTAAAATGAATGCATTATGAAACATTTTTGCATTATTTTACCGAAAGTACATAATTTGCACTTGCAGCACAACTAGAGCAATTTTTTTACCCTTTTGCATTTGCAATAAACATGTTGATGGTTGCTTTCCTCATTGCCATATTACAGGTTATTGTCCATTGCATGTTATGGTTGTTGATTATTGAATTCTGAGCAGCACAATTTTTTTGCAAACTTAATTTAAGCAAAACCGGCAGTTACACACAGTAAACACATTTCAAGGCAATCCTCAGTTTGTTGCAATCAGCCAAATATGTTTTATTACATCGCAAGTTGTATTCTTGCTGGGCTGGCAGGATAGCCTGGAGGTATGCACACTCGCCTCAGAGCTATCTATCTTGGCTCAGCTATAAACTGCCATCCGGGTGTCTCACGTGCCGGGCGAGGCATCAACGTTTGTGCCGTCCATTGCATGGACGTCCCATCTGGCGGCGTTAGTTGGTGGACGTTAATGATTCAATGGTGTGAGGAGGCAAATTATTTCTGGCTCCCTGTCCAAATTCCAAATTTGTGTGCATTCAGTCGAGTATACTGTGCCGGAGTTGTGACCCATCCACGATCGTCACCCTTGCCAAGAGACTGCTTCAGCAGAACCAAGACCATGGTACTCTGTGTGTATTCTCATCCCAGCACAAGCTGTAGTACCTTTCTGGTGCTGTTTTCTTCTTCCTCTGTGTTTATTCTACGGATCAGCGCAGTTTTTACACGGTAAAATGCCAAAAACTTCAATCAGGAAAAGCAATCATTGGGATAAAGCCTAGTTTTGCTTGCTCGCATATTTTCTTTAATAGCATGCCGTTTCGTTCAGGGCTGCCAATATTAAAAAGAAAGAAACAAAAGAACCAGCAACGGAAGCAAAAGGGAGAAATGACAAAAAGTAGGAGCAAAAACATTTTGAAGAGATGGGACAAAGAAAGTAAACGAGCTGAGAAACATCAAGTACAGAAGACCTTTTGAGGTATCGCACTTTAATGTATAGTCACAGAAGGAAAAAAAAAAGAACAGGTAAAGGTGGGAAAGAAAATTAATAATATGAGGATAGAAATCATCAGGGAAAGGGGAGGTATAATAAATGATTGAATGATAGTGGAGAAGAGGTGTAAACAGGTGTAATGTTGAGACAAAACAGTAAGAAGGGAAGTTATGCTGAAGCAAGGACACTAATTTTGTGTTTTGAAGGACAAAGATCCACGGGGTGCAGAAAGACTTTTGGGGAAAAGAGGACAAGCCACAAAAAGAACAATCCGAGGATAAACCGATTACCATTGCAAGGGACTGTAATGATTCAGCATTTTGTAAGAGGCAATGGATAAGTCTCACAGGGTGAACGTTATCAGCTTATGCATAGCTGGAGGAGTGTATGCTTCTTTTAATTGTAATTGTGCCAGATGCCTCTCCAGATATTTTTTGTGTGGGACCACGGAGAGGCTGGTGTGTGGCAAGCATTTCCAGTTGGTCAGGATCCAAGATCAAACAGAGTAATTACATGATGTAGACAGTATCAGACAGTTGCAACAACTTTATGAGCAGAGAGGTTATCTCTCATCAAGATTTTCGAAATTCCTTTAATTAATCCAATCCTTTTTCTAGATCCTGCCTTACTGAATCCCTGATTACTAGTTGCCTCCAATATGTTCCCTAAAACTGATGTTTAACTGTTCTCTTGTCTCCAGCCATTTTCCCCAATCACATATTACATTGTGCCACAACATTCAATATACTAGCAAGTTTCCTGTGCCCGCACGGGATTTTAAACGGGGTAGGTATTGCGGAAGCAAAAATGCAAATGGTGTCTTCTGTTATCGAGCCTGCAAGCTGGAAGCAACAATTCGCATTTATTGCCACATCCGATGCTATTGAAATGCTCTAATGGCTGTGAGGTGCTCATTTTAAACTGTTTGTTTGATGTAAAGGATTGCACATAGCTTTTTGTTGCCTAGGGTCTGTAATAAAAAATTGTATTGGTGTCAAACCCAGTGACCAATTGCAAATTAATAGTAGGATTCATCTGTACCTTTCCTTATTGTATGGAATGATTAAAATGTGTGATAAAGGTGCACACAAACCTATGTGCTCTGATACCTCCTTTAGTACCCTTGATTGTTTATATTTGTCTGTATAATTACCATTGCGGTCCATCTTGACACATATATCCATTTCGTATCCTGCAAGTTCATACATTGTCACATTTCACAGATTTAGTTATCCCTCCATCTTCATCCCGAGATCGGTAAAATGAGTGCCAGCATGCTGGTATAGGCTGGATGTTGCCAGCAGCCTAGGCTGGATGTTGCCAAGCTCAGGGATGAGAGAGTAGCTGAGGAGTTTGCGAACAGGCTGAGTGGACACTTGGGGGGTCTGGGTGCTTTGGGGGGTCCTGAAGAGTTATGGAGCGCCTTTAAGACCACCGTCCTTGATGTTGCCGGTGGATGCCTTGGAGCTCACTGCAGGGCAAAGAAGAATTTTGTCTCTCAAGGGACACTGGATACCATTGACCAGAGTCGCAGGGCCAGACTGAATGGCAGAGCTGAGCTGTTCAGGGAGCTGAGGCGTAAAACTGTACGTGCACTGAGGGTGGACAAGGAGGCCTATGTGCGAGGAATCTGTGAGGGGGTAGAGCATCACCTGTGGACAGGTGATTCTCGTCCCGCTTACAGGGGAATTCGCGCATTACGTTCATCCAAGCCCATCCCTCGGAGCACTACAGTTCGAGCAGAGAGTGGTAGGCTCTTGACAGAGGAGTCTGAAGTGAAGGCCCGCTGGGCCGGTTACTTTGAGCAGTTGTACCAGGCTGATCCCCCAGCTGTCGAGTTGGACGTCAAGGGTGTTACAATCCCTGTTGCTGACCCTCGAATCAACTGTGGTCCACCTTCGCTTGTGGAAACACGGGCTGCGGTGAACCAGTTGAAACGGAGCAAAGCTCCAGGGATCTGTGGCATCCATGCCGAACTTCTCAAGGCTGGTGGAAATGCTGCACTCGTGTCGTTGCATGCAGTTTTGTGCTCTGCCTGGAACACAGGCATCATCCCAACTGACTGGAAGAGGGGCCTTGTTGTCCCTCTCTGGAAAGGGAAGGGTGATCGCCAAGACTGCAACAACTACCGAGGGGTGACGCTGCTCTCAGTGCCGGGCAAGGTCTTTGCTCGGATAATTCTTGATAGGGTTCGCCACCATCTGCTTGAGCACCAGCGTCCAGAGCAGTCAGGCTTTACACCAAAGAGGTCAACGATTGACCATATCCTTGCACTTCATGTCCTCACCGAACGCAGACGAGAGTTTCGGCAGGGGCTGCTTGCAGCCTATGTTGATCTCTGTAAAGCGTTCGATTCAGTGAATCGGGATGTCCTCTGGAGGATTCTTGGTCTTCGTGGGGTGCCACCAAAACTGATCGATCTGATGTCTGAACTCTACTCTGGTACTGAGAGTGCTGTGAAGTGTGGTGGTACCATCTCTGACTTATTTCCAGTTGTTACTGGAGTTCGTCAGGGACGTGTACTTGCCCCCACACTTTTCAGCACTTGTATGGACTGGATTTTAGGGAGAATGTCGGAGAGATCAAGTTGCGGTGCATCGTTTGGGAATGTCAAGATCTCGGACCTTGATTTTGCAGATGATGCAGTCATCCTTGTGGAGACTTTAGACATCCTCTTGGGGGCCCTCGAGGTGCTGAATGAGGAGTCAGAGCCGTTGGGATTACGGGTTTCTTGGGTCAAAACTAAGATCCAGGCTTTCGGTGACATCTTCGATGCTGCTGTCCTGTCTGTGTCTGTTTGTGGTGAGGATGTTGAGGTCGTGGAGAGATTCACTTACCTTGGCAGTGATATTCATGTCTCTGCTGGCTGCGAGTCAGAGGTCAATAGACGTCTGGGTCGGGCCTGGGGAGTCATGGATTCACTGGATCATGGGGTGTGGCGCTGCCGGTACCTGTGCGGGAGGACGAAAGTCCGAGTCTTCAGGTCCTTGGTACTTCCAGTCTTGCTCTATGGGTGCGAGACTTGGACTCTGACCAAGGATCTGAGATGGAGACTTAATTCCTTTGGTACCAGGTCTCTTTGGAGAATCCTTGGCTATCGCTGGTCGGATTTTGTGTCCAACGAGCAGTTGCTGAGAGAGACTCGGATGAGATTTGTTACCTGCATAGTCCGTGAGTGTCAGTTGCGGCTGTATGGACATGTGGCTCGTTTTCCTGACGCTGATCCTGCTCACCAGATTCTCTCAGCGAGGGAGTCTCATGAGTGGAGGAGGCCAGTGGGCTGACCACGTGCCTCATGGTTGCAACAGGTTGACCATCATCTCAAGGAGATGGGGATGGGCCTGGCATCTGCCTGGGGGATGGCCAGATGGAGGCCCCTGGAGTACCGGCGGAAAGTGGACGCAGCGACGCGATGTTCTGGCACATGCTCCCATACCTGACCTATGCTGGTATACTGTGTCAGAGTGGCGACCCATCCAGGACTGTGCCCAATAGCCAAGGAGACTGCTTAAGCAGCACCAACGTTCTGTGCAGAGTATGGTCCCATCTCCTCCTCCTCCTCCTCCTCCTCCTCCTCCTCCACCTCCTCCTCCGCCTCCTCCTCCATCTTCATCACGTTCCACATACTGCTTCTTGATGTCACCAGTTCAGACGAATGCTTGTATGTTTTTGAAATGGACTCTTGCAAAGCTGCTGCGTATTCAATACGTGTCATGGGTCAACCACAGTGTATTGCTAACACTTCCTGTCTCAAAGCGGGAAAAGGAGAGTTAAACATCAGTCCACCCCTTGCGTTCTCCTCTTCCCCTCATCGTTACCTGTATCTCTTATTTGTCCATCTCAGTCCACCTTTTCTCTCTGCCCTGCGATTGGCATTACCCCTTTCTCCTGCTGATCCCTTTGTTATGCTGTGTCCTGTTCTGTTCTATGTCCTAGCTCTTCCATGAGCCTAGAACATCTATCTATAATTCCAGCAATCTCTGTGTGTGTGTGTGTGTGTGTGTGTGTGTGTGTGTGTGTGTGTGTGTGTGTGTGTGTGTGTGTGTGTGTGTGTGACCGCTGTTTCTCGACAACCACTGGTCCGATCTAATTGAAACTTGCCAGGTATATTACTGGGGACCTGAGGATGTGCCTTTTCAAGGTTTGATATTAATCGGACAAGTGCTTCCCAAGTTATGGCCATTTATTTACCAAACCAATGGGAAGACACGTTGTTGCGTGGGCGTGGCTGATGGGGAAGGGAAGCTCAGCCACGTTCCCCATTACGGGTTACAACGTACGGGCTTCCGGAGAGTGATCACTTCATGTATTCTAATAATTTCTCAATTTCTTATGCGCATTTATAGATAAACACAATGGCCCAAGTTATGATCGTTTTCATATTAGACGGTGTATAAATTTCGGGAACATCAGTGCTGGTATTCTCCGAACCAGGAAATAATTTTTTTTCTCTCTCTTCTCTTCTCTTTTTGTTTTTCCTTGCCACGACATTGCGAAAAGGTAAAATACGTTGGCGCTAATTGAATAATTGCGTATTAAAAATAAATTGCGAATAATCGGAACTGCGAATAATATCGAACTTCCGGGTCACGCACGTACGGGCACGTGAGAGCGAAGAAACGGCCTGTGTGGTTTATTTATTTATTATTATTATTATTTTTATTTTTTATTTTTTTACGGGCACGGACTAGTGTATACAAAACAAACAAACAAAAAACAAAACTTCTTCTCGCATTTCTGTTAAACCCCTGGGGTTGGTGTTTTGGCTTTCCAAGATGTTCCTCAAACGTGAGTTTTATACGTGGGACTTTCTGGTTGTTCTGCACTCACTTTTACATCCACACACAGGCTAGCAATATCTCCTCTCTACTGTATGGGTTTTGGTTACTCATCACTGGTCACCTGAAATGAAAAAGTACAAAGACCGACCTCCCATTTTTAATCTACAGCTGGTATATTTCATACTTTCTACATAATCACTTTCTCAGTCTTATATATCACCTATTGCTCTCCAGAAAAATTAGTTTTTAAGTGATACATTAACTGCCTTCTAAACTCAGTGATTTCACTATATTCATTGATAAAGGACAGCTCAGTTGGTGGCATGCTTACCTCTGATTTGGCTGGTCATGGGTTTGTTCTCCTGTGCCATTGAATCCATCTAAAACTGCCATTCTGGTGTAGTGCTTGAAGGAGATGCTGAATTAATGCATGGCATCCTTCAGTTAGAGATCTAAAGGTGGATGCAGAAGATCCAATTGTGTCTCCCAAAACCAGTAGGCCATTGTGTACTGCTGAATAAATTTCCTGACTGTAAATTAAAAGAGATAGGAAAGGTAATTATAAAGTGAGATCAAAGTGAATGAGGAATGGAGGTGGCCAAGGCACAGAGTGAAATGGCATACCTTGTGTATAAGTTTACTAAACTATCCTTGCACAAAGTCAAAGAGGAACAGTTTTTGAAATGAATTTCAAAAGAATATTAATAGAAAACACATAAACAAACAAGAATAAGACGTCGTGCAGAGCACGATACTTGCAAAATCCCTAAAACAAATTTGACATAAAAAATAATTGGTGGTTGATGTCAATGACCAAATATGCAAATCCTGTTCAAATTTCAAGTCAATTGGATGATGTTTGACGATTTTAGAAATTTGGCCTTTGCTGACCTTAGACCTCAAGATAATTGGTAGTTGAATTCAATGTCTGAATATGCAAATCCTGTTCAAATTTCAAGTCAATTGGATGAAAATTGATGATTTTAATCATCTCATCGAAGATGTTGACCTTTTGGCCTATGTTGACCTCAAAAATAGTTGGTTGAATCCAGTGACCAGATATGCAAATCCTCTTCAAATCTCAAGGCAATCAGGTGAAAATTGAGGATTTTGGAAACTTGACCTCAGTTGTTGACCTTTTGACCTCAATCTATCAGCTTCTTAAAACCAACTGTACCATTTGGTGACGTTTCGTGAAGCTCAGTTTAAAATTGTGACCGGTTGGCGATTGACATACAGACAAGCAGACAGCGGACATGGGTAGTCCATTACCCAATAGAACCTGACGCGATGGGCCCGTTCGATGGGGAATGACCTGAGGATTAAGCACAAGAAAATTCATGATTCTAGGTTCAAGGGTTAATGCTGCAGATTGTTTTTTCGTTAAAATACCCCCACATTTAGAGGTTTTTCGGCCGTTGCTAGGCAACGGAGGGGTCCGTCATAAGGGTTCTTTCTCACACATAACTAGGACATACCATGAACCTACCATACCAGTTTCATGTATATCTGAATTATAGTCTCTGAGATATAATGAACTTCGTTTTTTTATTGTTTTCGATCAGGGTTCATTCAAAGTCTATCTTCTCCGACAGTTTTCATAGGATCCGGCTGGAAATTTTTGACAATATGGCTGAATGTACTGCCCAGTCACTTGTGGCTTTTTTGATTTTCGAAAAAATAATTTTTTTCTGATTTTTCTAAAATTTCAAAGTCCCGTTACTAGGCAGTGGTGGTGTCCATAGCAACGGTTCTCATTTGCACACAACTCTGTCATGGTATGAACCTACCAACCAAGTTTCATCGAAATCACCATTGTATTAACGGAGTACTGGATCGAACAGAGGGACAGACAGACATATCGACGGAAAAAAGTGATAATAAGGGTAGAACAGCATTTTTTGAAAATTTTTTTTTTTCGACTACCCAATAGAATACCACACGTGACTACCAATACACCTGCACTTGAAAAATGTTAGATTTTCACAAGTAATAATTGTTTGTCTAGGTCTCAGCTTGACAGCATGCTCATTTGTTTTAGGCCTGACACATAATTTGTCTGCCTGTGGCATACAAAGCCACTTTAATTCCTGGATTTCTGACTTCCTCTACTCATGTAGCCAATGTGTTGCAATCAATGGAACCCTCTTTTCTCTCATTGGAGGCTGGAGTGCCCCAAGGTAGTGAATTTTGTTTTCCCCAGTCTTGTTCCTCATCTGCACAAATGACCTCTCTGATGCTTTAGAAACCCTCTCTTCCTTTTTACAAACAACTCTTCACTGTGTCATATCGTATCACATATTACGGTTATGCCAACAGCATCTGCGTCACTCTTTGCGGTTATGGAAGTGATTATAAGTGGCTCTGATAAATAGAACATGCCCTTAAATCCTGGAAAATCTCACCTTGTCGCTCCAGGAGGGATCATAAAACTAACCCACCTCTCTATTTATATAGCCAGCCACTGGAAGAGGTGCAGACATTTGAACTTCTAGCCCTCACCATCAGCCATGATCTCACCTGAGCTGCCCGGATAGCAAAGCTGCCTCCAAAGCTAGCCAGGGGCTACGCATCCTCCATCATTCCAAGTTGGTCCTTGGTAATAAAAAACTACTCACAGTTTACAAGGTCTCTGCCCATAGCTCAATGGAGAACTGCTGTTCCTTATAAGCTTGTGCCCCAACATCATATTTGGCTCTCCAAGATTCTGTGACATCTCAAGCTCTCAGTATTATTGGAATCACCCAAGAAGAGGCTGAAGCACAAAGTCTGCTGCTGCTGCACAGGTCGAAGGACTCTGTTTTTTTATTATTTTTTTTCAGTGCCTCTCCTCTGACTGGTTTAGCTCCCTCTGCTCTCTCAGCCCTCCAGCTCTCCCCAGCAACACCAGGATGCACGCGATCTTCCAGTAACCCCCTTCTGGTTAAACTTGCAAAATCCAGGCTGATTGGAGACCTGAACTCTTTTGTTCCTCACTTCTCCCATCTGTAGGACCACCTTGCAGAGGATCTGCTGTTTTGACTCTTCTCTACAGGGCTTCAAACAAGTGGTGCACCACCATCTCATGTCATTCTTCATCCTTACCCACAGTTTTGTTACACCCATTAACTTTTGCTAATCTAAGCCTTTTATTCAGTTTTCAGTGATTCATCTCCTCCTGTCTTTCCTCTTTTCCTGTTCATTCCTTCCCTTGCTTATTGTGCCCCAGGTAAGATAGTCTTCCAGTTTTGGGGGATTTCAATGCATTGACGGGAACTGATTGGGATGGTTATGAGACATGTGTTGGTCCCCATTGGTGTGGAATTGTGAACCAGAAGAGCACCAAGTTCCTTGACTTTGCAAGAAGTCATGGACTTAGGGTGGTTGGTTCATGGTTTCAGTGCTGACAGGCTCATCGCTGGACTTGGTATTCCAATGCTGGTGGTGTGGTGAAGAAGACTTACCATGTGCTCATTGATGGTCACTGTAGGATGATCCAGAACAGCAGGGTCTACCAGAGTGCTCAGTTCCTCAATACTGACCACAGGGTTGTTGTCACAACTCTGAAGTTGCAGCTTAAATCTGGGAGAATGGTACCATCTCAGCCTAAGCGGAATGTTGGCAAGCTCAAGGATGAGAGGGTAGCGGAAGAGCTTGCGAACAGGCTGTGTGTGGATTTGGGAAGTCTGGGTGCTTTGGGGAATCCTGAAGAGTTGTGGGGTGCCTTTGAAGACCACCATCCCTGATGTTGCCGGTGGATGTCTTCAAACTCACCGTAGGGTGAAGAATAATTTTGTCTCGAGGGACACTGGATACCATTGACCAGAGTCGCAGGGCCAGGCTTAATGGCAGAGCTTCGCTGTTCAGGGAGTTGAGGCATAAAACTGTACGTGTGCTGAGGGTGGACAAGGAGGCCGATGTGTGAGGAATCTGAGAGGGGGTCAAGTGATTCTCGTCCTGCTGTCAGGGGAATTTGCGCATTGCGTTCCGCCAAGCCCATCCCTCGGTGTACTGCATGGTGAGCAGAGGGTGGTGGGCTCTTGACAGAGGAATCCAAAGTGAAGGCCCGCTGGGCTGGTTACCTTGAGCGGCTGTACCAGGCTGACCCACCAGCTGTCGAGTTGGATGTCATGGGTGTTACGATCCCTATTGCTGACCCTCCAATCACCTGTGATCCACCTTCATTTGTGGAAACACAGGCTGTGGTGAACTGGTTGAAATGCGTTAAGCTCCTGGGATCTGTTGCATCCATGCTGAACTTCTCAAGGCTGGTGGAAATGCTGTATTCATATCATTGCTTGCAGTTCTGTGCTCTGCCTGGACCACAGGCATCTTCCCAACTGACTGGAATAGGGGCCTTGGTGTCCCTCTCTGGAAAGGAAAAATTGATCGCCAAGACTGCAACAACTAAGGTGTGATGTTGCTCTCAGTGCTGGGCAAGGTCTTTGCTTGGATAATTCTTGTTAGGCATCCAGAGCAGTCAGGCTTTACACCAAAGAGGTCAACGATTGACCGTATCCCTGCTTTTCGGGTCCTCACCGAATGCAGATGAGAGTTTCGGCTGGGGCTGCTTGCAGCCGATGTTGATCTTTGCAAATTATTTGATTCAGTGAACCAGGATGCCATCTGGAGGATTCTTGGTCTTTGTGTGGTGTCACCAAAACTGATCAATCTGACGTCTGAACTACACTCTGGTACTGATAGTGCTGTGAGATGTGTTGATACCATCTCAGACTTATTTCCAGTTGTTACTGGAGTTCTTCAGGGGTATGTGCTGGTATCCACACTCTTCAGCACTTGTATGGATGGGATTTTGGGGAGGATGTCTGAGACATCAAGCTGCGGTGCATCGTTTGGGAATGTCGAGATCTTTGATCTTGATTTTGTAGATGATGCAGTCATCTTTGCGGAGACTCTGGATATCCTTTTGGGGGCCCTCAAGGTGCTGAATGAGGTGTCAGAGCCACTGGGATTACAGGTTTTCTGGGTCAAAACTAAGATCCAGGCTTTCAATTTCATCTTGGATGCTGTTATCCTGTCTGTACCTGTTTCTGGCAAGGATGTTGAGGTCACAGAGAGATTCACTTACGTTGGCAGTGATATTCATGTCTGCTGGCTGTGAGCGAGAGGTCAATAGATGTCTGGATCGGGCCTGGGGAGTCATCGATTCACTGGATCGTACAGTGGAGCTGTCGTTACATGTGCAGGAGGACGAAAATCTGTCTTCAGGTCCTTGGTGTTTCCAGTCTTTCTCTATGGATGTCAGACTTGGACTCTGATCAGGGATCTGAGATGGAGACTTAATTCCTTTGCTACCAGGTCTCTTTGGAGAATTCTTGGCTATCTCTGGTCGGACTTTGCGTCCAATGAGCTGTTGCTGAGAGAAACTCAAATGAGATTTGTTGCCAAAGGAATAGTCCGTGAGTTGTATGGACATGTGGCTCATTTTCCTGATACTGATCCTGCTCACCAGATTCTCTCAACGAGGGAGTCTTGTGAGTGGAGGAGGCCAAGGGCCGACCATGTGCCTTGTGGTTGCAGCAAGTTGATCAGCATCTCACTTCGATGGGGATGGGCCAGGCATCTGCCTGTAGGATGACCAGATGGAGGCCCCTAGAATCCTGCTGGAAAGTGGACGCAGTGACGCGCTGCTCCAGCGCATGCTCCCACACCTGACCTGACCTGATAATCTTCACTTTATTCTCCTTAGAATCTCAGCTCTTTCCTCAATCCTTCTCAGTTTGCTTAAGGCCCAGTCACACCTTGACGTTTTAGCCAGCTTATGCCGATTTTGGAAAATTTGTCTAAAACGCTGGTACACGTTGAATACGTTATGGTATGGGTAAGTTTTGATAACATTGAGAGCACGCTGAAAAACACTGCCATACGTCATTGCACGCTGGCTTTAAACGTTGTACTTTTCGGTTGTCCTCAACTTTTCCATGCTTGAAATTTTAAGACTTATGCCAGCGTATGACTCACACGTTCTGCATAACGCTGGCCATAAGTTGTAGGCACGTCACGCGATCGTTGACACACGTCGACTCACGTTACTTGTAAGTTACTCATAAGTCGAAACACGTCGAGGTAATGTTTAGCGTACCCGAAACTTATTTCTAACCTATGAGTAATGTGTTGTACTCACGTTATGCGATCGGTGAAACACATCGACACACGTTACTTGTAAGGTGCTCATAAGTCGAAACACATCAAGGTAATGGTTAGCGTCAGTGTTCCAGACTCCCTGGTTTTATTTTTTTTATATATTTTTTCTTCCTTCCTTCGGTATGATGGTGATTTTGACACTTCGATTTCTAGTGTGGTTATAATAAAATATAATTAATAGGCTGCCGCTCAACGATTTAAATCATAACCGCACTGTACACTGAACACCGTCATACCAAGTAAAAAAAAAAAACCGGGAGTCTGGAACACTGACACTAACCATTACCTTGATGTGTTTCGACTTATGAGCACCTTACAAGTAACGTGTGTCGATGTGTTTCAACGATCGCATATCGCGCGTACAACTTATTCCCATCGCATGCGGAGCGTGTGTCATACGGCAAGTACGTCGTAAAATTTTCAACATGTTTAAAATTACAAGACGTACTCCACTTACTACGACGTATGATAGCGTACTTTAGCGTTTTATTCACGCATACCAAACTTACCCATACCGTATTCGACATGCGCCAGCGTTTTAGCCGCATTTTTCAGAGGTCGGCATACGCTGGCAAGATCGCCAAGGTGTGACTGCGATGTTGACACTTCCATTTCTCTGGCGGTTATGATTTAAATCATTGTGCGGCAGCCTTTTCATAACCTACGCCACGTCATTGTCAGCGATGCGTGCAACGCGCTATGCCTAAGTTAGACTATCGTTGGGCATAGGTTGTGAAGGCCGACAACAGGTTCAGCATTCGTTGGTATAAGTTATCTAGAACACAACGAAACGTTCAAAGTCCGTTACTAATACGTTATGCATAAGACCAAGTCGTTATGAATACGTCCGAATCTTTAAAAAAACCATCAAAAGTTCAACGTAAGCCAGCGTTTTACATACATTTTAATATGTTGCCATTGCTGGCTAAAACGTCAAGGTGTGACTGGGCCTTTAGTCACAACCCAAAATGCTACCTGTCCAACCTACCCTTTGTGTGGCCGACTTTAAAAAAATTAATGGCCACTGCACCCTAAATAATTTTTGAATTTTACATTTGGGTGATATTGTTGAGAGAAACTCAGTTTTATGTTGTAAAAAGAAAGGCAAAACAAGTGCGTGAAAGTACACAGACATGTATAAAGGATTATTCAGCCAGGAATTGTGTTCACAGGAAACTGTCTGTTTGTGGTGTACAAATCTAGATCGTCAAACTCGTTTGCTATTAATTGGTGCCAAACAGTGTGCAGGTTGTTGTTGAACAGGGTTCAAAAGAAATCCTCCAAAATATTTAATTGCAATTATAAAGCACAACATGCAAGAGCATCAAACAATGAGCGTTATTAAAAACAGAAATGCACGAGCTCTGAGTCAGTCTGAGAATCTTTTAAATATGATTAAAAAAAAAATCATTTCCCCACCCCCAGATCCCATATTATTATGCCCAAATTTACAATTTGCAGTAAAGAGCCATTGTTACACCCATTTTCTGATTGCAAACAAACCCTGAAAATAAAAGAGAAAGGTATGCAGGAAAGAGGGATAAAATGAGAGAGAAAATAACTTGAAGGAAAATAGAGTACAGTATTGATGAGGAGGCAGACAGATGTCAGAAATGGTGAGTGATTGAGTTTTCCAAAACTCAAAGGAGATTAATGAGCAAGTGGATGCAGTTTTCAGGAGG
Source organism: Eptatretus burgeri (assembly GCF_056783735.1). Taxonomy (NCBI): domain Eukaryota; kingdom Metazoa; phylum Chordata; class Myxini; order Myxiniformes; family Myxinidae; genus Eptatretus; species Eptatretus burgeri. The sequence goes on along the minus strand of NC_140970.1, from coordinate 26,520,765 downwards.
TGAACATCACCCACCATTAACAGCCTCCAGGAGTCTAGGGGGAAAACCACATGACTGATTTAGGTCTCGTATGGTACATGCTGCCGCCTTGGCTGCTCACGAATCATCGGAGCATGAATTTCATGCTCTCCAATAGCACTTTGTGAAATGGAGTTTATCTTCAATCCCAGACTCATGTGACCCTCGCTCTGTCTGTTTCCTTGACTGTACCACCACTGAAGATGATAGACTACACCCATTAGTTTGTGACATTGTATCATAATTCCACTGTTTTTTGATTTGGCTTTCTACCTGTATTTTGTCCACGAATGTATGCTAAATGTATGGAATTTATTGTAGAATGCAATAAGTTGAATTTAGTATGAAAAAATGACCATTTGTAGAATTACTGCATACAGTTAACATGAACAATTAAAAAAAAAAAAAAAAAAAAAAAAAAAATATATATATATATATATATATATATATATATATATATATATATATATATATGACAAAATGTCTAAATATATAACATTTAAATTAACATGATCTTGGAAATTACAGATGTCAAATTAAGCCATTTTTCTCCAGACACTACACTATACTGAACACCTTATTACGATGTCCTCACACTAATGAATAGGTATGATTTTCCATTGCCAACAATTCACATGCAAATTGAGCTGATCATGTGATATGACATGATCCATGCAGTGTTGTAAACCTTGCGTAATCTGATTGGTAATATTCTCTCAGAAATAGAAAAGGCCAAGTAACAACAGGATATGAAAGACGTTTGATCTTCTTCTTCTTGCGTATGGCAGCCTAGCTGCCGGGGTAGCTATCATTTATTGGAAGCACGACTGTGTCACTGATGCAGTGCCCCTCGACCAGTACACTCTGGTACTCATTTCACCAACCTCAGAAAGATGACAGACTGAGTCAACCCCCTGGTGTATTAATTCAGCAGTCAACGGGCCTTGAACGCTGGACCCTAGGATCCCAAGCCACCACCCTAACCACGAAGCCAACACCAGGCTATAGAGATTTGATAATGACCCGGCATTAAGCAGGTAGTATGTTGTTATCATACTTTGAGATGTCGGTCATCATCGTCGTCGTCGTCGTCATTATCATTTTATTTCCACGTTTCAAAAAAATTGATTGAAATAAAAAAGAAGATAAAGTATGAAAAAAATTAGGATATAAAGAAATAGTACACAGATCCAGGTAGTTACAAAGATTATTTTGTACATTATTATCAAATCAAGTTCAAATTATAATGCATTGATTACATAGATTACATAACTTGCACAAACAATGATATGGAGTAAACATGTAGATCTTTATTGTATACGACATCGGAATCTGGGTTCGCTATATATTGATGCAATTAAGGTTGTGGAGGAGTCTATGAATAAGCTCAGCTTGTAGAGTATAGACTCCCATATATTACATGTAAAACTAGTCGGGCACTCTGTAGAATGCATACTTCCACCTGGATCCAGATTTGGATCTTCACCAAAATCAAATCAATTCTTCCTTGTCACACCCCCAACCTGTCCACCAAGTTTTGTCTGAATCAATCCATCCCTAACTTTTTAAGGTATCGTGCTATATATCATTTTTGGCCCTATCAATGGAGAAGAATCACTTAAAAATATAGTATCCATATCTGGATCATCATCAAAATCTAATTAATTCGTCCTTGTGACACACCCAACCAAATTTCATCTGAATCCGTCGACAACTTTTTGAGATATCCTGCACACAAATAAACAAACAAACAATCAGATAGACAGGGGTGAAAACATAACCCCTGTCCACCATCAGTGGGCAATCGGTGGAGGTAATGACAAAAATGAGGGAAATAGATACGGTGAAAGAAAAGATGGAGAGAAAGAAAGAGAGTGAGGGAAGGAAGGACATACCAAGAAAGGTTAGGGTTGGGGGAGATCCAGTAACACCAATTTATTGCATTAAAGGCATTTACTTATGTAAATAAAGGCAGTGATGGGTAGCATAGAAAGATAGTTCACAAACAGGCTGTTAAAAATAAGAATTCACATTGTTGCACATTTCTGCAGCACAAATTGTCATAGGTAAATTAAACTGTACAATGCCAAGCACACCGAAGGCATGGAAAGGAACAAAAATAACTATTCGTTTTGATACTTTCTCAACAATGAGAGTTTCGACTTGCATTTAAAAGTAGGGAAGCCAATAGTTGATCTTGTATTCAAAAATAGAGTGAATTCCAAAAATGAGGTCCAGTAAAAATACATGTATTTTTGAAAAGGTTGTTCTAGCAAATGGAAGGTGAAACATGTTCAGTTGTATTGTAGGATAATTATGAAGTTCATGGTTTTTTGGAAATAATTATGAAAGTGCATTCAGTAGATTGTTTCTATCTAAGTGATACATAAATGATCCATGGATTCCAGGGCTATACAAATGCAGTTCCTCTATCTGAATAATCTTGTTTTCATAAAATAAATGATTAGTATGTGCCCGATAACCTTTATTGCAGACATTACTTTTTGTAATCTCTCTATCGAGTACAGCCTGTGGCTGCTGGTTGTATCATTTGTTGGGACGTGGCTATGCCGCTGATGCAGTGTCCCCCTTACTAGTACACTGGTGCTCATGTTGCCGACCTCGGAAGGATGACAGGCTGAGTCAACCTCCTGGTGTATTTTAATTCAGCGGCTAACAGGGCTTGAACTCAGGACCCTAGGATCTCAAGCCGCCACCATAACCACTAAGCCAACACCAGGCTACTTTTTGTAATAATAATATTTTATTCAAAAGCAATTTGGAGGAATTACCCCAGCAAGTAAACTATAATTTAACTGCGACAAAATAGGAGTGGAATATAATATTAGAATGATTGATTTGGGGAAGAAATTCTTTAATCTATTCATGATCCCAATATTAGGAGATACTCTTTAACACAACTCATTTACATGCATTTTCCATGACAAGTGGTTATCAATAAACACACCAAGGAATTTGGTGCACTCTATCTTCTGCAATCTTTGTTCGTTTATGTGAATGGGTTCAGGGAGCATAGAGAGTGTATTTCTAAAAAGCATGAAATTTGTTTTAACCAGATTCAATGAAAGTCTATTTGACCTTATCCAATTTGATACATAGGCTAGCACAAGGTTTATTGTCTTGCTTAGAAGGTTGGGATCAGGATGAGAGAAAAAAAGGTTAGAATCATCGGCAAACAAAATAAATGACAAGACTTTGGATGATCGGTAAAAAATGATTAATGTAAAATATAAACTGTAGTGGTCCTAAAATTGAACCCTGTGGTACTCCACATGTCATTACTTTTTTATTAGATTGGCAATCATTGAGAGAAACAAATTGTTTCCTACTGTTGAATAAGTTCAAAACCATTCCAAGACTTTTCTCCTAATTCCATAATATAATTGTTTATGCAAAATAATTTCATGATCTATTGTATAAAACGCCTTGAAGAAGTCCAGGAAGATGCTGACTGTGTGAATTATTGTCGATGGCATTTGCTTCCTTTTCAATAAATCAAAGGAGGCGCAAAGCGCCCCTCCCTTTATATGGGATGGTTTCACTGTATGCAACTTTCACATGGGGACTGAAAATTCGTTTTGTTAATAAAGCATGGGTTGTGTTACGTTTCTCTCAGAAAACAAGGTGGAATTTTACATAAAATGTCAGATTCGTCTAGGAATTTAATTAACCTTGTGTAAATAACTTTTTTCAAGTATCTAAGAAAATGTGGTCAGACGGGATATTGGGTGATAATTACAAAGCTCATAAGGGTCGCTCTTTTTGACAATGGTGCCAACTTCAGGAATTTTCATCTTATCTGGTACAACTCCAGAAAAAAGTGATTGAAGATGTATGTTAGTGGAACAGATATGTCAGTGAGAATATTTTAATAAGGAAATTGTTAATACCATCATAGCCTGCACTTTTATGATTTAAAAAAAATCTTATACAATGTCAAAAATTTCATTTGGATGGGTATGAAATATAAATATCGTGTTTAGATTCTGACCATCCATGCAGTCATAAAAATTCTTGTTTCCAGTGGGAATATTTATAGCTGGGTCACTATCTGTGGTTACAAAGTAGTCATTGAAGTTTTCTGCAATAATATTTTTATTGTCAATAAGAAGCACACACATCTAAATAAGAGTTACCCTGTTTTGCTTCAAGCTCTTATTTCGGACACTATTTTATAAATTTCCAGGTACAATTTACATTATTTTTTTATTGTCATGAATTTGTTTTGCAAAATGATCTTTCTTGGAGTTTCTTAAAAGTTTAGTTAGTGTGTTTTTATTATAAATCTTAACATTGTATATCTTAACCGAGTATTAGGGGATGGATCATTTTTTTTCTATCTAGAGTACAAATTATTTTTCCAGTTTATGGATCTCGGGCTTTTTGTATAGTCCAGGAAGACCTGGGGCTTTTAATATAATTTGAGTGTTGTAGTGTTTGTATGGAAATGAATTCATCATAAGCATACATCAGTATTTGCATAAATTTATCAAAATATTTATCACAATCTTGCAACACTCGGGCCTCGGACCTCGGACCAGTCAATAAAATTTAATTTTTCTCTTAGTCTGACTATATTTTCTCTCGTTAATATACGTAAGGTTTTTGTTTGTTTGTTAAGACTTTGGACACTGAATAAAGCCAGGTATTTGCATAAAGACAGGAAAATGATCTGTGATGTCTGATAACACTATGCCGGCTTCAAGATATGGATAAATGTTCATTAATATATGATCTATGAGTGTTGCTAGTTGCTCAGTGATCCTTGTTGGTCTGATTATATGGCGTATATATGAACTGGAAAGTACACAGTCCAAGTAATCCTGGAAGAAAGAGTTTTCATTTCTGTTTATGAGATCTATGTTGAAGTCACCAATTAAAAAACAAAATTTGCTGGGAAAAATAGGATGTAATAAGTGTTTGAAATTCGTGCAAGAAATCATTGTTGTTGGAGCTTGGTGGTCTGTACATAACACCAATTGTAATTCCCTTTTTACCAGGATGAATGATTTCAATAAAAAAAATATTCAAGAACTGAAGTCATAGTATTTAGTTCAGCAAGTATCTTTACAGTTGTATATTGAGGAAATATAAACTGCAATTCTTCTACATCTGGTTTTCCTATTATTGTGACTAATTTAAAACCAGGAAGTGAAAAAAAGAGGACAAAGGTTGTCTGACAACCATGTTTCAGAGAGACCGATAATAGAAGTATTAAAGTTCACTTTTTCGAAAAGCATTCGTAAGCTTTAAAAATTCTTATTTATGCTTCTTATGTTGAAGCGTAGCATGGAAAACACATATTTATCCTGAGTTTTATGTTTGTCAAGAAATTGTTTTTCAGTATAGTTTCATGCTAAATTCAGAAATATATTCAGAAATATATTCAGAAAAATACTGAATGGCTGTATTAGGAGCTTTGTCATTTAGCTCAAAATTGTATGCTAATTCAGCTTGCTTTTCAAAGATGCAGCTATTTGGTTATCATGATCGTAATTTTCTGTGGGTGGCTTAGTATCCAACATATGCCTCGTATCAAAATTTGCCTCGTATCAAAATTTGAAACTCATCAGCTTCCAATGAATTTGAAGGAAATGCATCTGATATTGATCTATTCATCAAAGGGCAGCAATTGCTAAAGATAGGGAGTGTAAACAAGAAGAATTGGAGAGTCATTTTTATGAGCCAAACTCTTTTAGTAGCTGGAGCCTCTGGCGATGAGAATGGAGAAGGAAAAAAAGAATGAAAAGTGAAGAAACATAAGAGAAGTAACAATTAACAACGACATAAGAGAAAAAAGAATAGCACAATACAAAATACGAGGTGACATTGTGGCAAGGAAATTTCTGACATATTGGTGAAATCAACAAAGCAAAGAAGGTGAGGTTGCTATTTATAATAATAAAGGACACACTGAGCCTAAGAAAACAAATAACGCCAGAAAAAAAAAACCAGTTCATGATAGATACAATATAATGAAAAAACAAAATACATGTTGATGTGCAGAATCATATTCAAACAAGAAAAAAAAACAAAATGTCATAGTCCCCTGTTGTTTTAGTAATTTTGCTGTATGGTGTTGAAGGGTAGCCTATATTTATTTACAACTAAAATGGCCACCAGTCTACCAGTCGGCCATCCTTGATCAGATCGCAAAATAAAGGGAGGGGCATTTGTATGCCATCATGTACTGTGTTTCTGCCAAGTATGAACAAAATCAGACTATGCATGTATGAGAAATGGTTGGGGACACATTTAAGTAACAAAATGGTCACCAGTCGGCCATCTTGGATCTGATCTCGGAAAAAAGATGACTTGTGTATGTAAGCCATCATTCATTATCTGTGTACCAAGTTTAAACAACATCGGTAAATGCATGTCCGAGAAATAGTTGAGGACGTCTTCAACATCAGGTTTTTTTTCAACGAAAATGGCTGCCAGTTGGCCATCTTTGATTGCATCGTGAAACAAAATTATGTGCATATGCATACCATCATGTGTTGTCTTTCTGCCAAATTCGAATAAAATCGGTCCATACATGTCCGGGATATGGTTTCGGACGCACACACATACACGAAAATCGAGACTAAATCTATAAGCCCCTGTTTCAGACAAAGTCCAACAGGGGCTAATAATTATTGAGGTACATTACTGACGATATAAGGATCTGGGGGTGGTAATAGATATGGGAGGCAAGCAGGTAGCACAATGCCAGGCAGCTATAGGTAAAGCAAATAGGGTTTAGGTTGTTTTCGGAGGGGGACCATTTACAACTCAAACGAGGTGGTGTTAACATTGTACAGGAATTTAGTGAGGCTACATCGAGAATATTGTGTGTCGTTTTGGTCACCACAACTCAGGATGGACATAGATGCCATCGAGAGGGTTCAGCACAGGGCAACTCGATCAATTCTGGGCCGAGCTCGACTCAGCTATGAGGAGCGGCTGAAGGAGACAGGGCTTTATATACTAGAATGGAGGCGGTTCCGAGGAGATATGATAGAGATGTTTAAGATGATGAAAGGTAGAGATAAAATATGTGCAGATGAATTATTCAACAGAGTAGGCAGTGATAGTACCAGGGGCCATAGCCTGAGAGTAAAGAAGAGGAGAGTTAAGATGGTACCAAGGCAGGGGACTTTCACTCAGAGAGTAGTTAATGCATGGATTGGCCTCCCTGGAAAGTGGAAAGGTAGTGGCAGCAGAAACTGAAGATAAGTTTAAATTAGAATTAGATAGGTACCTGGAAGTTACGGAGATAGAGGGGGTATAGAGATGTTACACGACTTTTAGGTAGTTTGAGCATTGATGGGTGATTGTGTGCGTGTGTACGGAGTGCTGTTGGTGGGGGTCTTGTCAAGGGGTGTTGTGTGGTTGAAGGTGTGTGTTTTTAACCAAGCCTATGCCCCCTCCCCTGAGGAGAAGAAGAAGAAAAAAAAATACAGAAACTGCAAAAACATGTATAAAATCAAACACACAGCCATGCAATTTGCATAGACAAACATTGGCAGTAGAATGGGCCATACTGAAGAGCTCATTCACTTTCAACATGGCAGCTTCATAGGATGCCACCTTCCCAACAAGTCAGTTCATTAAATTTCTGCCCTGCTAGAGCTTCCCTGGTCACCTGTAAGTGCCGTTATTGTGAAGTGGAAACATCCGGGAGCAATAACAGCTCAGCCACAAAGTGGTAGGCCACACAAACTCACAAAATGGGACCGCTGAGTGCTGAAGCGCGTAGCACAGAAAAATCATTTGTCATTAGTTGCAACACTGACTCTGGAAGCAATGTCAGCACAAGCACTGTTCGTCGAGAGCTTCATGAAATGGGTTTCTATGGTCGAACAGCCACACACAAGCCGAAGATCTCCATGTGCAATGCCAAGCGTCGGCTGGAGCGGTGTAAAGCTCACCGTCATTGCACTCTGGAGCAGTGGAATTGGAAACGTGTTCTCTGGAGTGATGAATCATGGTTCACCATCTGGCAGTCCGACCGACGAATCTGGGTTTGGCGGATGCCAGGAGAATGCTACCTGCCCGAATGCATAGTGCCAACTGTAAAGTTTGTTGGAGGAGGAATAATGGTCTGGGGCTGTTTTTCATGGTTCAGGCTAAACGCCTTAATTTCATTGAAGGGAAATTTTAACACTACAGCATACAATGACATTCCAGACGATTCTGTGTTTCCAACTTTGTGGCAACAGTTTGCGGAAGGCCCTTTCCTGTTTCAGCATGACAGTGACCCCGAGCACAAAGTGAGGTCCATACAGAAATGTTTTGTCGAGATCGGTGTGGATGAACTTGACTGGCCTGCACAGAGCTCTAATCTCAATCCCATCAAACACCTTTGGGATGAATTGTAACGCCAACTGTGAGCCAGACCTAATCGCCCAACATCACTGCCCGACCTCACCATCGCTCTTGTGGCTGAATGGAAGCAAATCCCTACAGCAATGTAACAATATCTCGTGGAAAGACTTCCCAGAAGAGTGGAGGCGGTTATGGCAGCAAAGGGGGACCAACTCCATATCAATGCCCATGATTTTGGAATGAGATGTTGGACAAGCAGGTGTCCACATACTTTTGGCCATGTAGTGTACTGTATGTAAGCAGAGTACCCGCCTTTTGGGCGATCTTGTTCCAAGTGTGCAACTCATTCTTCTGACAAGTCCCTTTATTTGGGTGGTGTATAGGCAACAGACCGCTGCCTCGATCGCTCCCAAAAAGAAAAACAACCTGGGTTATGTAGATTGAGCAAAAACATGCGTTCTGCTTATGTGCATGTAATACATCATGGTTATATAACCCAGATAATTCCAATTGCATCCCCTGCTTCAAAAGGAAGAAAATGCCAAGATTGGCAATTTTTTTTTTTCCAAAACTTCATGGACTCAAATGAAACTTCAGAAAATACACCTTCAGGGTGTCCTAAGTAATGCCTGAAAGATTTACCTTCCTAGGTCAAATCTCTCGGAGGAGTGGATGAAACATTCATACAACATACTTTCCCTCCATTATATATAGATTATTATTATTATTATTATTATTATTACTATTATTGCTATCATGTGATCAGAAATTTGTTGCGAAAGAGCTTTCATACTCCCAAGGGTGCTCATTTACTTTGAAGTCTCATTTACTTATAAAACAGAACAAGCAATTGTCTTGCATAAAAAAAAAGCTCCTGACAATCCTTGTCTTCAAATATCTTGCTTACAGCCCATCTAAGGAAATTATGGGTGACATTATTTTTAAGCGGTGAACCTTTCCTTCCATCCATCCACCCATCCATTCTTCCATCAAAAATGAAGAAAAACCTTTGAAACACACCGTGTTTAATTCTAAAGCGTTCTAATGGGTTCCGTTCGTTTCTTGGCTTTGCCTATTTCATATTAAAAATACTAACACTGAACCGCTTCCTTTGGACACGCGTGTGATTTCTATTTTACACATTATGTATATGACACGTTACACGCGTAATTTACTCTGCATTTTACAAATCGCTGAAATTTCAGGTTATATACTAATACACATAACCCCCAAGTCGAGAACAATCCCATTACAAACCTGTACTTCTGTGTATCTTTAGTTTCGGTTTATCTCTTTTCCTTATGTACAATATGGTGCTTTAATTGCATGCACAGATTATCAAAACAACTCGATTTCGTTTTATAATACAATCTTATTTTCACTGTCATCTGCTTTTAATCATGTTTCTTTTTATGTGACTGCTTTTTGTCCTAAATGTTATAAATGCACTTTTCACGGTGTGACTTTCAAATACCAAATCTCTCCTGCACAACTGTGGAACTGAGATCCAATTTTTTTCTCCCAAATACCGAAACAAAATAAACTTTGTTGGATAAAATCGTACATGATGTTGATTGAGGTATGACGAGCAAAGAGATTCCGACGTTAATCCTTCATTGGAGCAAAAGAGGAAGGGTTAACAACCGAAACATCAGCCCCCACGACAGGCTGTTACCATACCTCGATCAAGGTCCTGTTGATTTCATCCATTGTTGTACGTAGATCAAGACTACTTAAACTAGCAAGACTAGTGGTTCATTCTACGAAATAAACTTGTACTTGTTTAATGAAAGGCCAAAAGACTTCTCGCTTTCCTCATTATGATGTTTTAAAATAACAACAAGTTTTCCTCTTGCGAAGGTTTAAAAAAACGAAACAGTTCTGTTTTACTTTAGCTTGAATTCTTCCAATACATTATCAATTTAGTTTGATTTCAGATTATTAAATGTTTTCATGTAGTCTGGTGAAACTGAAATTCACAACGTTTTAGACTCTTAACCAACTTTATTTTTTTGGGAATTTTCCTTCAATGCTAAAATATAAACACCTCACTCCAAGAATGACCGAGGGATTTTATTCCAAGATGTATCATAATTCATATCTGTGGCTGATTCAAAAAGTTATATGAACGAGATACTCGCACCAAAGTTCAAGATACATCATGTATAATGAGGGGTATACATACATAATGAATGCATGTGATATATATTTTCCCATCAATTATGTATTATATAGATATACATTAATGTTACATGCATATTAAACCAGAGAGTTGGGGTCAAAGCCACCCAATGCTCACCTGTTTATACATTTATCATTTTAAAAAGACTAGTCTAATAATATTTTTTATAAAGCATTGCAGTGAAGTCTGATCCAAATAATTTTAAAGCAATATATGTATTTGTATATTGTCATCAGTAAAAAATAGTGTGGTAGATAAAAACATTAGAAAGGAAATAACTTGCACCAAAAACTTTAACATTTTCACACTGACGCTCACGCTCACGCTCACGCTCACGCCGGGGTTATCGCTATAGCTCTCTGTTCTTCGAACAGGCGAGCTAAAAACGAAACAATTGGCATGACTTGGACTATTGTGACTTTATAGAACTCGTTGAACACTCCAATGGTAGATTCACGAGCGAATGTAAAGTTTGCAAATGTCTAACCAGGGGGCCGGGACCCAATCAATACAGGACCCCTGGAGACTGTGGGATACAATCCGCAAAGCCCGACCAGGGCCCTGAGACCTCTCCCAGACCTCTGGGTGTGAAGTTCAAATGTGTGGATCTGCAGGACCTAACAGTGATCACTAACAGTGATCATCAGATTTTAAATTTACACAAGTTTAAGTGTAACTACGATGGAACGACATGCTCACAACAGCCAGATGTGCTAATTTGCTTATTCTTCAATAGATACATTTATGTAAGTCATAAGTGTATAAATGCATTTGATATCCAATATATCATGCTCTTTCTAACCACTGACTAATATTAAAGATCGGTACCTTCCGGGTGATGTAGAAAGCTGAAATTTTTCAATTTGACAGACATCAAAGCTGATATACCGGGAAAAATCACAGAACCATTGGAAAGCATCTTTAAATGAAAATATAAATTAATGAAAATAAATAAATGAAAAAAATTAATGCAGGTGAGCGACCCGAGACAATGAGGAAGTATGGTAATTTTTTGTGCCGACGGACATCGAAGATGATACAATAGGAAAATCACAGAACTGTCAGAATGCATCCATAAATGAAAATATAAATAAATAAATGAAAAATCGAATGCAGGTGAGCGACCTGTGACAATGGCGAAACACGGTTCTTATGCTTACACATTATGTAAGCACACCCCGCTAGTGTGTGTGTATATGTGTGTGTGTGTGTGTGTGTGTGTGTGTGTATATATATATATATATATATATATATATGTATATGTATATATATATGTATATATATGTATATATATATATATGTATATGTATATATATATGTATATATATGTATATATATATATATATGTATATATATATATATGTATATACATATATATATATATATATATATATATATATATATATATATATATATATATATATATATAAATATATATATATATATATATATATATATATATATGTATATATATATATATATATATATATATATATATATATATATATATATATATGTATATATATATATATATATATATATATATATATATATATATATATATATATATATATATATATATATATGTATATATATGTATATATATGTATATATGTATATATATATATATATATATATATATATATATATATATATATATATATATATATATATATATATATATGTATATATATATATATATATATGTATATACATATATATATATATATATATATATATATATATATATATGTATATGTATATATACTATTATACCTTGTTTGTAGAACTTTTTGAACATCCTGTGTAGTTTATGATTAGAATATTTAGAATTACAATAATTATTGTCCACAAGCATTTATGGTAATTGTATTTGATCTTTTTGTTTTCACATAAGATTCACAGGCTTCTGTATGGAGTGCAATGAGATTTAGAGAAGAAATGGAAAGGAAATGGAAATGGGAAGTGGGGGGAGGGGGAAGGTGTGGAGTGATTACACAGAAAGAAAAGAAAGATCAAACAGAATTAAAGAGCATGTGCTGATAAATAAAATTGGCCCACAGTTGCTTGGGAAAAGCGATTTCACAATACCAAAGGGAAACTAATCATCGACTTCAAAGAAATGATAAAAAATATAATATAAATGTGGAGACGATAAGTGAATTTATGAAAAAGGGCTGAACGAGGTGTAAATACAGCACAGCCACGATGAGTCAAATGTCCTTATCTGTGGCTCATTTCCTTCAATGTGCTTGACATACTGAGTACACCCAAAACAGCACCGTATGCACAGTTTATTGACCCCACTATACAATTAGATACCGTTGGACCCATATCTCCTGAAGTCAATCTCTAATGTCTTTGCATACAAATGAAGACGACCACAAACGAGTGGATAAAACAACTGAAAACGCCACCACCTTTTGTAATCTTCCGTTTAAACTGCACTGGAATCTTTTTTTCTTCTTCTGAAATTCAACATGTCTGCCTTGAAGATATAATTAACGCACAATGGTGCATTCCATTCATTTGGGGCACATGAGAGCATAACTGACAGCGTAAATTAGCATCATTCACACCATTAAAGTAATAATTGATTTCCGACATCCCTTTTCTGTTTAAGGCCCAACTTCAGCCTTCTTACGATTTTCTTTGGTTATGTTAGCTCAAATAATTGGGCTGGCAGGATGGCTTCAAGGTAGGGACACAGAATGACCTCTAAGCCAACTCACCTGGGTTTGAATCTCGGCAGAGCTATAAATTGCAGTCCTGGTGTCTCCTGTCTCTTGGATGAATGTTAAACTGGTGTCCCGTCTGCTAGCGTTAGTCGGTGTACGTTAGTAATACCATGGTGTTCTTTGTTAAGAGTGCATGCACTATCGCTAGCATCCTGGCCAAATTCCAAATTCAAGTCGCAGGCTGTTGCGAAGAATTTGCAATACCTTTTGCTCAATAAATGCATAATTTGCTCTCGAGGGATAGCTGCAAAAAAGCAGTTACTTTATTGATAAACATTTCAACCCCTATTAACTAAGCCCACCTCTTTCCTTCCTTAGAGTTTGCTGCTTTATCCATTTTATCAATGCCGTGCATGTATCCTCATTCTTCCCCACATCCCTTATTACCTCCACCACCGAAGGTGGACGGAGGTTATGTTTTCACCCTGACTGTCTGTCTATGAGCACAATATCTTAAAGTTGTTGACTGATTCAGATGAAACTTGGTGGAAAGGTTTGGTGTGTGAAAAGGAAGAATTGATTCAATTTTGGTGAAGATCCCAATCCAGATCAAGATCCGAAAATATTTCAAGTGATTCTTCACCATGGAGTGAAAGGGCTAAAAATGATATATAGCACGATAGCTCAAAAGATTGTGGATGGATGCGGACAAAACCTGGTGGACAGGTTGATTGTACAACAAGGACGAATTGATTTGATTTTGAAGATCCAGATCCGAAAATTTTAAAGTGATTCTTCACCATCTCCCACGATGAGGCTGAGTCTTTGGGCCTCTCACTCTCTCACCGCAGGCTGGTCGGTCGTCTTTCTCTCTTCTACCATCTCCAATCTGGTCTTACACCCCTGCTCTGTCTGCGATTTGTCCCCACCATATTTCCGCAGGGCGCTCAAGGTCCGCCAACAACCCTCTTCTGCCTTCTGGTAAAACTACCAAAATCACGAATCACTGCTCACCTTCACCCTTTCATTCCTCTTTCCCCGCCTTTGGAATAAACTCTCGCACTCTCTTCAATCCCATTCTTCCATCCAGGCCTTGAAAACAGCTGTTCACCACCACCTCTTATCTTCCCCCATCCAAAACCTTGATCTTTTCTCTCCCCGTTAATCCACCCCAAACCCACCTCCTTCAAATTTCTTGCTTTCCTTCCTGAAAGTCCCTGTAATGGTCATCTTGTATACCCCATGTTCCCCATACCATCCCTCTCCCTTCCACAGATCTCCTAATGTCTCTGCTCCCCACTGTTTTGTCCTTCCCTCTCCCACCCCTTTTGTCTCATGCCCCCGTTGCTGCGCACTGTGTGTTATCTCTCATACGAGCCTCGACAAGGCATACAAAAAAAGAAAATAAATTGAGAGATGAGGCAAAAAAACGAAATATAGCATGATATTTCAAAAAGTTGTGGACAAGTTATGACCAAACTAAGTACATAAGTTGGTAGGTGAAAATAACCACCTGCTTAGATTTTGGTTCAGATCCGGATCCACATCTGGTCTATCAGTGGGATACAAAACGTAAACTGTTTAGCCTGGCAGAGGTTTGCGCTCTATCGAGTGCCATTTTAGTTTATCCAAGTCACCATCTATTTTGTCCCTCAACCCTGCTGCTGGTGTGGTTTCCCGCTCTCTTTTTACTGTCCATTTTGTTCTTTTGCGTCCTGATCCGTTCAGTGTTCTAGCTCTTCCACAGAGCCTCGAACCTATATCCAAACAAAAAAAACATTTCCTACCTACTCATCAACCATCCTGCTTGTTGCCCTTGGTAAGAACTTTAATGATATTTGTCTCAGGATTATGTACAACAGCAAGTTGCTTTAAATGGTAATCTTGGTTACTCTTAATTAAAATACCTGTTGAATTTGTACCCAAAAATATTTTGTGCAATTCAGCAAACCCTTCTCTATAAGTCTCCATCATAACTTTCAAAATAATCCAGAGATCAAGTAAAATTTAGATGTTTTTTTGCTCCTCTAAAGGTTTAATTTTGGAGCATGTAGAAGAGGATCGTTGTGTTTTAAAGATTTGAGTTTCGTTGCGGTGATGGCAGCTCCAGCAAATATCTTTCTCTATTTTAGAATAAGTAAATGCCTTGCTCGCTTTCGATTGCTCAGGGCATCTGTGTACACGTTTGGCCCTGACGATTCCAGTAAGGGTGAAACTGGTAAGGTTGCTTGATCCGGCATCCATGTGCGACCATTGTAAGTGTGTTCACCGATGCCTTGTACAATCTCTTTCAGCCATCTCTGGTGGGGAAGCAATTTGGCTGCTTGATCAGTCTCTTCAGCAAAGCTTTGTCTGTGTTTCCAAATTACAAATAGCTAACACATGTTTTTACTTCCACTGCAACCAACATCGAAATCTTTTGATTACAGCTGTAAAAGCAAGTGTCAGATGTTGGTGAAATTTTTTTTTATGATTAATAATTTTATATACTCGGTTTTCTTTTTGCACGTTAAAATTCTACCTTTACTTGCAGATGATGACCGAGTGTAATTTATCAATTAGATTCTGAATTTCCAATCGAATTATGTTAACTCTCTTTTTGCTCCAACGAAGAGTGAACACCCAAAGCATCGGCTCCTCCTTGCTTCCCACGGCGGTTAGCATAGCTCAGTCAATGTTCTGTTGATTCCATCCATTGTTCTACCTGTCCACTGATGCAGGTTGACACTAGCCTTCACCAGCATGTCTACTGCTTTATTCTAACTTCTAAATGGTTGATTTTGTTTCGTCAAATGACAATATACTGTAAATTATTTTTTGGAGGTATTTTTTGTGAATTTAAAAAGCTTTCTTTGGTGTGTTTCTTGGTCACTTTATGCATCCTTCTTTGGCTGGAAGAGCATGTGGGTGTGTGTGTATATGTACACACATATATATATATATATATATATATATATATATATATATATATATATATATATATATATATATATATATATATATATATATACTGTCTTTGTAGATATATGTATATATACACACACATGGTGAGTCAATGGAATGTGATGGTTTTTAAAGCATTATTGTGGAGAACCTGGCTGTATAAATAGCAGAACGCTTTCAGTTGAAAAACAGCAGTACAATACAATATTAATAATCTGTGCTTATTTAACAAAAACAAAACATCTTTTACGTGGCCTCCACCACAACGGACACATTCATGTAATCTAGTTTGGATTTGAAATCGTCCATAACCCGCCACAATAAACCTGTGTCAATTGCTCGAATTTCTTCAGTAATGTGTTCTTTCAATGCCACGATGGTGCGAGGTTTGGTGGCATAAACGTGTGACTTCAAGTATCCCCATATGAAGTAGTCAGCAGCTGTTAGATCAGAGGACTAGGTGGCCAGTCAATATCTCCAAATCGTCGAATATTGTCTGCACCTGCACTACCGATTTGCAATAAAAAAATACCCTTACCGCAAACATGCATTGTGGTACCGACCAATTCTCCATACTGTCTCTCGCTACACTGACAGGAGAAACTGCGTAACTTGCAGATCACGTGACACACAAGGTCTCCCCCACCACAGCGTGCCTTTAGTAGCAGCTGCTTTCTGAAAACTGTCACATTCCATTGATTCACCCTCAATGTGTATATATATATATATATAAATATATATATCTATATATATATATATATATATATATATATATATATATATATATATATATATATATATATATATATATAGATTGTTACGAATTTGGAATTTGATTGCACACAACATACAGGTTCCTTTAGTAAGCTATGTCGATAAGTGCTTGTTCCCGAGATAGCCCACCTTCCATGGTTTAAATGTTCAGAAATAGATTAGATGTGCTGTGGATCGATTTAATAGTTCGGGAACGAAACAATGGAGGCGTCCCTCCCCCTCTTCTGTGAAGAGGAAGAAGAACCCTGCCGTCCCGTGACTCATGATGTCAACAACTCCCTCCCACCCGTGGTTGAGCGGGGGATGGATCACGAGGGCATGAGTCATGCCGGGCACGGGGGAGGGGGGCGGAGAAGGATAAAGAGGAGATCCTTTCTTGGTTCGTGTTCTGAGTTGGAGAAGGGAGTTGAGGGTAGTCGTTCAGCAGACCTTCGGGTACTGTTTGGCTTAGGTAGGGTTGAGGCCTTCGGAAGCTTTTTGCTTCGGCTGGCTCAGTGAACTTTGGCTGCGGCCTGGCTCGGGAGGAGGCTTTTTGCTTTTGTGGTTCAGTGGGCCTTCGGCTTCTGCTTGGCTCGGTAGACTTCTTGGAGAGCTGCTTTGTTTTGTTAAGCAAGTCGAGGTGGTTGCTCGGCTCGAGCTGCGAACGGTGGCTTCTTCTTCTTGGTTCATGGAGCTCTTTGTTCTCTGTTTGGTTCCCGGCTTGGTGCGACTCATCGACCTCTTCTTGGAGGTGGTTCCTCGGGGAAGCTGTGCATCGTCGGGAAGGATCGGCGCCTCGTCTCACCAGCACGTGTTGAGAAGCCCGGGAGGATTCTCGGGAGCTCGGGAAGGATCGCGGCTCATGGCGATTAGATCCAGCTTGCTCTCGCTGGAGCCCGGGTCCGAACAACTTGAAGACCACACGAGGTGGAGAGGTTCGAGATAGGTTCTGGGTTTCAGCTCACCTGTCCTCCGAGCTGGAGCCCGTTATTAAAGGCCTCAGCCACCATTTCTTCGGTGTGTGTGTGTGTGTGTGTGTACGTGTGTCCGTGGGCCTGTGTCTACTAAGTAGTAAAAACTGTTAAGTGATTGTGTTGTAGTTCTCCTGTCATGCGTGTGTGGCCTTGTATAATTGCATACGTGTTTTGCCTTGTTTAATTGCATACGTGCATGCCTGCTTACGTACTTTATTACAATAAATGTACTTGTGTTAATGCAAACCTGTTTGTTGCGTCCTCTTCCCTCAATTGAGCTGCCATCTTGCTCTCGGAATATAGTTGGTTTTAAATAGCCGGTAAAGTGATCGGGTCCAACGGGACTGCGCAATACTACACTGCTCGGTTATCCCAAAAGGAAGCGAGCTGCTTAAGCGGCTCGTTTCCAAGCGGTCTCGTTGAGGTACAATCTCTCGGTAGTCTACCCGCGCGATTAATTAGGTATATCGACAATTTGGCGATTGACCCTGTAGCGCGGGTAGAGTGCGGACAAGGTTGTGGTGTGCTTAAAAACACACCCGTGGCTGGTTTCCGGTGTTTATCTGGAAAACCGCGACTGGATTGTCCGTTCGGTGGGCGAAGCGACCGCTATTGGTTCGACGCGGTCGTTCGCACGCCGACGGGCGGGAAATCTACAACACTGGTGTCGAGGAGCGGGAAACAAACTCTCCCGCCTCCAACAAAATTAACGGAACTGGATCAAGGGTGTGCGAGGCGATCCTCCGGTTCCATTAAATTCCGAGCTGTTTAAATTTATTTCCGATAAGCAAAATGGCGGTTCAAGGCTAACGGGAGCAGGGGGTAATGGATGTAGAAATATTAGAATCCATGGCTCAGGCCGAAATCCCCGTGCAGGACATTCCCATAGAGATGCAGGTTGAATTTCCCCCACAACCGAACCCAGAACCTGAAATGGGCGTGGGAGCGGCCGTGGTGTATGACACCCCTCCCCTCCCCCGTCAAAATCCCTCCCCGGTCCCCAGCGAAACTGCGACCGATGAGGGCGGATCGGTTGCATTGAGAGTGGACCAGATATTGGCAATGCTGGCAAAAATGTATGAAAAAGCGTGCAAAAGGGAAAACAAAATGGATACGAATGCAAGCAAGGCGAGCAAAGAAATAAACAACAAAATGAATGAAAATGCGTGCAGGATCGAAAACAAAATGGATACGAATGCGCAGCAAATGAAAAACGAAATGAAAAACGAAATGAAACAACTGCGGGGTGACATGCAGAGCATGGGGCGAGGCCTGCAGGCGGGCATAATCGCAATTGCGTGCAACGAAGCGCGGACGGTGGAGTGCAAAATGGCGGCGCCACGTGCTCGAGCGAGTTAGCTGAGGGGAGTGTGGACTGTGTCGGCCCCGCAGTGGAGGACAAAGTAATTCGGGAGACGCGTTGGGCGAGACTCGTAACGGCAGAGAGAGTGACGGTGACACAGAAGGAAAAATTAAATGGTTGTGATGGCGACGTGTAAGAGACACGTGGAGTCGACGGAAATAATAAAAGAAATAACAGACACGGGAGGTAGAAACGGTAGAGGAGAGACTACACGATAAAGACGAAAGTAAAGACGAGCGCACACACATGGAGGTAGTGGAGGACAATGAAGGGGAGCTCGGGGAATGTCTCGTGACCCGATGCAAGCAGCCAGATAGCCTCCTTATGGAACGAGGGGAGGGAATATTCCTCCTTGAAGCGGATCTCGACCAGGTGGGTCCGGTCGAGCTTTGCGAGTTAGAGGGGGCGAGTGCTGTAGACTGGTACACACGGAGCTTGGGGTGTTTGGAGACCCCGGAACCCCTTGTAGCGCGAATCCCCATTGTGAATGTCCCGGTGTGTGTGTTCACGAGTGTGGCAAAATGCGTGCTGAAACGCGCGCATGGCGTGGGTGAAAGGTTGTGTGTGAAAGAGACCGCGTGTGTGAGTAAAATGGTGTGCGTGGTGCAAGTGAACGGCCGTGTGTGAGAGGGACCGTGTGTGTGAGGTCGCTGTTTGTGAGGGAGATGGCGGTCGGCATGTGCAAACATGCAACCGCATGTCAGAGTGTGAATGTCATCTCGAGGTGTGTGAGCCTCGTGGCACGTGGGAGTTTGTGCGCGAGAGTGCGACGACGACGGTGCCTGATGGTGGACAAAGGCCGAGTAGCGGCTGTAGCTGTTTTTGGAACCGTGCCGGGTTTGCACGGTAGCGCGCGGGGGAGGGGGGGGGGGTCCGTGCCGTGCTACGCACGAGGCCACCACGTGCGCGCCTGCGGGAGTGAAACCCGGTCCGGAAACGCCGTGGTGGATTCGAGCCGACCCCGCAGACGGACAGAGCTAGGCTGGATAATGGATTTGGACCGGACGGGTTCTCCACGCGAGCGTGATTGTGAAGCTCCGACGAGCAGAGCATGTGTTCGCGTGGGGAACCCCTCGAGATGCGAGGCTTCTTTTTAATGCGCAGGGTGACGTCGTGGCTGCATGGTTGGAATCCGGCAGGAGGGGAAGTTCCTGCCCGATGGTACTGTCCGAGGAGGGACGAGGTGCGCGAACAGCTGCCATGACGTCACGGGGAAAGGAGAGCAGGTTGCGAGTTGCCACGCTTGTGCGGAGAGAGAGAGACAGAGACAGAGACAGAGACAGAGACAGAGACAGAGACAGAGACAGAGACAGAGACAGAGACAGAGACAGAGACAGAGACAGAGACAGAGACAAAAAAAAAACCCTCGCTTCGGGTGAACAAGATTCCTGAGCAAGGGGTGGAAGACACCCCTGCCCGAGCACAGGAACTACTAGTTAGGGGGATTGGTTAGCGATAGTTAGACCGGCTTCATGGGGCAGGGACAAGGCCTCATGGAGCCCCTGGAATGGATTAGTTAGAGGGATTTCAGTTTAGATTTAGGAAATGGGAATTTTTGGATTTTCTGAGACACGGACAGACGGGAAATGTGTAGTGGAGACGTAGTTTAGCTACGTAGAGTAAATGGAACGTGCATTGATGTAAGGGATGACGAGGGAGCGTGAGTTAGCTTGGGGATTTAGTTAGAAGAATAGCAGTATAGAGTGTTGGTTGAGTTGCGAAATGGAAAGTGTGTGAGGAATGAGTGTGGGACAGTGCGCCCAAGTGTGTGAGTGGAGCGAATGTGGTATGCATGGTGCGATGACTGATTGGGGGGAGGACTGATTCCCACCCAAGTGACCCCGGGGTCAGTTTAATGTTTAGTTAGTGGGTAGTGAAATTTATTAAAAGGAGGCCGTTTTGTTGTTTGTGTCGAGAGAAGGCACGAAACCCGTTTGGAGGGGTGCAAGAGTTCATGGACTGGCTGGGAGCGTGGCTGTGGAAAGGTGAGTTTTGTTTAGTGGGCACCCCGGGCACCGGACTAGTCAGCCAGAGTAGGCCAAGGGCCCAAGATGGGCCGGGATAGTGTAGTGGGCATGGGCGACCCGTCGGAAACGGGACCCGTAGCGCCAGAATGCCACGGGGGCAGTGTAGTGGGCACGAGCGACCCTCGGAAAGGGACCTGGGGCATCAACACGCCACGTGCGCATCGGAGGGGGCAATGCCAGAGAGGGCAACCCCCCGCGTTGTCAGGAGCAGTTAGGCTCGGAGGCAGCCTGCGGGCCTGGGGGTGCCATGTTTAGAGTTTGGCAGAGGGGGAGTTCCTGCCAGTTGAGCAACGCTGCCCAGCCAGGAAATTGTGCGAGGGCACGAATGAAAATTTGAGGGCAAGGCCCAAATTTATAATGGACACCAACACAGACGATGGGAATCATGGTTTCCAGAACCGATAGTTTTAAAGTGTGAGGCGTTTTTGGAAAGCCCCGGGGTAGTTTCAGGTTAATGAATGTTAGGATAGTTAGGAGATGTACCCCTTCGCACCATCCATCCCTTCGCTCATTGTAGGCCGCTGGACCCACTTTGGGGTAGATCGCAGAACTCTGAGGAGGCCATTCTGAGTCTTCATTGGGCCTCGAGACAGGACACTAGCTCTCCCTATTCCCCTCCAGAGAGGGAACGTAGGGGTTGGGAGTAGGCTAGGTGGACATGATAGGCAAGCCTGACAAAGATGATAAAGGGGGGTTAGGGAGACAATTATAAAAGGGAAATAAAAATAAAGAGGGGTGAAAAGTTGTTGTGTTTTCTGGCAAATTAAGGGAGTGGGTATGGACAGAGACAGGCAAAGGCGATAGAGTGGGGGGAGACAGTAGGCTCGGTTCGAGCCTGCCTTCAGAGCGGCTGGCACCACCGCACTCCCTCCAGACCTGATGGAACCACACCAGAGGCCGGCCAGCTTCACCTGCCAGCCTGTTGTGCTGCAGCCGCCTGTTCTGCATGGGCTTGCCTTGCCATGCCTCGTTTGCCTGCCTCTGCCATGACCCCATGCCTGCTAGCTCTTGTTTGCGTTTGCCGCTGTGTCCATCCATCACCATGTGGGCCAGGAACATCCAGTTTTGCAAGGACTGCCCTGCAGGCAGCCTGTGCATCCATCATGCTCATTTGTGTTTTGCGACCATCTCCATCCATTCCCCTGCATCAATGGACTTTGAAACGACTTTTACCTTCTCCCCTTTCACAGATCACAAGTCCTGGGTCATGGTTAAGTAATGGTTAAGTCAAATGAAAATTGTAAATACGTGGAACCTCACCTGCATGTTTGTTTTAGCGCCTGCAATTTTAGTTAAGTTGTCCGAATGAGTCTGTGAGAGTTTGTTCAGTTAGTTACGCAGCACATTAGATTATTTATCGTTGCGACACGTATAAAGAAATGTCGCACTCAGCAATCCGAAGGTAGAACGTACTAGGGGAAAACTTACACATGCTGGTCGCACGAAAATTTGACGACTCGGGACGAGTCTGTAAAAAGGGGAGGCCCCCTCCGATGCGTGTTACGAATCTGGAATCCGATTGCACACAACATACAGGTTCCTTTAGTCAGCTATGTCGAGAAGTGCTTGTTCCCTAGATAGCCCACCTTCCATTGTTTAAATGTTCAGAAATCGCTTAGATGCGCTGCGGATCGATTTAATAGTTCGGGAACGAAACAATGGAGATGTCCCTCCCCCTCTTCTGCGAAGAGGAAGAAGAACCCTGCCGTCCCGTGACTCATGATGTCAACAACTCCCTCCCACCCGTGGTTGAGCGGGAGATGGATCACAAGGGCATGAGTCACGCCGGGCGTGGGGGAAGGATAAGAGATCCTTTCTTGTTTCGTGTTGAGAGTTGGAGAAGGGAGTTGAGGGTAGTCGTTCAGCAGATCTTCGGGTCCTGTTTGGCTTGGGTTAGGGTTGAGGCCTTCGGAAGCTTTTTGCTTCAGCTGGCTCAGTGAGCTTCCGCTGGGCCTGGCTCAGGAGGAGGCTTTTTGGAGGCTTTTTGCTTTGGTGGTTCAGTGGGCCTTCGGCTTCTGCTTGGCTCGGTCGACTTCTTGGAGAGCTGCTTTGTTTTGGGAAGAAAGTCGAGCCGGTTGCTCGGCTCGAGCTGCGAATGGTGGCTTCTTCTTCTTAGTTCGTGGAGCTCTTTGTTCTCCGTTTGGTTCCCGGCTTGGTGCGACTCATCGACCTCTTCTTGGAGGTGGTTCCTCGGGGAAGCGGCGCATCTACGGGAAGGATCGGCGCCTCGTCTCACCAGCACGTGTTGAGAAGCGCGGAAGGATTTGCGGGAGCTCGGGAAGGATCGCGGCTCACGGCGATTGGATCCAGCTCGCTGTCGCTGGAGCCCGGGTCCGAACAACTTGAAGACCACATGAGGTGGAGAGGTTCGAGATAGGTTCTGGGTTTCAGCTCACCTGTCCTCCGAGCTGGAGCCCGTTATTAAAGGCTTCAGCCACCATTTCTTGGGTGTGTGTGTGTGCGTACGTGTGTCCTTGGGCCCGTGTCTACTAAGTAGTAAAAACTGTTAAGTGATTGTGTAGAACAGTTGTCGTTCTCCTGTCATGCGTGTGTGGCCTTGTATAATTGCATACGTGTTTTGCCTTGTTTAATTGCATACGTGCATGCCTGCTTACGTACTTTATTACAATAAATGTACATGTGTGAATGTAAACCTGTAGGTTGCGTCCTCTTCCCTTAATTGAGCTGCCATCTTGCTCTCGGAATATAGTTGGTTTTAAATAGCCGGTAAAGTGATCGTTTCCAACGGGACTGCGCGATACTACACCGCTCGGTTATCCCAAAAGTAAGCGAGCTGCTTAAGCGGCTCGTTTCCAAGCGGTCCCATTGAGGTACAATCTCTCGGTAGTCTACCCGCGCGATTAATTAGGTATATCGACAATTCGGCGATTGACCCTGTCACGCGGGTAGAGTGCGGACAAGGTTGTGGTGTGCTTAAAAATACACCAGTGGCTGGTTTTCGGCGTTGATCCGGAAAGCCGCGACTGGATTGTCCGTTCGGTGGGCGAAGCGACCGCTATTGGTTAGACGCGGTCGTTCGCACGCCGGCGGGTGGGAAATCTACAACAATATATATATATATATATATATATATATATATATATATATATGTAGACATACATACAGTACATCTATATATTATTAAACTCTCATCATGTATGTGCGTATGTATGTATGTTCCTGAAATACAGCCAAAACGGTACATGACAGTGCAAAAATTTAGGGCCACCTCACTCACCATTCTCCTGCTGTGTGCAGTATCAAGTTTCCTTCAAATCAGACAACGAAAAGATTATTAAAAAATCAATTCCCGATTCAATCAAGTACTCTTCGGGAGTATTTGATGAATGCAAGCAACCTCAACAGTATAGTTCGCTGGAGCTATCTTGTTTTTTTGTTTTTTTTTCTTGAAATGATTTTTTTCATCAACCGCTGTCACAACGGGAACCCAACGGGTTCACGGGTCGTCTTGTATACTATACACCTTTATATCTTTTATTTTGGCATGTCCGAGACTATTTTGAGGATCTCATGCATGGTGGAACCTTTTGAACGCCCTATATATATAATACTGCAATTGGGCATTAATTTATGTGATTTACGATGGTGCTTAATTAGATGGTAATTTATACAGCATTGCGTGGCAAGGTTGCTTTGAGTACAATTAAAACAATTTTGACTTGTGACATCTCATCCTTTTGATGTATCCACATTAATTACCTCCACCACTGAAGGTAGACAGACGTTGTGTTTTCGCCCCTGTCTGCCTGTCTGTCTGTCAGCAGGATATCTTTAAATGTTATGGACGTATTTGGACGAAATTTGGTGGACAGGTTGGGTGTGTGACAAGGATGAATTGACTACAATTTGATTAAGGTCCAGATGCAGATCTGGCATAACAGTGGGATAATAAACGTAAAATGTTCAGTCTGGTGGAGGAGTGCACTCTATCGAGTGCCATTTTAGTTGTGTGTGTGTGTTCAGGCTCCTCTTGTGAGGTGTGTGCAGTCAGTAAATTCACTTTCTATGTTATAGATTGACTTGTTTACTGATTCCATCTGATTATGTAGCTAATGATACTGAGATTATAGGTTGACTTGATTTGTTCAAAGACTCCTCATGCCCTTGTGTTAATGTTATATAAAAGTGACAATAAAGTCGTTGCATTCCACTGCTTATAATTCCCAAGCTGAAATACAAATGCTCGCATTATTAAGTTTGTATACACTGAGGGTCATGAGGAACAGTTTTGTTTTTGTATGCTGTACAAAGTCAAGGCTGGTGGAAGAGCTAGAACGCTCAACGTTCATGATGCAACAGAACAAAAGGAACAGCAGAAAAATGGGGGAAGCACTAACACCAAAGTTGAAGGATAAAATCGAGGGAGACTTGGACAAACAAGGGATAGAGGGAGGAAATAGGGGTAGGGGAGGATGCATAGAGTGGACAAGATGGATACAGAGGCAAACTCAGAATCTTGGAGAAAACCTTGCAGATTTGGCCACTGGGAGGCACCACCTACGCTATGTGCTGTCACCATGAAATAAATCACTGCTTCATCCTCTAAAATAGGTTCAACCTGAAATTGAGGAGAAATTCTGTTTACTGACTTCTCTATAGACACCCGAACCATTTGGCAGCTCTGTAAAGTTTGTTTGCAGAAGAGAATAATGATACCTCGATGCAATATTTGCTCTCATTAAAGCCAAAGGAAGCAGTGCTTCTGGTTTCCGACCTACCCTAATTTTTTGGCGTGTCTACAAAATTGCTTTTAATTCGATTTTCCTGTGACTCACTCCACCCGACTCTCAATAAACTAGGATGACATAATCACCGAAAAAGCCACTGGTATGCACAGCTGTGACGTCATATTTTGGTCCCCCGTGAGTGATTTCATACAACTTGCATCAATTTTTTTCTGGTGAAAAATAAACCTGTCAAATATTGTTCCATTGGCCTTCCCCTCCCCCATTTTACCCATTATTAAAATGTGCACATACTTGCAGCATTTCAAATGGGCGGGATAGGGGAGGGAGGGTGAGGGTGAGGGTGAGGGAGAGATTAAAAAAATATAAGGAAATGCGATGAATTTATACAGATATCCAGTGATTTTTGAGAACATTAATAACATTATTTAAATGGAAACCTTTATTAAAGAAGAGAATGAGCTCCAAACGGCCACTCTTGAAATTAAATCGTCTGAACATCTGAAAGATGTTTAACATATCCAGGTCAATTTCAGAATCTGAAAGGAAGTTGAAGTGATGGTGGAGTGTGCAGGAAGGGGTGGGAGGAGGAGAGGTTGGGGGTTATTAGGGGATTGTGGTAGGGTGAGGTGAGTGTGGGTGGGTGTTGGCTACCACGATTGGCATTTGTATGCCTGTGAAAGTGACACATTCATATCAATTTAAATATTTATATTCTTTATTTAAAAAAAAAAAAACCCTGACCAACTATCATTATTTTCAGTTCTGATATCTGACACATTTTAATCTCAGGTGGAACAAATTGTTGAGGTGAGATAACATCGCGTGCAGTCAGTCAATGAGTCAGTATGTACGGTAAACACTCGGATCTTCTTCTCAGAAACTACACACACGACTTCGATGAAACTTGACCACAAACTTCATCAATCGTGATGCTAAAACTAATAGTCCTATTTTCACGAAACTTTGTAGAACTTCTGAAAACCAGGGCCTCGCGATGGCTTGCAAATCCCACCAAAAATTGCACATTAAGTAGGTCAATTTAAAGGTCAAAGGTCATTATGATCCTAAGATCACTACTTTCGACTTCTCAAAAAGTATTCACCTGATTTCGATGTAACTTGGTAGGAATCATCTCTGCATGGTGCAGTTCCAAGCTTGTTCAAACCATCGGCTAATTTACATACGTTGTGGGTCATCCACACATATCAATGGTTACCTGGTTCTACCAGGTGAGCCCAGGGGAATTGCCCTCATTTTTATTGTTCGGAGCAAGGAATAAAAATCGATAATAATGCCTTATGCTTATTCATTTTAATTACTGTCCAATCATCCTTTGACACATGTTATCATTACTATAACAATTGAATATACTGTGGGGTTTTTAATAGATACTTAAAATTCAGAGAAATATTTGTTTCTAGAATTAAGGACATCCATTTGGCGTTGGTACTCAAACGTTGTTATTTTTGTATTCCATCCAAATTTGTCTGCAACAATCACACTTCTTTCATCCTTGACAGAAGTACCAGCGGCTGGAGAAAGGGCTGCACATTGATACCGTGGACGGTCTGCAGTTGGTGAGACGAGTGGCAAGGGATATGGAAGCCATGTTCAGCAAAAAGGTGGAGGCTGTCAAGGTATTAAAGTCAATATCTCATTGTTTGGAAAATACTCACCACTACGCTCACCTAACATATCCCTTTTGAGGAAATCTTCAGGGGAGAGGAGGTGGTAATCTGCGAACAGAGAAAACAATAAATGGGAAATGCTTCAGTTGATTTGGATGGTTGCTGAATCAGAAAGAAAGGTAAATCAAAAGACTGGAAAGTGACACTGTCAAGATAAAGGAGATTGCAGAAGGTCATAAAACAAAAATATCAACAATCTGAAAGGAGTTGTGAAAGGCTGAAGCAGGAAGTGTGAGGCTGGATGGAAGAGTAACAGGCTTTCCTTTGCCAGGGCCACCTCCTATAAAAAGTGAGGAGTGAGATTAAAGAAAGAGATATCGTCTTGTAAGGAAGAGAAATCGAGGAATTAAAAGCTTTTGGGAAAACAAAATAGATAATGGGAGAGATAGAGAAGGTGAGAGAGAGAGAGAGCTTGATTAATCAAGAAGGCATTTTGCAACAAAATGGGGTTTGGAAGTAGATTTCACATTTCATGTTAGAACTTAAAAATAAATACAGTACCCTTTTATCTAAATGATGACTTTTCGACATTACCCCTCTCTATTTCTCACCACAATTCCATATTTCACCTGCAACTCGTACAGCTCCCAATCGCTCCATGCCCGACCCAGCGAGCCATTCAGAACCTTATCAGCTTCCCTCCAGGTGCATGCAGATTGAAGCTATTGTCTTCTCAGTTCTCATTTCCATGAAGTCTCATTTTTGATTTTTTTTTTCACTTTCATTAAAGTTGATATCCTGGGCTGGAGCTTCACTGTTTGCCTCCTTTCATTATTATCTACACTCCCGTTTTGATGATAACAGACGGAACAGCTGAGTAAAGATGTTATCATGTAGAGGAAGTCTGACTGTGTCTGTTCCCCATCCTCATATCTGTCCAAATATCTGTTTCTCATTGATTGATGCCCTATCTATGGAAGCAAGCTTTAGAACGAGTGCTGTGACTTAAACCATTCCGAATTCTGTGTAGTATGTGTATGTAAGGAGATCCATAGTACGACTAGTATGTGATTAAGACTAAGATGTTCGTCAGCTTGTATGTTTCTTTTCTTTCTCTATTCTTTCCCATTCTTCCCTCCAGGCTTTCAAAACAGCTGTTCACCACTACCTCTTATCTTCCCCCATCCAAATCCTCGTTCTTTTCTACCCCCGATAATCCACCCAAGCCCACTTCCTTCAATTCCCCTGCTTTCCTTCCCAAAAGTCCCTGTAATGTCCATCTTCTCTTCGCCATGTTCCCCGTCCCATCCCCATCCCTCTCCCTTCCACAGTTCACCTAATGTGTCTGTTCCCCACTGTTTTGTCCCTTCCACTCCCGCCCCTCTTGTCTCATGCCCCCTTGCTGTGAGTTGTGTGTTAGCTCTCATACAAGCCTCAACATTGTATACAAAAAAAAAGAGAAGATATGTTAGGTTTAATCAAAAGTGTAAATTTAAATGTCTGAGATGTAATGGTTTGTTAATTTATTCCTTTGTAATTCTCCTCGTACGATCTCAATTGGAGTGTTTTGTAATATCGTACAGGTATTCATAAATATTGTTGCTGAGTGTGTGCGTGCGCACACATGCACACGCACACCGATATGGGTTAGTTATTCAGTGGAAGAGGTAAACTTATCTTCGTTTAATACTGCTTATCATAGTGGATAACATTTGGAAGTCATTAGGATATATTACATCCAGTGAACAGGGTGAGGCAAAACCCCTTCATTCCTCGGAATCTTAAGGTCAAGGACGCTGCATTGTGCTTGAAAGTGAAGGAGGGCTCTATGACCTCTTGGGCATAGCAAGTCTCAGGTTCTCAGTATTATTTTGCAATACAATTTGGTCACAGTCTGTATTCATTCTCACGTGCTACTGAACAGCTGAGGTCGGCAGCCCCAGATGGAGGGGTGGAATTGAACTGCCTCCCGAAGGTAGTTCGGGAAATGGGAGTCAAGATGAACAAAGAAGTGGAGGTGTACATTTAGCCTGGATTTTTGGAGTTTAACCAGAAGGGGGTTCGTGGAAGAATGAGTGCATCCTGGAGGAGCTGGAGAGGACTGTAGGTTAACTTACTGATAGTTAAGTTAAAAAACAAATTCTTCCAAATACGCTTCATAAAAAGCAGAAAAAAGCGAAGGAATTTCTTATTTGAATTACTCTAACAAATTATGTAACAACGTATCCCTGGAGCTAATGTAATCAGGAATCTGTAAGGGATTTTTTTTTAGTAACGCCTCTCACACTCTGGATAAGAAGATGGTTGTTATCTTGCCAAAACGAAGTTTTTGCATGATATGTTAGTCAGCTTGTATGTTTTTTTTATTTTTTTTATTTTTTTTTTGTTTGTCTGTAATCAAGTGTCGATCACTCTGCAGAGCACAGTTATCATTGAAAATTTTTGTAACTTCGCATATCAGAGTCCTATAGGGGTCCCTTTCAGCGCATAAAATTTTCAAGGTCAAAGGTCAAGGTCACTTTGTCGCAAATCAGGGGAGTCGACGAAACCCTTATTTTTTGAGTAATTTTGATCGGATCGTCTTCAAACTTCATGGGAATATAGTTCATGGTCTGGCGCTCAGCTGATTAATTTTTAGTGGCGATTGGCCTTGACCTTCATGGTTAGAGCTGGAGGTCAAAAGTTTTTGACCCCAAGGTCAGATTTTGAAATCTTAGGTACCATATCATGTAATACCTCAAATTGAACACCTCAATGAATGCTTTCTAGATATGTCAAGCTTGAGACATTATGACGTCATTTTGTGACGTTATGAGGCAAACACATTTTTCATGGTTACTCTGTAGAACGATTCTCATCGGAATCTCTCGTAGGCAGATATTCCTCAAGGAGTCGCTCCTGGTGGATAGCAGCTCTGTTCACCTCAGTGTGACCTTAAAGAAGTCACACGTGGTCACCTTTTGGCAAGATACGGGTCTTTTTATTTATTAATTTGATTTTTATTATTTGCAGAGACTGGTGATAACAGCGGAGGAAGCAGAATTGCAGCATCACTATGATGAAAACTTGGAGGTAAGTTATCTATTTTTTCAGGGGACAATCAGGTCAAGCAGGAGGCAGCAATGGTGCATTGATGATTCATGGTGTCATTGGGAAAGAACACATTCCTCAGGAAAATAATAGGCAACACATCAGGAGTGTAGGATATTTATCAATGTAAATTTCTTTACATTTGCATGACATTTATTCATTCATTCTTTCTACTTGTGAACCATAAAACAGCTTATTTGAGTCCACTGCAGGACGAAGGCCTCCTTCAATTCATGTTGAGCAAATGTCTTTCTAAGCACACCATCTCGAGTTATCTTTACCTCTTCAGCTTGCACACACATGCTCATCTATTGATACTAATTAAATAATTGATACTAAATTGTATTAACAATTTTAGTTCAGTATGAGTGTAATCTGGGATTGTGTATACAGGAGGCTTCTTCTTTCATCATGTTTGCAGTACCAATACCACAATGCTGTGGAGCAGTCTCAGGAACATGACACCTACGGCACTGAGTTTGACATTGAACCAAACGAGCATTTCGGCAACTTATCAGTGAATATGAGCCTCAGCTCGGTGCAAGTCCCCACAAATATCTACAACCAAGGTGAAACCCCCCCACAAAGCCAATAATCCAGTAATTAATTTGCTAACACTGCTCACTAATCATCATTAAATGCTATTAATGAATTTCTGCTTCCTCCACTGCCTCCATTAATGCATGCTAGTCTCCCTTGTTACTTGTAACTGCAAGACATCACACAAGCAGGTTCTACTCACGGCTTCCACCTTACCTTGTTCAGGTTTCTATTGACATCATGCTTTCATTGTTAATTTTCTTGAGGCATTCTTCTCATTGACACAAGTTATTGTGACTTCGTGTCCCTAATCCCACTTCACCAATGGGCATGATTGTTATCAGCAAAAAAATCAGCACATTTACCATGTAGCAACAAGCAGCCTGGTAGCTGCCTGCCTGTAATGCTTTTTTTATCGTAATGCTCAGGTTACCCACAGGGATTGGTAAGAATTAGATACAACAATGACAAGTCTTTAAGTCCCTTTGTGAAAGCATGAGCTTGGTTTTTTGTTGCCAAGCTAAAACGTGCCAAGAGAAATGGACCCTGAGCAATGATATGGTTCAAGAAAGATCAGCTATGAGCTTTAGGACTGAAAAGGGGGTGGAGGAGGGGGAAGCAGCCTTGGCGAAGGATGGCAGCGGTGGTTTCCGAGGACAGATAACAAAATATCAGTGCATGCAAGCTGCTTGATTCATATTAGGATGGTAATGAAACTGGCTCAATTTACTGCAACACGCTCCCACCATGATAAATCACCTCTCCACAGGAAAACTGCTGTGACAGGCCCAAGATATCAGATAGTTCAGACACAGGCGTGATAGCTCTTTGGAACAAATTTCTCATCGTACCTTAAGTTTAGTTAAGGCTTGTGAATTGCTCTACATTTTCAGTCTTATACTAAGGTAGTGGCTGAGTGAGGCTGACAAAAATAGGAACTTTGCCAGGCAGATCTGTTTATGTCTTTATTTAAACACCATACCTCCTAACTTCACTGATTTATAGTTCTACATTATATGTAATGGCCACAATTGGCAGGTATTGTGTGACGTTGGCATTTGAAATTTGTGGTGTTTTTTAATTTTTGCTTCTTGAAAATATATTTGGCAAGAAAGTGAGCTATCTGTTCTCATTTGTTGACACAGATTGGGGAACTCCTTTACAGCTGGCTTGAACCGAGCAGGGCAAAGCAATTTCAGACAGAGATTGGGGATTTGTGAAACAATATAGATCTGGAATTTGTTCTTTGGAGGCAGCCATGTCATGTCCATGATTGGTTGATATATATATATATATATATATATATATATATATATATATATATATATATATATATATATATATATATATATATATATATATATATATATATATATTTGTTGCGTCACTTGTTTCTCATCCAAAAAATGGAGAAGATATGGCTGTTTGAGTTAAATTTGCTGCTTCATGAAACTGTGCTTGTTTTCATTTAAAGAT
This sequence comes from Eptatretus burgeri, assembly GCF_056783735.1. Lineage (NCBI taxonomy): Eukaryota > Metazoa > Chordata > Myxini > Myxiniformes > Myxinidae > Eptatretus > Eptatretus burgeri. The sequence continues at coordinate 26,488,053 of NC_140970.1, read as the reverse complement.
GTAAAGTGAATTAAGTTTTTTTTCATGATCATGTTTACTAATTTCCAGTTTTGAATTTGCATTGCACTGTATTTCACTTTAATGGAGGTAGAAGAGAACCTAAAGGGAAATAAATATCGACATTCCATGAACTACAACTGAAACCTCAGATCATCAAAACCTCGAATCTTGTTTCCGATAACCTTGGAACTGCTGTATTTTATTCATCGTGAAAACGTAAATATTGAAATGATCATCAATAGCAGCTTGTTTATGGACTTTAGGAATGGCATCATGACACCATATATTTTTTTTTTTTTAGAACAGGATGCTTTTTCATTCTGCTTTGGTATATAAGCTCATTCTTTTTGGGTAGCTGTTCTCAATTCTTGCCTGAACATATGCCATTCTGTGTTGGTAATTCATTTTAGTCGATTTATTTTTCAATTACAATTATCTTTCCATTTGAGTGATCTGTTCACTCTGATGAAACTGATGACTTTTTATATGCCAACGGATTAACACATTTACATTGTCTGCACAGATACTGTAAGTACCTGTCTTATGGCTTTGATATTGTCCAGCTTTAGTGAAAGGTTTTAGAAACCATTTAACAAAACTTACGGAAGTCTAAAAATGCAAGACTATTTTCTAGAAGATGCACTGTGATACACTTCTTCACCCCCCCCCCCTCCATCAAGGCACGTGACGAAATATCGGAAGTTGTTGTTATATATATATATATATATATATATATATATATATATATATATATATATATATATATATATATATATATATATATATATATATATGTATTTTTTTTTATTAGCGGCGTTGCGTTGCGAACGCTGGCTCGCGAAGAGAGCTCCGTGTTGTTGTTGTTGTTGTTGTTGTTGTTCTTCTGTTGAAGATAAAACCTTTATGATGCAGCTCTTGGACACATTTGTCCTTGTTTATTCTTACTTTTGTCTGTTGCACGTTTTACAGGAATGATGTTCAACATGATAATGCAGAAGTAACATGCTTGCCTCTAAAGGGTTTACTCTGGGTACAATTCTTGACCTGGCTGTAAACTGTCACATTGGTGCTTCACAGGTATTGTGTTGTATCGATGAGTGCACGGTCTATTCGATGGACTTTCAGCCAGAGATCTGACTACTAGCATTAACTGGCCGACGTTAAATATCCCACAGTGTCTATTGATGAAGACGAGACGAGTTATTGCAGACACGATGGCTAAATTCTAAATCCCTACTCTTATGTGTCGACTCACCTCAGTAATGATGCAACCAGCGGGTCAAATCTTTAATCGATTCATGGTCTAAAATGCAATCGCAAATGACAAAGGGAATGATAGCTCAAGGTGGCTAGTATATATACTTATCTTTATCTGACTTCTCTCATTGATTTTCTTTCCATTTCTTTTTCTTGGTGGTTGTTATTATGGATACTACAGTACTGTTGAACCCCAGTATTTGCTGTTCTGCTATTCACAGTTCATAAAATGTGATCTGCTTCTACATTCACAGCACTGTGCTTCACGTATTTGCGTTGTTTTTTTTGTGGGTATCCGCGGTTTTTCTGACTCGCTTCTGCATTCATGGCCCTTTGCTTCACATATTCGTGATTTTTCTGACCTGCTTCTATATTTATAGCCCTATACTTCATGTATTCATGGTTTTTCTCAGGCATATTAACGCTTTTTCTGACATGCTTCAACATTCATAGCCCTGTGCTTCACAAAGTCGTGGTTTTTCTTGGGCATATTCACAGTTTTTCTGACCTGCCTTTGCATTCACAGTCCGATTCTTCACGTATTCATGATCTTTCTGACCTGCTTCTACATTCACAGTCCAGTGCTTCACATATTCTTTTTTTTTTCTTGAGTGTATTCGTGGTTTTTCTGACCTGCTTATACATTTACAGCCCTTTGCTTCACATATTTGTGGGTTTTCTGACCTGCTTCTACATTCGTGGCCCTGTGCTTCACGTATTCTCATTTTTTTCTTTGGCATATGAACGGTTTTTCTGACCTGCTTCAACAATCATGGCCCTATGCTTCAAGTATTCGCGTTTTTTTTCATGGGTGTATTCATGGTTTTTCTGACCTATTTTGACTTTCATGGCCCTGTGCTTCACATATTTGCAGTTTTTCGTGGGTGTAGGTTTTTCTGACCTGATTCTTCATTCACAGTCCTGTGCTTCATGTGTTCGCGGGTTGTTTTTTTTTAACGCATTTGCATTATTTTCGCGGGCGTATTCACGGTTTTTCTGATGTGCTTCTACATTCACGGCCCTGTGCTTCATGTATTCACATTTTTTCTTCGGCATATTAACGGTTTTTCTGACCTGCTTTGACATTCACAGCCCTGTGCTTCACGTATTCGTGATTTTTCTGACCTGCTTCTACATTCACAACAATGTGTTTTGCATATTCGCATTTTTTCACGGGTGTAGTCGCGGTTTTTTTGTGGGTGTAGGTTTTTTGACCTGATTCTACATTCACAGTCCTGTGCTTCATGTGTTCACGGGTTTTTTTTCGCGTATTCGCCTTTTTTCTTGAGTGTATTCGTGGTTTTTCTGACCTGCTTCCACATTCATGGCCCTGTGCTTCACATATTTGTGGTTTTTCTGACCTGTTGCTATATTCACGGCCCTGTGCTTCACATATTTGCAGTTTTTCATGGGTGTAGGTTTTCCTGACCTGATTCTTCATTCACAGTCCTGTGCTTAATGTGTTTGCGTTTTTTAAATTTTTTTTGCGTATTCGCATTATTTTCGTGGGCGTATTCGCGGTTTTTCTGACGTGCTTCTACATTCACGGCCATGTGCTTCACGTATTCACTTTTTTTTTAGGCATATTAACGGTTTTTCTGACCTGCTTCTACATTCACAGTCCTGTGCTTCATGTATTCACGGTATTTCTTAGATGTATTCACAGTTTCTCTGACCTGCTTCTACATTCACAACACTGTGCTTTGTGTTTTTTCACGGGTGTATTCGTGCTTTTCCTGACCTGCTGCTACATTCACGTCCATGTGCTTCACATACTCACGTTTTTTCTGACCTGCTGCTATATTCATGGCCCTGTGCTTCACATACTCACGGTTTTTCGGACCTGCTGCTACATTCACGGCCCTGTGCTTCACATACTCACGGTTTTTCGGACCTCCTGCTACATTCACGGCCCTGTGCTTCACATATTCACTGTTTTTTTCTGAGCTGCTGCTACATTCACGTCCCTGTGCTTCACATACTCACGTTTTTTTCTGACCTGCTGCTACATTCACGTCCCTGTGCTTCACATACTCACGGTTTTTCTGACCTGCTGCTGCATTCACGTCCCTGTGCTTCACATACTCACGGTTTTTCTGACCTGCTGCTACATTCACGTCCTTGTGCTTCACATACTCACGGTTTTTCTGACCTGCTGCTATATTCACGGCCCTGTGCTTCACATACTCACGGTTTTTCGGACCTGCTGCTACATTCACGGCCCTGTGCTTCACATATTCACGTTTTTTTTCTGACCTGCTGCTACATTCACGGCCCTGTGCTTCACATACTCACAGTTTTTCTGAACTGGTTCAACATTCATGGCCCTGTGCTTCACGTATTTATGGTTTTTCTGACCTGCTTCGACATTCATGTCCCTGTGCTCCACGTATACGCAGTTTTTCTCAGATGTATTCGCAGTTTCTCTGACCTGCTTCTACATTCACGGCCCTGTGCTTCACATACTCACGGTTTTTCTGACCTGCTGCTACATTCACGGTCCTGTGCTTCACATACTCACGGTTTTTCTGACCTGGTTCGACATTCACGGCCCTATGCTTCACATATTCACTGTTTTTTCTGACCTGCTGCTACATTCACGTCCCTGTGCTTCACATACTCACGGTTTTTCTGACCTGCTGCTACATTCACGTCCATGTGCTTCACATACTCACGTTTTTTCTGACCTGCTGCTATATTCATGGCCCTGTGCTTCACATACTCACGGTTTTTCTGACCTGCTGCTACATTCACGTCCATGTGCTTCACATACTCACGTTTTTTCTGACCTGCTGCTATATTCATGGCCCTGTGCTTCACATACTCACGGTTTTTCTGACCTGGTTCGACATTCACGGCCCTATGCTTCACATATTCACTGTTTTTTTCTGACCTGCTGCTACATTCACATCCCTGTGCTTCACATACTCACGGTTTTTCTGACCTGCTGCTACATTCACGTCCTTGTGCTTCACATACTCACGGTTTTTCTGACCTGCTGCTATATTCACGGCCCTGTGCTTCACATATTCACGTTTTTTTCTGACCTGCTGCTACATTCACGGCCCTGTGCTTCACATACTCACGGTTTTTCTGAACTGGTTCAACATTCATGGCCCTGTGCTTCACGTATTCATGGTTTTTCTGACCTGCTTCGACATTCATGGCCCTGTGCTCCATGTATACGCAGTTTTTCTCAGATGTATTCGCAGTTTCTCTGACCTGCTTCTACATTCACGGCCCTGTGCTTCACATACTCACGGTTTTTCTGACCTGCTTCTACATTCACGGCCCTGTGCTTCACATACTCACGGTTTTTCTGAACTGGTTCAACATTCATGGCCCTGCGCTTCACATACTCACGGTTTTTCGGACCTGCTGCTACATTCACGGCCCTGTGCTTCATATATTCACGTTTTTTTCTGACCTGCTGCTACATTCACGGCCCTGTGCTTCACATACTCACGGTTTTTCTGACCTGGTTCAACATTCATGGCCCTGTGCTTCACGTATTCATGTTTTTTCTTGGGCACCTTAATGGTTTTTCTGACCTGCTTCGACATTCATGGCCCTGTGCTCCATGTATACGCAGTTTTTCTCAGATGTATTCGCAGTTTCTCTGACCTGCTTCCACATTCATGGCCCTGTGCTTCACATATTCACGGTTTTTCTGACCTACATCTACATTCATGGCCCTGTGCTTCATATATTCGCTTTTTTCTTGGGCATATTAATGCTTTTTCTGACATGCTTCCACATTCATGGCCCTGTGCTTCACAAATTCGTGGTTTTTCTTGGGCATAATCACAGTTTTTCTGATCTGCCTCTGCATTCACAGCTCTATTCTTCACGTATTCATGATCTTTCTGACCTGCTTCTACATTCACAGTCCTGTGCTTCGCATATTCGTGTTTTTTCTTGAGTGTATCATGTTTTTTTCATGTTTTTTGTCATGTTTTTTTTCATGTCATGTTTTTTCTGACCTGCTTATACATTTGCAGCCCTTTGCTTCACATAGTTGTGGTTTTTCTGACCTGCCTCTGCATTCACAACCCTGTGCTTCATGTATTCGTCGTTTTTCTTGAGTGTATTCGTCGTTTTTCTGACCTTCTTCTACATTCACAACCCTGTGATTCACATATTCGTGTTTTTTCTGATGTGCTTCTACATTCATGTCCCTGTGCTTTGCGTATTCATGTTATTTCATGGGTGTATTCACAGTTTTTCTGACCTGTTTCTACATTCACGGTCCTGTGCTTCATGTATTAGTGGTTTTTCTTGGGTGTATTCACAGTTTTTCTGACCTATTTCTACATTCACGGTCTTGTGCTTCATGTATTAGTCGTTTTTCATGGGCGGATTCGTGGTTTTTCTGACCTGCTTCTACATCTGCGGCCCTGTGCTTCACGTATTCGTAGCTTTTCACAGGATTTTTGATTTTCTGTTTTGAATCTCAAACCACGGGGAGCTTATCCCCTTTTTCCCCGTTGAAGCAATGCCCGACATTCGCAGATTCAACATTCACGGAATTTTTCAGGAACGTATCCCCTGTGAATGTTGCGGTCTGGCAGTATTAATTTGTCATATTTCAATTTTTGTCTCTAATCTTCTCCAGTGAGATGATGATTTTGCCTGAAGCTGCCAGGATAGTTTAGAGGTATGCATATGTGCCTTTGCACTGACTGGTGTGGGTTTGAATCTTAACCCAGCTATAAACTGTCATCCTGGTGTTTTGCAGGCAGGGTTATTCAACAATATATATATATATATATATATATATATATATATATATATATATATATATATATATATATATATATATATATATATATATATATATATATATATATATACAGTCATGCGCCACTTAACGATGGGGTTACGTTCTGAGAAACGCGTCGTTAAGCGACGTCGTCGTTGTGCGAACATCATTTTTTTTTCGTTTTCGAACATCGTACTTACACAAAACTACACACCTAGGCTATATGGTATAGCCTATTGCTCCTCGGATACAAACCTGTACAGCATGTTACTGTACTGAAAACTGTCGGCAATTCTAACACGCATCCAAGAGAGACGGAAAACACGTTAGATTTACCTTTGTGCTGTTCATGACGGCCATCGGTATAGTTAGCAGCAGCTTACAATCTTCTCTCGCATTGATTATAGAAAGGTGAATAATTAGCGTTTGCATTTTATAAATACGTAATCATTGCATCGATGTTATAATTTACAAATGAAGAAACGAGCTCCTGTCAATTGTGATATATTTTCGGAACAGTGCGATTGTTTTAACAACATGAAAAGCTTCACTAAAAATAAATCTGTGTTTTAATGTCGACTAAGAACAATGATTTATTCGTGGAATTCTTTAATTCAAAGGTAATTTACTTGCTAGAAGGTAAACGTGCAAACATTGGTTCAGTTTGAAAGCCGAATTCCTTGAATCCCGATTTCGCACGACCCTGTTTTTTTCACGATGACATTTTATGGACCTCAATGATCGCATTATAACAGGGCCACACTGTCGTTTATTATCATTATGAGGTATTATGTACTGTACAGTGTACATAATTGTATGTACTATTTTTATACAAGTTCACATCACTCAGCGATAGGAATTTTTCAGTTACATTTTTTTTTTCATTTTTTTTTTTTTCAGAGCTTGCAGACCCGTCGTTGCCCAGAACGTCGTTAAGCGGCGCATGACATATATATATATATATATATATATATATATATATATATATATATATATATATATATATATATATATATATATATACATATATAACAGCTCAAAGGCATGTATGTGCCTTTCTTCAGAAGGATGTTTAACTGGATGTTGCAACTAACATGACTGGTAATTGGGGGATGTTAAAGATGCCACATATCTTTCGCAAAGAGTAGGTGAGTTATCGGTTGTTGCTGACAGCCTGAACAAATCACAAATTACCTGCAATCTATTGTCAGGCCTGCCCAGCCGATTCCGGAAGTAACTTGTGCCAAAATCATTCCTTGGCCGACCCCATGTGATGTTGCAAATATTGGGTTGTTGAAGTATGTAGTTGTAAATGAATTTTTTGACGGCCTGTAATGTTACAGTTAATTACAAGAATTATGTTTGCCAGATTAATTTTTATCAATCTGTCAGCCATTTATTTTTCCTTATGTTGTTAGGTTACAAGGTAATTATAGCACTAGTAAATACAAATGATACAGGCACTCGTAAAGACAATTAAGGTACTTGTATAGACTATAAAGGTTCTTGTAAAGACCCGTTTTATAGACGTAACAACTGAGTCAAACACTCTGTTTAGCACCCACATGAACCACGAGCCCACCATCCTCCCTCCCCCCTTCCTCACCTCGACTATGGCACCTACTTTCTCTGTCTCATGGAGTCATTTTTGTACCATATGAACACTTTCGCAGATCAAGGTAACTTTTGGAAGGATACAAAATAATATTTAATACCCAAAGCTTTTTGGCAGATGCATGAGCTGTGTTTACTTCTTCATCTAAATGATGGCATGCTCCAAAATTCAGTGCCCCCTGTTTTTAGGATTCCTCTTTTGCGATTATGGAGAGAACAACAGACAAAAAAAATTATAATGATCTTGGCACGACCATGTATTGTAACTTTTTGGCTATTGTTCTCTCTCTCGTTGTTTGTCTATTGTTCAACCCATCTTATGTAACTGATGACATGTTCAGTGATGCAAACGAGCCATTTACTCAAAGTAACCTTTATGTGATTTGGTTTAGCACTGTAAAAAAGCCTGTTTATATTGCTGATGAAGTCTCAAGTCGAGAATAAATGTCCGAGACGAAAGTGTTAAACATTAAAAAGGCTTGAACCTCAGCCTATTCTTTGGGGTTGATATTTTTGCAAGTTTCAAGCTCATTTGCTCTTACATTTCTGCCATGGTAGCCCACAATAGTTGTTTCATTGGAGGAAACTGAGGGCTGAAATAATTATACAGGTGTGTGTGTGTGGGGGGGAGGGGGTTGGTTATTATCTTCACACGTGGGTTTCGGAAGGTGAAATGGAATCGGCCCAGGTATCAAAGTATCCGTGTGTGTGTGTGTGTGTGTGTGTGTGTGTGTGTGTGTGTGTGTGTGTGTGTGTGTGTGTGTGTGTGTGTGTGTGTGTGTGTGTGTGTGTGTGTGTGTGTGCGCACACACGCACATACATGCCCTCTCCTTCCGACCATCTCTCGCCTCTCAACATAGCAATTTTCCTTGAACCAAAATGGTTTTAAAAGACAAGGAATTAAACAAATTAACTGGGATTGGTTAGCCTCAATGCATGCAGTGCTGTAAGCCACCCTGTGGATTTCAAACACCACAGAGCTAATACGGCATATAGAACATGATCGCGAAATGTGTTCACATTTTCCAACTCCTCGGAGATCAATTATAAACATTTGAGACATAAAGAATCTCACGGCAATAAAACACTTATACGATCTTTCACCATTGCAGTAACACATTGTCACAATATAGGGAAGCAACTGAGTTCTCCTAAATATTTAAATTACATAAACTCTGCTCATAAGGCTTCGAAACACTCCTTAAATCATTTACTCATACAATTTTTATCCCATGTTCTTACCCCCATTGAGTTTCCCTTCCAGTTGAATATCCATCCGTCCTCCAATAACATTTATAGTGGGGCAACTAAGCATAACAATTGTGCATTTGGTGAGGAAAGCACCAAATTTGGCACACTCGTAGCCTAACATATTATGAACAGATTTTGATATTGGGCCATCTCAAAATTTTTGATGGCAGTGGAAAATGGCTGCCACAGCCATCAGCGGTTGAATTTGAGATGGCCCAATATCCAAATCTGTTCATAATATGTTAGGCTACTAGTGTGCCAAATTTGGTGCTTTCCTCCCAAAATGCACAATTGTTGTGCTATATTTAGCTAAGTTGCCCCACTATTATGCAACATTTGATATTGTTGCGGATTCCGCGCCCGCCGGCGTGCGAACGGCCACGTAACTCGAATCGCGGCACGTCGCCCACCGGACGGACAATCCAGTCGTGACCCTCTCGGACTAACGCCGAGAACCAGTCATGGGTGGACCTTTCGGTCTCACCGCGATCGAGCCAATCAGCCCCCGCGTGGGATAGGGTTGCTCGCCAAATTCGACCTACCTAAGTACCCACGCGGAGGGTAGACCGGGCGATCGCACCTCGCCGCAGGTCGACTTCGGACACGGGCCACTTAAGCGACCCGTTCCGTACTATCAGAATAACCGAGCGGTGTTATCGTCGACCTCGACGGTTCGATTAATTATCGGGCGTACACAGCCCACTACCAACCCTTTACGTGAAGCAAGATGAGGGTTCAATGGGGGAAAAGACGAAGCGAAGCGGGAGAACAGTTCAACAATAAAGCACATTTATTCGCGGCACACGGGAAGCACACAAATACAATTCCACCAAATGCACACAAAAAAGAAAACACAATTCCATTTACACAAAAAGCAAATATAAAAGTGAAAACACAGTGCAGAGCTAATACCGACTACCGAGCACACGGCAACACTTATACAATTCTACTTCACAGACGGCGCCGACAACACATACCCAAAACCAAGGAAAAGAAATACCCTCAAGAATGAGGCGGGCCTGAGGCCGAGACCGGGTCGCGCCTACCCGTCTGGTGATGAGACGCGGAGCGGCGATGGCGCCTCACTCCGCGGGCCTCGCGGACAGTGCCTCGCAGGGGGTGGGAAAAGGGGCCCCCTTGGTCGCACTATCTCAGCGCGGGGGGAAACAGGAGGGGGTTGCTGATGCTCGGGGTATAGAGGATCTTTATTATCCCTGGTGTGCGTCTCCACCTCGGCCAGGTCGCGCTGCCGGCCTTCCTCGGGCGTGCAGCTCCTGGCACCGACGCGAGCACCCCCTCGTCTGCCTTCGCCGCTGCCGCCTCTCCTACTCTGGACTCTCCACCCTGGACTCTTCTTTGGGCTCCCCTCGTTCGACTCTCTTCAGCTTCTCCAGCTACTGCAGGCTTCGGGCTCCAGACTTCCACACTCGACTCTCCACCCTCCGACTCCTTCTCGTTCGCTGACTGACGAACACCGTCCTTTTATCCCCCCCGTAGCTTCGCCTTTGACCCCCTCCCTTCGACCTTTCACCTCGCTCCCCATTGGCCCGAGAAAAAGTGGGCGTGAAGGCTTTTTGATCCACAAATTTGCATATATCGATCGTTCTGGAGGCGGGGCCAAATCGCCCCTCGCTCACCGATTGGACGGCAAAAAGTGGGCGTGTGTCGTTTTTGATCCGTTTTTGAAGCACAAAATCCGTGATTTTGTACACGCTGTTCAACGTGCGCCCTGCACGAGTCCAACACCGGTACCCACAGCGGGGCAAGAACGGTGGCGATGCTACGGTTGCGAGGTGTGACGTGAAGGTCGTGGCGGTTGTGGTGAAGCGGCGTTGTGGTTGGTGGTTGATGTTGTGGTTGTGGTGGTAATCATGGCGGGTGGTCCAAAATAAAGATAGTAAAAGAAAAACGGCTATCCTGAAGAGTCGCAGCACGTATAAATGACATGTATTCCCACTAGACAACGGGTTTGGGCCTAACTACACATATACTTGCCGAGATACCTCACCTAAGGGACCTGAATGGTGGTTTGCGAATTTGGTAACCACAACAATATCTTAGATTTAATGCCTTCTCCATTATGCCCCCACTCTCATGGACCTCAAAATTAAATATCTAATATATTAAGCTCTTGTATTCACTGACTGACTCACTGACTGATATTAAATCTGATCAATACCTTCCAGCTGACGTAGAAATCTAAATTTTGTGTGCCGATGGACATCGAAGCCCGTACACCGGAAAAAAACCAAATCACAGAATCATCGGACAACATCCAAAAATGAAAATATAAATAAATGAAAAAAAAGCAAATAAATAAAGGAAAAATCAAATGCAGGTGAGTGACCCAAGACAATGGGGAAGCACGGTTCATATGCTTACAGATTACACAATGTGTAAGCATACCCTCCTACGATGTGTATATATATATATATATATATATATATATATATATATATATATATATATATATTGTTACGGCTGTGGAAATTCACAGAGCACCATATAGGTCCTGAGATCAGTTATGCCGATAAGTTTGTGTTCAGATAGATTTCCCCACCGTTGTTTAATGGGGATTATTCGTTTCACCCAGGCTGTGATCTTTGAGGTAGCCGTTTTTCTTTTACTATTGTTATTTTGGACCAACCACAATGCCAACCACCAACCACCTTCTCCGCAACACCAAGCACCAACCGCCTTCTACACCACGCCAACCACTAACCACCTTCTCCACCACGCCAACCACTAACCACCTTCTCCACCACGCCAACCACTAACCACCTTCTCCACCACGCCAACCACCAACCACCTTCTCCACTACGCCAACCACCAACCACCCTCTCCACAACCGCCTTCACAACAACGACATCTCACCATCTCCTAATCCACCTCTCCCCCAATAGATCAACACGAACAACATCGCCTCACCTTCATCTCCGAAACGACGCCATCTTGGCGCCAGCCATGGCGAGTCCGCATCGAACGGCATCACTGCAGGCAGATGCGGAGGTTTCCTCGCCGCCAAGTCGGTGATCTCGCGCACGTCCGCTCGCCGCGCAGGGTCGCTGTCTTCGCGCACGTCCGCTTTGTGATCGCTTCACGAAGCGTTCGGATCAAAAGAGAGAAAGGGGCGGAGTCAGCGGGGGGTCGAAGGTCGGAGAGCGGAGGTCAAAACCTCACTTCACGGACCCAACATAAGGGCGCACGGAGCGCCAAGCGCGGTCAGTCTGGAGAGGTCGAGGAGCCGCGTGGAAGTCTGGAGCCTGAAGCCTGCAGTCGGTGGAGAAGCTGAGGAGAGCGGAGGAGGGGCGAACTGGGAGCGCGGCTAAGCCTGCTATGCCGCACAGAGCTGTGCGTTCGTGTGCGGAACATGGAGAGAGCCGGAGAGAGCTCGCCAGCCAGTGCCGGACGGTCCGAGGTGATTGGCCTTCGGGACAGTCCGAGCATCGCTGAGGGACGGACGGGTTCTTACAGAGCATCAACTCTAAGAGAGCAAAGACCCGTTTGTTCCTCTCAGGCGTTGCCGGCTGGGGCCCGAATCACCCGGCCGCTTGGCGAGGCCTGAGCCTAACCGCGGCTACGCTAGCTGCCGTGGGGACGGGACATCGCGGGACGCCCCAGCGAATCACCACCAGGGGAAGGTAACCTGCGCGGTCTCGTGGAGCTCCTTCGGTCTGCCAAGTTCCACGTTATAAAGACCCCGAGAGGTCCAGTCTACCCCCTCGTCTTTGAGGGGGTTTTTCCTTGCTTTTCTTTGTTTGAAAGTTGTGGCGCCAAGTCCGTCAAGTAGAATTGTATAAGTAACTGTACATAATAAATAAATGGTTGTAGTTCCATTGCATGCGTGTTTCCCCCATTCATTGCATTACTGCTTACGTGCTTATGTGTTGTTTGGAAATAAATGTGCTTCTTTAAATGTTGACCTGTTCGTCGCGTCATTTTTCCCCAATTGAACTGCAATCTTGCCCTCGGAATATAGAGGGCTTTTAAATAGCCGATAATTGAATCGGGTCCAGCGAGGCCTCGCGATAATACCCTGCTCGGTTTTTTTTTTTTTTTTTTTTTTTTTTTTTGTATACCTTGGTCGAGGCTCGTATGAGAGCTAACACACAACTCACAGCAAGGAGGCATGAGACAAGAGGGGCGGGAGTGGAAGGGACAAAACAGTGGGGAACAGACACATTAGGTGAACTGTGGAAGGGAGAGGGATGGGGATGGGACGGGGAACATGGCGAAGAGAAGATGGACATTTACAGGGACTTTCAGGAAGGAAAGCAGGAGAATTGAAGGAAGTGGGCTTGGGTGGATTATCGGGGTAGAAAAGATCGAGGATTTGGATGGGGGAAGATAAGAGGTGGTGGTGAACAGCTGTTTTGAAAGCCTGGAGGGAAGAATGGGAAAGAATAGAGTGAGGAAGTTTATTCCAAAGGTGGGAAAAAGAGGAATGAAAGAGTGAAGATGAGCAGTGATTCGTGATTTTGGTAGTTTTACCAGAAGGGGGTTGTTGGCGGACCTTGAGCGCCCTGTGGAAATGTGGTTGGGACAAATCGCAGAGAGAGCAGGGGGGCAAGGCTGGAGAGGAGTCGGTAGAAGACAGAAAGACCACCGACCAACCTGCGGTGATTGAGTGAGAGGCCCAAAGACTCAGCTTCATTGCGGGAGATGCCAATGATCTTAAAAGCCCTGGTTTCGACAGCGTGAAGCCGAGAAAGGTGGGAGGCAGGAGCACCAGCCCAGAGGGGAGAGCAGTACTCCATCAGGCTACGGCCAAAAGCTTTGTAAGTAGTCAGGAGCTCAAGAGGGCCGAGGAAGGACTTTGCACGACGGAGGATTCCCAGTCGGCGACTGGCTTTTGAGGCAAGGTTGGAAATGTGACTTTCCCAGGAAAGGTCATGGCAGATAGTGAGACACAGAAGCTTGAAAGAAAAGACTTCTTCCAGAGGATTGTTGAGAAAGTGGATGGGGGGGTTTTCTAAACGGTCCTTTCGAAGAGACATAGTGAGAGTGTGAGATTTGTGTGGATTGAAAGACATGTTCCACGTGTTGGACCAGTTTGTGATTTTATCCAGATCTGCAGTGAGCGAAGAAGCTGCTGCTTGCCGGTCTGAGGGATGACAGATGGTACGGCAGAGGGTGGAGTCATCGGCAAAGAGAAATAGAGGATTTTCCAGAGAGTCCGAGAGATCATTGATGAAAACCAGAAAAAGAACAGGGCCCAGAACGCTACCTTGAGGAACTCCAGCCTGCACAGGAAGAGGGGATGAAAGAACTCCATTTAGGGCCACACGTTGACTGCGACAGGAGAGGAAGTCTGCGAGCCATGAGTGGAGATGGCCTTGAATACCATGGGAAGAGAGTTTGGTGAGTAGTGCAGGGTGCCAGACTGTGTCAAAAGCACGTGATATGTCCAGGGATACGGCTCGGATTTCCTGTCTGGCATTGAGGACCTCCATCCATTGATGGGAGAGCAGTAGCAGCATATCCAGGGTAGAGTGACCTGGTCTGAAACCAAATTGATGATTGGAAATCAAGCCATTGGAGAAGAGGAAGGATTTCATGTCTGAAGCGATGATGGATTCCATAACCTTGCTGATGATTGGGAGAAGGCTGATTGGTCTGTAGTTACAGGGATCTGTTTTTGCACCTTTTTATGCAGGGCAGTGATGTTAGCAGATTTCCAAGTAGATGGCAGATGACCTTGGGAAAATGAGAGGGTGAATAGAACAGAGAGAGGGTGAGCAAGAGCAGAAGAGCAGGCTTTGAGGACACGTGGGCTGATGCCGTCTGGACCGGTTGCAGAATCTGACTCGAGGTTTGAAAGCAAGCTCTCCACCTTGTCAGGAGAAAAGGATACAGAGTCCAGGGACAGTTGGGTGCGACTGGGTAAAGTGGGTAGAGATAGTGATGGGTTTGGGACACAAGATTTAGCTGCAAACACCGAGTTTAGACATTCAGCTTTATCACGTGTGGAATCAGCAGTGCGGCCATTTGAGGTAAGGGAGGGGATGGAGGGGGAACATACACCAGAAACAGATTTGATTAAACGCCACCAGGATTTTGAGGAGGGAGAGAGGTTTGAGAGTTCAGACTTGAGATGAGAAAGATGTTGTTTTCTGGCTCTCCTGAGGGTAGATACACACTTGTTCCGAGCTTTGTGGAAAGAACTGAGATTGCCCTCAGTTGGGTTTGCTTTCCATGAGGCAAAGGCAAGTTGTTTCAGGACAACTGCCTCGCCACAAGCTTCAGTAAACCAAGGGCGGGAGGAAGGGTAAGACAACTGAACACGAGAGGGGATAAATCTGTGCATGAGGGAGAGCAAGTTTCTTTGAAAGAATTCCCAGGATGAGTTGATGTTTGAGAAAGTAGTGATAGGAGACCAGTCTGTAAGTTTGATGGCTGCTCGGAGACCCTGCCAGTCGGCTTGAGTGAAATGCCAGACTCGACGGCGGTGAGGTGGTTCTCTGATAACAGCCAGAGAGATGTCCACTTTAACAAGGACGTGGTCAGAAGAACCAATTGGAGCGAAGGAAGAGCAGCAGATATTGTCAGGGAAATTTGTCAAAATCAGATCCAGAAGAGATGGAGTACCATTGGTTGAGATCCGCGTCGGGAAGTTGACCGATTGAGTCAGTCCCAATGAGTCACAGAAAGCTTTTGCTGATGTCCCATGGCAGGTGAGAGAGGTACCCACACCTAGGCAACTGGCGTGATGACAATTGAAGTCGCCACATAAGAGGAAGAGAGAGTTTGGATGAGAAGATAGAAGATGGTCCATGTTTTCGGAGAGTGAGG
>NC_140970.1:26464877-26467377 GCF_056783735.1 Eptatretus burgeri | reverse complement strand
CACTTGCACTTCCTTGGAGTTTTCTTAGTATGTATGCAAGGTTTCAGGCTGATAGGTTTTATGGTTTTGGAGTTATGGAGGAGACACACACACACACAGCCGTGTGTGTATACCTGTATATACACGCACACGCGCGCGCACACACATACACACACACACACACACACACACACACACACACACGGCTGTGTGTGTGTGTGTGTGTATGTGTGTGTGTGTGTGTATGTGTGTGCGTGTATATACAGGTATATACACGTGCGTGCGTGTATATACTTCCTATGCGACTTACGACTGTTCGACTACGACCACGACCACTTTACGACCACTTTACGACCACTTTACGACCACTTTACTGTGGTGTAGCCTGCGGGCATGCAGGGCGGGGCATGATGATGGGAGGAGGGGTCGTTGTGGTCATCGTATCTGCAAGGGATATAAGGTGTGCGCGCCGCCTGAGGCGTTGTAGTAATGCTGGAGCCGTCCGGCTCGTGAGTGTGCTAATACGCAATAAAGGAGAGCCACGGGCAGAGTACGCTCGCGCTCGTGCTTGTGCACCACAGCCCGGCTCGACTGTTCCTCCCCCGGTAAAGCACCAGTTGGCTGACGAGGATCTTCGGATCGGCGTGTGCAGGGCGGCAAATGACCCGTGCGCTTCCAGGCTACGGAGCCAACGGTCTCGCCAGCACGAGCATGGCAGAGGGTCGGTGCACGGCAAACATACGCGTGCCCGTCTTCGTCGGAATCGACTTCGGCCACGTCGAGTCAGCAACGGCCGCGCTCAGTGTTCGTTTTATTGAGGCACGACAGATCGAGGGAATGATTTCTGCAAAGCCACGGCTAAAGAACGAGGACACGCGGTTCGGCTCGAACGCGGCGTGGTACGTCGCGCGAGCTCTGAAGAATGTCCGGGGTCTCGATGGTCGGGGCACAGCAGATGGTCCGGGGGTCAGCGCGATGGGCCAGGCACGCACGGCCACGCGCACGGTCTGCGGCGCGGGTCGTGGGCGAGCGTTGCAATGCAATCACTCGGACGGCGGTCTGAGCACTCGAGGTCGTCTACGGTGTGTGGGCCGAGGGTCATCGCCCATCGTTGCAGTCATAGATGGCGGTGTGCGAAGCGATCCTTCCGTCCCGGGTCAAAACCTGCTTCCAATTGATCCGGAGATGACAAGATCAGTGGCAGGGGAGGTTGAAGTGATCGAGGCACGGATCGGGTGTCGAGTTGAGTCCACTCGTGCTGCCCGCGCATCGCGCACGTACACCGGCGAAGCGGTTGCGCCGCTTGCAGCGCCCGACGTCTCGGTGCTTTACCGGGGGCGAAGCGCCCTACTCTCGGTGTTCGTGGGGCGAGGGGAGGGGCCCGTCCTTTTGGGTCGGGACTGGCTGGCGCACCTCGGGCTGGATCTCCGGTTCGTACCTTCAGGTGTGTCAGTGTTCTCTTCGATGCCTTCGTCGAGTACCGAGGGCGAGGTTCTGGCGGCAGGAGCCGCGTCGATGCAACGGGAGCGGCCGTTCGTTGCTGCCTGCAACGGCGGTGTGCGGTTCGGGAGCGGCAGGAGCCGTGCCAGCTCTCGCGATGGGCTCTCGCGCGTCGGCTGCGTGCATGGTGCGAGGTGCGGTGTTGTTCGAGCAGCTTCAACAGGTGGCGGTGAGCCTGTGGCGTTAAAGGGAGTTGCGAGTCACAACATCGAGTCGACAACCAAGAAACGGACTCGTGATGTGGGTTGTGGGTTGTTGTTCATGGCATGTGTGTTTTTCCTTGCTCTCGTGATGCAGTTTAGCGTTGTTGGAATAAATGCCAGCAGTTCTCGTGTGAAAGTGGATTTGGCGGAGATCAGTCAATGGGGTTGGTGTTGTGATCGGTGTGATGTGAGGGCTTTGGGGGCAGTGGTGGCGAATAAAAAGGTTGGGTTGGCCTTCCATTGTCCCGGGCCGCAGGTGGTTGCTTTGTCATGTGCTGGGAGTTTGTCGGGGGACCGCGCTGTACGGGAAAATGAGTTTGCAATGCTTCGAGTAATGTTCGTAGTGATTTATAACGAGTCTATGATTGAAGTGTGGTTTAAATGGAATTGCGACCGTCTAGCTGCCGTGTGGGTCTTGGAGATCGACTCGGAGCCGAGACTGGTGCACTGGTCGGCGTTACCCCCACCTCTGGTTGCGAGCGCAGCTCTCTGTGTTCGCTCAAGGCCGTTTAGACGGGCGTTGGCGTCTCAACCGATTGTGGTGCGTGGGTTGTTTTGGAGCATTAAATGCGTACAGCCAGCGGCACTGTTCAGCGCCCCCGGCCAAGGTCGATCAAGGCTGCCGCTGGCGCCACGGCTTCCAGACAGCGGGCTTCCGGCCTCGGAATGTTTATCTACGTCGGGTCTGCCTGGGGGGGAGTGGGCCGGAGGCGTTTGATGGTGCCGGGGGAGGTTTGCTCGAAAGATCGCCACGACCTCGGCGAGGGCCATGTCAGCATGAGCCGCCTGGGGGCGTTTCCGCTGGGTAGGGCTGCTGT
>NC_140970.1:26449877-26459877 GCF_056783735.1 Eptatretus burgeri | reverse complement strand
CCCGCGCTGAGATAGTGCGACCAAGGGGGCCCCGTTCCCACCCCCGACCAGACACCGTCCACGAGGCCCGCGGGTTGCGGGGCCATCGCCGCTCCGCGTCTCATCACCAGACGGGTAGGCACGACCCGGTCTCGGCCTCAGGCCTGCCTCATTCTTGAGGGTATTTCTTTTCCTTGGTTTTGGGTATGTGTTGTCGGCGCCGTCTGTGAAGTAGAATTGTATAAGTGTTGCCGTGTGCTCGGTAGTCGGTATTAGCTCTGCATTGTTTTCGCTTTTATATTTGCTTTTTGTGTAAATGGAATTGTGTTTTCTTTTTTTTGTGTGCATTTGGTGGAATTGTATTTGTGTGCTTCCCGTGTGCCGCGAATAAATGTGCTTTATTGTTGAACTGTTTCCCGCTTCGCTTCGTCTTTTCCTCCATTGAATCCCCATCTTGCTTCATGTAATGGTTGGTAGTGGGCTGAATACGCCCGATAATTAATCGAACCGTCGAGGTCGACGATAACACCGCTCGGTTATTCTGATAGTACGGAACGGGTCGCTTAAGTGGCCCGTGTCCGAAGTCGACCTGCGGCGAGGTGCGATCGCCCGGTCTACCCTCCGCGTGGGTACTTAGGTAGTTCGAATTTGGCGAGCAACCCTATCCCACGCGGGGGCTGATTGGCTCGATCGCGGTGAGACCGAAAGGTCCACCCGTGACTGGTTCCCGGCGTTAGTCCGAGAGGGTCACGACTGGATTGTCCGTCCGGTGGGCGACGTGCCGCGATTCGAGTTACGTGGCCGTCAGCACGCCGGCGGGCGCGAAGACCGCAACACTGGTGTCAGGGAGTGGGATACAAATTCATCGCCCTCCTCGCGGCACTGGTATCGGAGAACAGGAAAACGGGCTCTCCTGTCTCCGGCTAAATTCACGGGAATCGGTCCAGGGGTGAGAGAAGCGACCCCCGATTCCCTCCAAATTACGAGCGAGCAAATTAACCCTTCACGAGAAGCAAGATGGCGTCTCAAGGCGAGCGGGAGCCGGGGGTATTAGAAATGGATGTAGAATGTGTAGGATCCATGGTCCAGGATGGAATCCCCGAGCAGGAAATGTTGATTGTGCAGGAACACGGACTCGCCCAACTGAACCCAGGGCCCGAGGTGGGTGCGGCAGCGGCCGCGGTGTATGACACCTCCCCCCCCCCCTCTCCACCAAGACCCTTCCCCAACCCCTGCCGAAACGGTTCACTCAAGCGCACCCGACGTGGCCCAGCTATGCGCCATGCTGGCGGCAATGACAAATGAAATAAAAAACGAAATGAAAGACATGAACAAGCAAATGAATGAAGTGAAAACGACGATGGATGCGAATACACAACAAATAAACGAAAAGATGGATACAAAAATGAACGGAATGGAAACAAACATGAAAGAAGAAATGAAAGAGCTGCGGGGTGAGACGCAGAACATGGGAATGAGCCTAAAAGGAAGCTTGGAAGAACTAAAAAACGAAATGAAAAAGGAAGTCGACACGATACGAGCGGAGGTGACCGGGTTAAAAGAGAAAGTAAAAGGAGTGGGAGTCGCAATGGAAGAAAGTAAACAAGAGAGGGTAAACGAAATAAAGACGGTGGTTGGAAAAATAGACAAAGTAGGAAAAGGATTGGGAGAAGTAAAACAGGGACAAGACCAAATAAAGGAGGAAATAGGGAGGAACACGACGGCGATAGAGGAATTAAAAGAGAACAAGGGAAAATAAAGGAGGGATTGGGAGCCGTGAAGGAGGACTGTGAGAAAAGACATCGGGAAATGACAGACAAAGTTGAAAACCTGCGAAAGGAGGTAAAAGCGGAGACACAGAAAGGATTAAAAAAGGTGGCGGAGGAATGTAGAAAGAGACATGAGGAGGTAATTAATGAAATGGAGCGGAAAGCCGGAGAAAAGACAGAGTAACTGGGGGAACAGATAGGAAAAAACCGGGGCGAGACAGAAGAGCAGTTTAGGACAACGAGGGAGGAAATATCCAAGACAAATAAGATGGTGACACAGGTACAAGGGGAGGTGGAGCAAATAAGAGAAAAAGTCGGGGAACTGTCGTTAGGAACGATAGGGGAGGAAATAAATGGGGTAATAAAGGGGAAAATGGAGGAAATGGAGAAGAGACTGACGGATAGGGTGGAGGCCCGGTGTGAGAAGCAGGGTGGCCTCCTTCGGGAACAGGGGGAGAGGATATACCTCCTCGAGGCGGATCGTGCCCAGGTGGGGCCGGTGTCACAGGGCGGAGCAGGAGGCTTGCCCGATGCGGGGGTGAGCATGCCAAGCTTGGGGAGGGTAGAGACCGCGGGGTCTTTTGGCCTAACGGGGGTACCCAGAATGACTGTTCCAGGGGGTGTGCGGAGTGTGAGTCCAATGGCTTGGGAGAGTAAGCGGGACGACGCGGGGCACGGACAGACGCAGACAAGGGTGGTGGAGCCCCCGGGCAAATGGCTCGGACCCTGCGGGAGTGAGGCACCGTTGGGACTGGGGAGGTACACTCCTCCCGGAGTCCCTAGGGAACGGGAGGAGACCTCGAAAGAACCGAGGGTGCCGCTACCCCCGTACGATGGCAAGACGGACTTGAGGGCATATATGGCCCAGTTCCAGTGTGTTGCCAGAGGCAATGGCTGGAACGAGGTGCAGGGTGTGGCACAACTCACAGCGGCCCTGCGTGGCGTGGCTTTGGAAGTCCTGACCACGGTACCCAGTGAGGGGGCGACCCTGGAGGATCTCCATTCGGCCCTAAAAACCGATTTGGCATGGACCAGCAGAGCGAGCTTGTTAAAGCTCAGCTCAACGGGCGCAAACGACGTCCCCAGGAATCGCTGGGAGAATTGGCACATGACATTCGCCGCTTGGTGGGGATCGCGCACACCAACATGCCACCGGAGTACCGGGAGGAGATTGCCCTGGACCATTTCCTTCGAGCAATAGGGGGCACCGATGTCGGAGCATTGCTCACCGTATGGCGCCCGGACAACCTCCAGAAGGCGGCTGATACTGCTGCCTGCTGGGAGGCAGCCAGAACGCCATTGGGAGGGGCTGGGCGCCACGCGGTGGCAGTCCGACAGGTGGACCCCGTGCACGACAGTGCGCTGGGAGCCGGGGCAACCCTGGGCGACCAAGCGCCAATGGAAAGGATGGTGCAGGGCATGTTCGACCGCCGGTTCGGGAGACCTGTGGAGAGGCGGTCGGGCCCGGGAAGGGCGGGAGATGGGCCATCGGGGGGTACCCCAATTCGGAATGGAGGGGGGTATAATTCGGCGTACTGGAGGCAAACACCTTACCAGAAGAGGTGTTATAATTGTGGTGCAGGGGACCACCTGCAGCGGAGGTGCAACGCCCGCGCAGGGAAAGGCCCCCGCGAAGAGAAGAGCCACGGCCCCCTAGACCACCAACTCCGCCCGGGTCAATAGGGATAGCCAGGCCCAACCATCCCCCCCCACCAGTCCCCGGGAAACTAAGAAGTGCCGAACATGTAGGGCCGTGTTCGGCAGACTCAGACGGAGAAGAGCCCTCAGAACTGCGACAGGTCATCAGTTGTGGCCAAATTGGCAAAGGTAGCTTAACAATTCGGTGCAAGATTGCCGGCGTAGGGGTAGACGCCGTGGTGGACACAGGAGCAAGCGCCACGATCATCAGCCCTGTGGTCCTTGATTCGAGTGTAGACGGTTGGGATGAGATCCACCGTCTGCAAAACCATAGTTTGCAGCTAGCTACCGGGGCAACGGCCCCTATCATAGGACGTGGTTTCGTGTCGTTTAAATTGGGCACTGTGAAAACCAAGATAGAGGTTTGGGTGGCTGAGGTGTACGACCCATGTCTAATAGGGTTGGATGTGCTGACGGCCGGTGGTTGTAAGATCGACTTGGGCCGGGGGGTCATGCAGTTGGGTGGTGAGGAGTTGCCGTTAGGAGGCGTGAGCACGGATGAGAGGGTGGAGCTGGAGGCTCCTGACTCCGTGGTCATTCCCCCGGGTGCCGAGGCGGTGGTCCCGGCCCGGTGGCGAGCACCCCCAACGTGGCAGGGCCCCTGTGGCCTAGCGGAACCATCGGCAGGGCCGTCAACCCCGGGCTTAGTCGTGGGCCGCACCCTGGTAAGTACCGACGGGCCAGTAGTGCCCGTACGGGTGATAAATGTTAGCACGGAACCACGCACTATCAGGAAGGGCACGAAGGTGGCAGATTGCATCCCAGTAAAAGAGGTCGCAGAGCTGAGGGACGATAACGTCGAGCCGGACCGGCCCCAGAAGGAGTCTCCAGACTCGATTAGGAATTGGCCCGGTCCCATTTGTGAGATGGTAAATCGGAGTAGTGTAGATTTGGAGGAGGCCCAGCGGGAGGCCTTATACAAGCTGGTCGACCGACACATCGGGATCTTCTCCTTGTCACCCGAGGATATTGGACGTACGGGCCTGGTGCAACATCAGATCCACACCAATGGGGCCCGGCCTGTCCGTCAGCCTGCTCGAAGGCTCCCATGGAGCAAAAGAGAGGAGGCTGATGAACAGGTTGAAAAGATGCTCAATGCAGGTGTCATCGAGCCCTCGGGAAGTCCTTGGATGTCACCAGTTGTGCTGGTTAAAAAGAAGGATGGGACCACGCGTTTCTGTGTGGACTATCGCCAGCTGAACAACGTGACACTCAAAGACTCCTATCCCCTGCCTAGAATTGACGATACCCTCGACGCCGTTGCAGGCTCTAAATGGTTCTCAACTTTGGACCTCAAGAGTGGGTATTGGCAGGTGGAGATGGATAAGACGGGGAAGGAGAAAACGGCATTTTCCACAGGGAAGGGACTGTATCAGTTCACTGTGATGCCGTTCGGTTTGTGTAACGCCCCCGCCACCTTTGAGAGACTGATGGAGCGTGTACTCGGCGGCATGCCGTGGCAGTCATGCCTGGTGTATCTGGATGACGTCCTGGTACACGCTAAAACATTCACCCAGGAGATAGCCAATTTGGACCAGGTGTTTGGGCACCTCAGGCAGGCAGGGCTGAAATTGAGCCCAGAGAAATGCACTTTGTTCGCGACAGAGGTGGCCTATCTCGGACACGTGATAGGCCGCGAGGGGGTGAAGACCGACCCCGGAAAAATTACAGCGGTAGAGGAGTGGCCCGTACCTACAACTGTCAAACAGGTGCGGGGCTTTTTGGGACTTTGCTCCTACTACCGGCGTTTCGTGGCAAACTTTGCGGAGATAGCCAGGCCCCTTCACCGGTTGACGGAGAAGGGGTTGAGATTTAATTGGATGGAGGAGTGCCAGGAGGCCTTCCTCAAATTAAAGGGGTGTTTGACATCCGCACCTGTTTTAGCGTACCCCACCGATGACGGGATGTATACCCTGGACACGGATGCAAGCCAGGAAGGATTGGGAGCAGTCTTGTCTCAGACACAGGGGCGTGGAAAGAGTGATCGCGTATTACAGTCGGGCCATGAGTAAGCCCGAACGAAATTATTGCGTAACTCGTAAGGAACTATTGGCTATGCTGTCTGCCGTGAGCCATTTCCACCCGTACTTGTACGGGAGGAAATTTTTGGTTCGAACTGACCATTCCTCCTTGCAATGGCTCTTACGGTTCAAGGAACCGGAGGGCCAAATTGCAAGGTGGTTGGAAAAATTGCAGCAGTACGATTTCAGTGTGGTCCATAGAGCCGGTAAGGCTCATGGGAATGCCGATGCGCTCTCTCGACGCCCCTGTCTGAGGGAAAACTGCAAATATTGTACGAGACATGAGGAGAGGGACCAATTGGCAGACGCCTCCCCGAAACTCCCAGTCCGTGCGGCCCGGATGATAGGCCCAACTTTGCCACTAACCGCAGGAGAGGAATTTGGTGGATTGGCATGGAGCACGGCCCAGCGGGAAGACCCCGTGCTAGGGCCAGTGTACAAATGGGTCCAGGAAAACAGGAGGCCCAGTGGGGAGGAAATCGCCCCATTCGGGGCGCGAACAAAGGCATACTGGGCTCAGTGGAGGACCCTAGAAATGAGGGACAACATCTTGTATCGCAAGTGGGTGGAGATTCCTTCTGAACAAACTTCTTGGCTGGTGATAGTCCCTGATGGGTTTAAGACCCAAATTTTGAAACAGGTGCACGGTACCCACGCCGGCGGCCATTTGGGCAGGACCAAAACAAAATCTCGGGCCCGCCGGTGGTTCTATTGGGTTAACATGGGGCGCGATGTACAGGACTGGTGTCGAGCATGCGACGCCTGTACTGCAAAAAAGGGACCGCCACAGAGGATGAGGGCCCCACTCCAACTACATCAGGTTGGGGCTCCCCTGGAGCGAGTGGCCATGGACATTTTGGGACCACTGCCCCCCACTCGCCAGGGTAATAAGTACGTCCTCGTAATTATGGACTATTTCACCAAATGGCCAGAAGCCTTTGCCCTTCCCAGCCAGGAAGCAGGGGTTGTGGCCAAGGCCTTCGTAGAAGGATTTACATGCCGGTATGGGATTCCGCAGGAGCTGCACACGGACCAGGGACGAAATTTTGAGAGTGAATTACTAAAAGAGTTGTGCAGGCTCCTGGAAATTCGAAAAACACGGACAACGCCCCTGAGACCACAGTCTGATGGCATGGTGGAGAGGTTCAACAGGACCCTGGTCCAACAGTTGGCCCTCTTCACCGCCACTAACCAGGAGTACTGGGACGAACACCTTCCGTACCTCCTGATGGCCTATTGCGCGTCCCAGCACGGGTCTACCGCATGTAGTCCGGCGCTGTTGATGTATGGACGGGAGCTGAGAAGCCCCGTCGATTTATTGTGCGGTCCGACGCCTGAGCGGCTTGATAGGCCCCCGGGGGAGGGCTATGCCCGTCGGTTGGAGGAGGGCTTGGAGAAGGTCCACGCCTTCGCACGACACCAGCTCCAACAGGCGGGCATAAAAATGAAGCGCAGGTACGACCACCGGAGCCAGGTGAGCAAATACCCACCGGGGGCAAAGATTTGGTTCTTTAACCCCCGGCGAAGGAAGGGCAGATGCCCGAAGCTCACCTCACCTTGGCAGGGCCCGGGGGTTGTCCTGGCGCAAGTCAGTGACGTGGTCCTAAAAATTAAAATGGGACCACGAGCCCTCCCTCGGATCGTCCACGCGGACCGCCTGAGGCCTTACAAGGGCGACCTTACGCCCTCATGGATATGTCTTGCCGGAGGAGTCGGTGCTGGAACAGCCGCTCCCGCAGAGGCGCAGGGCTCTCAGAGTCTTGCGACGAGTTCACGAGCCCAGTAGGAAGGGAGGAAATTCCCCCCCTGGGAAATTGATTAATGGGATTATTTGGAGACAGTGACTGACAGTGAGTGTGTAGAGGGGACGTAGTTTAGCTACGTAGTGTTAAAAGGAACGTGCTATACTTTAAGGGACGACGTGGGAGCACGAGTTAGTTAGGGGAGGTAGTTAGAAGGATGGCAGAGTTCAGTGGTGTGTGTGTTGAAGAGTTGGTGAGTTGTGAGGTGAGTACTTGTTGAGTGAGTGAGGCCAGCGGGTCTGTGTGAGTGGAGTGAATGGGGAATGCATGGTGCGATGAGTGATTGGGGGAAGGAGTGACTCCCGCCCAAGGGACCCCGGGGTCAGTGTAGAGTGAGTTAGCTGGGTTAGTCAAATTGAAAAATGGAGGTCGTTTTGTTGTTGGTGGGAAAGTAGGCTCGAGACCCATTTGGAGGGGTGCAGGAGCCCTGTTGACAGGCTTGGGAGCGTGGCTGCGAAAGGTGAGTATCGCTGAGTGGGTACCCCGGGCACCAGGCTAGTCGGCCGCGGTAGGCCAAGGGCCCATGGGGGGCCGGGATAGAGTAGTGGGCACGGGTGCGCCTGCTTGGTGCGGGGGCCCGGGCGCCATTAGCCGCGTGGGCAGTGTAGTGGGCACGGGTGACCCTCGGAAAGGGACCCGGGAGGCCGGCCTGCCACGTGTGCGTTTCAGGGAGGTGCCATGGGGGCACTCCCCGGTGTTAGGGAGCTGGTAGGCTCGGAGGCAGTGTAGTGCCCGGGGTGCCATAGCGGGAGATTCGGCAGAGGGTCGTGCCTGCCAAAGGGAGCCACGTGTCCCAGCCAGGAGACCGTGTGAGGGCACGGAGAGAAAATTGGGGGGCGAGGCCCGAAATTGTAAGGACACCAACACAGGCGACGGGAATCTGGGTTGTTAGAACCAATAGTTTAAGCGAGAGGCGCTTGTTGAAAGCCCCGGGGTAGTTTAACAGTTTAATGGTTAGGGTAGATTAGGAGATGTACCCCTCCGCACCATCCATCCCCTCGCTGTCGTTGTGGGCCGCTGGACCCACTTTGGGTAAGATCGCCGAACTCTGGGGAGGCCATTCTGAGGCTTCGTTGGGCCTCGACACAGGACGTTAGCTCTCCCTTATTCCCCTCCGGGAAGGGAACGTAGGGGTTGGGAGTAGGCTCGGTGACAGGATAGGTTAGCCGAACAAGGACGATAAAGGGGGTTAGGGGACGATTTATAGTGGGGGAGTAAAAATAAAAACAACCGAAAAAAATTAAGTTGGGGCTAAATTGGGGTTTGACAAATTAAGGGAGTGGGTATGTACAGTGACAGGCAAAGGCGATAGGTTGGGAGGGAGACAGGTAGGTAGGTCCGAGCCCGCCTTCCAAGTGGCCAGCACCACCGCACTCCCTCCACCAACCTCCACTGAACGGCAAAGGCTGGCCAACTTCATCGGCTGGCCATGTTTTGCTTCAAGGCGGAGGCCGGCCAACTTCATCGGCAGCTGTTATTTTGCTGCAAGGTCTGTGCCGGCTGGATCGTCTGCAGCTGCTGTGCTGCAAGGCCTGTGCCGGCCCACTTCATCTGCCGGCTGGCTGTTTTTTCTTCAAGGCCTGTGCCGGCCAGTTCATCTGCCGGCTGTGTTTGCCTGCAGCGGCCTTCTTCTGCGGGCTGTGTTTGCCTGCTGCCTTTGCCATGCCATGCCACTGCCCACGTTCACCAGCCCCGTTCAATTTTGCTTCACCCCCCCCCCCTGTTCATTTCCATGTGCGCCAGGATCCGCAAAGCAACAGTTTGCAAGCTGCGAGAACTGCCCTGTTGGCAGCTACAACACGGGCCTGCAGTGGCGGCCCGTGCACCGTGTTTGCGTCCATCCATTCATCCATCCATTCGTTGTGTTCATTGCGTGTGCCACTTGAGCTGGCACGGAGACTGCGTTTGTGCAGCCCATGCACCGTTGTGGTTCACTGCATTCGGTCCATCCGTCATGCATCCATTCGTTGTGCTCATTGCGTGTGCCACTTGAGCTGGCACGGAGACTGCGTTTGTGCAGCCCATGCACCGTTGTGGTTCACTGCGTTCAGTTCAAAAGGGAAGGCCTTGGACTGCGTGTGAGCAGCCAGCCACGTTCCCTGTCACCTGCATTGTTTTGAGCCAGAGACTGCATGCGAGCAGCCTGGCTCCCTGCTAACTGCTTTTCTTTTGCAGAGTTCAATGATCCTGGGCCATGGTTTAGTGTAAAATTTGTAAGTTAAGGTAAGATGTACTGTAAATATGAGTGCGCCCCCCGGCATGTATGTCTTAGCGCCGGCAATTTTATTTAAGTCGTCCGTATGAGTGAGTTTGTTTAGATAGTTACGCAGCCCTCAGGTTATTTATTTTGGGGACACGAATACCATGAATGTCGCACTCAGGGATCCGTAGGTAAAATGTACTAGGGGAAAACTACACATGATGGCACACGAAAATTTGACGACTCGGGACGAGTCTGTAAAAAGGGAAGGGGGTAGTGTTGTGGTTACCAGATTCGCAAACCACCATTCAGGTCCCTTAGGTGAGGTATCTCGGTAAGTGCATGTGTCGTTAGGCCCAAACCCGTTGTCTAGTGGGAATACATGTCATTTATGCGAGCTGCGACTCTTCAGGATAGCCGTTTTTCTTTCACTATCTTTATTTTGGACCAACCGCCATGATCACAACCACAACATCAACCACCGACCACAACCACCGCTTCACCACAACCGCCACGACCTTCACGTCACAC
>NC_140970.1:26432377-26444877 GCF_056783735.1 Eptatretus burgeri | reverse complement strand
GATAGTAAAAGAAAAACGGCTATCCTGAAGAGTCGCAGCCCGCATGAATGACATTTATTCCCTCTAGACAACGGGTTTGGGCCTAACTACACATATACTTACGGAGATATCTCACCTCAGGGACCTGAATGGTGGTTTGTGAATTTCGTCAACCACAACAATATATACATTAGGGTGGTCCATGATCAATATGAAAAATATAAAGTTGTCTGAATGTTCCCTCCACATGGCTTGTTTTTGTTCACTATGACAGACTTATTTGCCTGTGAATTGTTGTGGTCCTACGATAACGTTTAGCGGTCGCTCAGAGATGAGGATTTTTGGCTGATGAGTGAAATTTGTGTAATTTTGAGATGGATTGTTGGTACTCCTGCTTGCCCCCCCCCTGCCAAACCAGTGGTGTGGTGGTGCTTCCGTTACAGCGATGGAAGGGGGTGGCAGCACGAGCGGGAAAGATGAGGGCGGTTGGTTTTAGATTCGTGTGTCTAGAGCAGCGCACTCTTCAATAATATATTGTGCTGATCATGTGATATTTTTGGTCCATCATTTCTTTCAATTTCTTTGGCTTAGGTTGAGTGATGGCGTTGAAGCCAGGACTCCGTTCTTCTTCCAAAAGCTGGCTCCTGGGAGCATCGATAACACAGCTTTCTGCCGGAAGATTGCCACATGGACTGGATGTTCTACACCTCTTACAATTCCACCATGTTACCGAGAAAAGGACTCTTGCTAAGAGCTATAGAATCACATGTTGTGAAGTGATTGAGCTGTGGAATAGAGCGAGATTGCCCATGCAACCTCCGGGTGCATGCGTCCGTAAGCTGAAAAAGCTCCACGAGAGATATCTAAAACTAAAGAAAAATCGCAAAAGGGACAACAACACTGGTGAAATAAACAATGACCTATTTCTCTCAGACCTGGAGGAGTTATTCGATGTAGCGTCAGCCAATGCATTGTCGGAAATAGTGATCAGTGCCGACCGTGACTTCCTGGAGCGTCAGCGAGAGAGTGTGTTCTCTAGTAGCATGGATGGAGCTGATTTAGTCACCCACTCTAGAGAGGAAAATAAACGAAAAAGAGACGAAAATGAAGACCTAGCTCGGCAACATTACGCTGAAAGGGAAAGCCGCAAGCTGAAGGTAACTGAAAGCAAACCGCTATCGTCTTCGTCAGGTGAATCTGAATATGAAAGTCCGGAGGATGAATATATAGCTCCCTCAACATCATCAGCGACCCCTGGCTGCAGTAAAACAGAAGCTCATTCGGCTACTTCATCCAATCCCAAACCAAAGAACATTTTCCGATCTCCGGATGTTGTAGCAGCGCTGGATCGTGTGAACTTGCCAGATCGCGGGGCTGTGTTCATGGCCGGAGCTGTCGCCAAGGCCCTAGGTCATGATATCGGCGACATCACCCTATCATGGAGCTCTGTACGACGTTCTTGTATGGAGGGACGTAGAGAAGCAGCTGCCACTGAGGAAGACGACTTCTCCCTGAAAGGACCTCTTCTTCTCCACTGGGATGGTAAACTCTTACGCTAGGTTCCCACTGTCGTGCGATCCGTTACGAACGCCACGATTGGCCATTCGTAGCTGATCATGGAATTTCTCTGAAAGTCTGTTCCCACTATCACGATGTGCGGCACGATTGAAATCGTGGTCTCACAGAGCGTGATGTTTGTCTTGTCTAAGATCGATCCCGATCACCACGATTAGGAAGCATGATTAGCTGCGATCTGTCGCGCTTTGTTCCGATGCAATACGATCTGATACGATGATCCCGATTGACAATTGATCGTGTTGATCGTAGAAAAATTTTGAACCGTTCAAAAATTTTCTATGATTAACACGATTGCCACGACTGACCTCAAGATCTGATAAGATCTGATCGGATCACCACGATTAGTCCACGATTAAGACCACAATTTCAATCGTGCCGCACATCGTGATAGCGGGAACCTAGTATTACCAGATATCGACGGCTCAAAGAAAAATGTCGACCGTATCACGGTGCTGGTTACTGGTAACTGAGAAGAGAACCTATTGGGTGTCCCAAAAGCAACCAGTGGAACAGGCGAACAGCAAGCAACTGCTTGTATTGATTGCATTGAAAAATGGGGAGTCAAAGATCAGGTTCATGGCATTGTCTTTGATACTACGAGCAGCAATACCGGCCTACATCGAGGCGCTTGCATCAGACTAGAGAACTACATGGAGAGAGAAATCGTGAGGGTTGCATGTAGACACTACATGCATGAAATAGTTCTGTCGCATGCCTATGCCTGCACATTCGGTGGAGCTTCTGGCCCCGACGATCTTCTGTTCAAACGCTTCCAGAGGAAATGGGCAGACTTGGCTCATAACCAGTACGACGTGTGTACGGTTTTTGATGATCCGGTACTCGCTGAGTTGCGAGTGGAGATGTTGGATTATTTACCAATAGCAATCACCCAACAACAACCGAGGGACGATTACCTGGAGGTCAGGTCAGGTATGGGAGCATGTGCCAGAACAGCGCGTCGCTGCGTCCACTTTCCGCCGGTACTCCAGGGGCCTCCGTCTGGCCATCCCCCAGGCAGATGCCAGGCCCATCCCCATCTCCTTGAGATGATGGTCAACCTGCTGCAACCATGAGGCACGTGGTCGGCCCACTGGCCTCCTCCACTCATGAGACTCCCTCGCTGAGAGAATCTGGTGAGCAGGATCAGCGTCAGGAAAACGAGCCACATGTCCATACAGCCGCAGCTGACGCTCACGGACTATGCAGGTAACAAATCTCATCCGAGTCTCTCTCAGCAACCGCTCGTTGGACACAAAATCCGACCAGCGATAGCCAAGGATTCTCCGAAGAGACCTGGTACCAAAGGAATTAAGTCTCCGTCTCAGATCCTTGGTCAAAGTCCAAGTCTCGCACCCATAGAGCAAGACTGGAAGTACCAAGGACCTGAAGACTCGGACTTTCGTCCTCCCGCACAGGTACCGGCAGCGCCACACCCCATGATCCAGTGAATCCATGACTCCCCAGGCCCGACCCAGACGTCTATTGACCTCCGGCTCACAACCTGCGGAGACATGAATATCACTGCCAAGGTAAGTGAATCTATCCACGACCTCAACATCCTCACCACAAACAGACACAGACAGGACAGCAGCATCCAAGATGTCACCGAAAGCCTGGATCTTTGTTTTGACCCAAGAAATCCGTAATCCCAACGGCTCCGACTCCTCATTCAGCACCTCGAGGGCCCCCAAGAGGATGTCTAAAGTCTCCCCAAAGATGACTGCATCATCTGCAAAATCAAGGTCCGAGATCTTGACATTGCCAAACGATGCACCGCAACTTGATCTCTCCGACATCCTCCCAAAAATCCAGTCCATACAAGTGCTGAAAAGTGTGGGGGCAAGTACACATCCCTGACGAACTCCAGTAACAACTGGAAATAAGTCAGAGGCGGTACCACCACACTTCACAGCACTCTCAGTACCAGAGTAGAGTTCAGACATCAGATCGATCAGTTTCGGTGGCACCCCACGAAGACCAAGAATCCTCCAGAGGACATCCCGATTCACTGAATCGGACGCTTTACAGAGATCAACATAGGCTGCAAGCAGCCCCTGCCGAAACTCTCGTCTGCGTTCAGTGAGGACACGAAGAGCAAGGATACGGTCAATCGTTGACCTCTTTGGCGTAAAGCCTGACTGCTCTGGACGCTGGTGCTCAAGCAGATGGTGGCGAACCCTATCAAGAATTATCCGAGCAAAGACCTTGCCCGGCACTGAGAGCAGCGTCACCCCTCGGTAGTTGTTGCAGTCTTGGCGATCACCCTTCCCTTTCCAGAGAGGGACAACAAGGCCCCTCTTCCAGTCAGTTGGGATGATGCCTGTGTTCCAGGCAGAGCACAAACTGCATGCAACGGACAGCGAGTGCAGCATTTCCACCAGCCTTGAGAAGTTCAGCATGGATGCCACAGATCCCTGGAGCTTTGCCCCGTTTCAACTGGTTCACCGCAGCTCGTGTTTCCACAAGCGATGGTGGACCACAGTTGATTCGAGGGTCAGCAACAGGGATTGTAACACCCTTGACGTCCAACTCGACAGCTGGGGGATCAGCCTGGTACAACCGCTCAAAGTAACCGGCCCAGCGGGCCTTCACTTCAGACTCCTCTGTCAAGAGCCTACCACTCTCTGCTCGAACTGCAGTGCTCCGAGGGATGGGCTTGGATGAACGTAATGCGCGAATTCCCCTGTAAGCGGGACGAGAATCACCTGTCCACAGGTGATGCTCTACCCCCTCACAGATTCCTCGCACATAGGCCTCCTTGTCCACCCTCAGTGCACGTACAGTTTTACGCCTCAGCTCCCTGAACAGCTCAGCTCTGCCATTCAGCCTGGCCCTGCGACTCTGGTCAATGGTATCCAGTGTCCCTTGAGAGACAAAATTCTTCTTTGCCCTGCGGTGAACTCCAAGGCATCCACCGGCAACATCAAGGACGGTGGTCTTGAAGCGCTCCGCAACTCTTCAGGACCCCCAAAGCACCCAGACCCCCAAGTGTCCACTCAGCCTGTTCGCAAACTCCTCAGCTACTCTCTCATCCCTGAGCTTGGCAACATCCAGCCTAGGCTGGGATGGTACCATTCTCCAGGATTTAAGGTGCAGCTTTAGAGTTGCTACAACAAGCCTGTGGTCAGTATTGAGGAACTGAGCACTCCGGTAGACCCTGCAGTTCTGGATCATCCTCCAACGACCGTCAATGAGGACATGGTCAATCTCCTTTGCCACACCGCCAGCGTTGGAATACCAAGTCCAGCGATGAGCTTGCGGGCGCTGAAACCATGAACCAGCCACCCTAAGTCCATGACTTCTTGCAAAGTCAAGGAACTTAGTGCTATTCTGGTTCATAGTTCCTGACCCATGGGGACCAACACACACCTCATAACCATCCCTATCAGTTCCAGTCGATGCATTGAAATCCCCCAAGACTAGAAGTGTATCTCGTCTGGGGCACTGATCAACCACAGACTCGAGTGTGGCGTAGAATGCATCCTTCACGGTAAGATCATTCGCCTCAGTCGGAGCATAAATAGAGACCAGGGAAATGACACCTAAGGAGTGACGAATCCTTAATCTCATAATACGCTCGTTGACCGGTGTTACCTCAATTATCATTGGGGTCAGCTTATTGGACACAGCTACAGCAACTCCTTGGGTATGGTAACCATCAGAGCGACCAGACCAATAGTAGGTGTAACCACCCACCATTATCTCGCCGCAATCCGGTCTCCGAACCTCAGAGAGAGCTGCAATCCCGATGTCCAAACGCTTGAGCTCAGATGATAACAGAGACAGGTGATCATCCTCTCTTAGGGATAGGACATTCCAGGCACCCACCCGAAGGGACCGCCTCAGGTTAACCCAAGGAGACCGCCGTCTGGTGGACGACACCTCAGCACCACTCCGACACACTCTCCCGCAATCTGACCCAGGGATGTTACCCCGTGGTTTCCCTCCTATCAAAGATTGGGGGTCCCGAAGGCTTTGCCCCAATCCCATCATCCGGTGAGCTGCCCTGCGAAGGGAAGCTGCACAGGAGGTACTCCCACGGAGTGGGTTTTCAGATTTTTTTGCGTTTTTGCGTTTTGCGGAATGAAGCGTTTTACGGTGGCTGGAGTGCAAATCCTGCCACCAACCTCCTAATAAGAAGTAACCCAACTGCAGGAGGACGTCCGCAGACACAGTTGGGCACTAGATATGGATGGCCGTTGGCTCACAAGGAGCTCCTCCGCCCTTTGACAGGTTTTGTTTTTAATCCTGCTGGGTGTCCATATCCAAACACCCTCCTCACCAGAAAACCTGGTGGGGGAGACGGTTTAGTCGCCGACAACCCGACCATGGAACAGGTTAGTACAGGTTTACATGGTACCTGTAGCAGGTCACAGATCGAACCTGACCTGACCTTGAATTACCTGGAATTGCTGAAGATATCTCTCCTATTCCTAGGTGGCGATGCGGATGCCGGATCCTTCAGATTCCGGGCTCCAGGAGCGATGCATCACGCTCGATGGATGGCAAAAGGAATATACGCTATAAAAATTTACTTGTTCCACCATCAATTCAAACTGACAAAAAAGGAAAGCAAGAATATTCTGGACTTTGCCTTGTTTGTGAGCCTGGCGTACGTAAAATATTGGAATGAGGCACCCATTGGGGTCTGGGCTCCTTATAACGACATCCAGTTCATGAATGTGCTCAAACGTTACCCGGATCGGAAATTATCGGACAAGACGGTTAAAGCGTTCTCGAACCACCTGTGGTACCTGTCGGAACACTTGGTGGGGTTCGCCTTCTTCGACGATCGCGTGACCGAGGAGACGAAGTCGAAGATGGTCACCAATTTGTCCAGACCAAAAGCTGTCGAGTACCATCGACCAATTCCTCCATCAGACATGATTGCGGGCCTGAACAAATCCCAGGATTGGTTACAGAACGAACGATGACCTTCTTCTCCCTGCTGGGTGAAAAAAGCCGCGAAAAGGCCTCCGAATTCCTGAAGGTAGCGACAAAGAGTGGGAGAGCCATCTCTGTTACACAGAGCTCCAGCAGGCATGTCGGAGGCTGAAAGTCGTAAACGACACTGCCGAGCACGGTATCCGACTCGTCCAGCAGTACAATGAGACACTCACGGAAGACGGGGAACAGAAACAATACCTACTCAGACTTGTTTCGAACCATCGCAAGGCCCTTCCTGAGCCATCAAAGGCCCTTTTGATGAACTAGGCCGAGGACAGGATAACGGACAGAGAAATGTGACCTGTGTTATGACAGTGTTGTAGTGCAGAGTGCAGTGCGCTGCATATTTTTATGTAACTTGTGGAATAATAAAGTGTTTGAAACAAAAAATCCAATATTCTCGAATGTTTTTTGATGTTTTGGTCAAAAGTTGACTTTCTGAGCGACCCCTAGTTATACACCAATCACCATGAAATTTTGTAGAATAAATCCATAGTGATAGTGGACAAAATCAAGCCTTATGGACACGGGGAAATTCGGGAAAAATATTTGTGGACCACCCTAATATATATATATATATATATATATATATATATATATATATATATATATATATATATATATATATATATATATATATATATATATATATATATATATCTAAGGCCATCTGTCTGTCCTTCCCTGAAACACGATGGAAACGCTCCACGGAGAAAAAAACATAATGAAGTAAAAGTTACTTCAAATCAATCCAAAGCTTTGGAAAACTGATATTATTTCCAATCATGAAAAAATTGAACCTGGGAAAGTGTCCAGGCAACATGACTTTTCTTCGATCACTCCTAAATTTGTTTTTGTTTTTTTGCTGTTAAGGAATATGCCACGATATCTTTGCTGTTGAGGAATATAATGATTTTGGAATGACACGACTCATGTGTCCATCTACAGTTTTTAATCGTATGTTTGGCCATCCGTTTGTGTGTAACATTCCATCCCATCCATTGGTTGGACAGCTGGCCTGACTCCACCCACAATTTCAACCTGAAAAATCATACGGCCACCATGTTGTTGCTGTACGAAGCCAAAGACATCTTTGGAGCTGTCTTATTCAAAATCGCCATGCCCTCCCGAGAAGTTTTTCCTTTCCGTGTAAAACAAACAAATTGACTGTTAAAGGGATCATCAAATATCGAAAGGCTTGAGCCGATATGCATCATAAGCCTTGTGAAAGCCACAGTAAGTATGGGCCTCATGATTCAGGTCTCTTGTAAGTGCAATTGGAATCGATCTGAGCTATATTACCCCAATGTATTATATATGCACATTAGCAATCGTCATGTTTTTGCTTCAAACCCGTGTTTTTTTTATATTCTGGAGTGATTGAGGTAGCTGTCTGTTTCCAACTATTTTCTCTTTAATGAGTTTACCAGGAACCACAAAATCCAGGTAATTATAATGCTCTTTGTCCGAGGAATTTTGGGAATCTTGCCACATTGTGAAAGAAAATATCCGTCATTATTTACTTTTAATGATGTGTATAAAGCAAGTCACTGAGGCAGGCACTACCATGCTTCGGTGGAATGTCTGAGTCATCTAAGCAACATGCTGGCACCCTCTCTCACACCCACCACCCAAATGTTTTCGTCATGTTTAGTTCGAGTACAAAGTGGATGCAGACGGGCTTTGCATTATGAGATGCTTTCTAGTTTATGGAATGCGGTGATGTTGGCTAACTTCCAAGCAGATGGAGGCTAACATTGGGTAAATGATAGGGTGAAAATGGCAGAAAGAGTGTGTGCAAGAGTAAGGAGAGAAGGTTTTTTTGGACATGTGAGCAGATGCTGTCTGGTAAAGTTGCAGTTGAGGGTTTCCAGAAACTTCTGCACCTTCTCAGGTGCAAGAGATGTGGAGTCTAGGAGCAGTTGGGTGCATCTGGGTCGGGTGGGTACAGAGAGTGAGGGGTTGGGAACACAAGATTTGGAAGCAAACACAGAATTGAGGCATTCAACCTTCTCATGAGCGGAGCAGGCTGTGGTGCCATTTGAACCGAGAGAAGGCATGGATGGGGAGCATGCTAAAGAGACCGATGACAAGGTACCACAAGGTTTTAGAGGAGGGAGACAAGGTAGAAATTTTAATCTTTAGGTTGGATAAATGTTGTTTTCTGGCTTTCCTGAAAGCGGACGGACACTTATTACAAGCTTTGTGGAATTATCTGTGATTGATTTCGGTCGGGTTTGCCTTCCAAGAAGAGAAGGAAAGTAGTTTCAAAGCAACTATCTCACCACAAGATCCAGTCTACCACAAATACTTACAAAACACCATTACCTCTTGCATGTAGAAATCTCCATTTTCTATCCCCATAATATTTTATGTTTTTCCTTTAATTTTCCTTGTTACTAATTTTTCTTTTATGTCTCCTTTCAGATCCCGCCATTATAAATGGAGCTTTCTGGTCGACTGCTCTCAATCCAGTGTTTATCAAAAATCTGGAAAAGGATCCCACCCTCACGTGGCAGTACTTTGGGAGTATGGACGGGTTCTTTCGGCAGTTTCCTGGTAAGCATGACACAGTGAACACCACTCAGGAAACGTTTCCTCTTGCTGTTGTTATTATGTTTGCTCTCCATATTTGAGAATGTAGGAACCAAAACTATAACTAGAGTAAGGGTCAGGTCTAACATTTTGATCGCCAAGTGGTCTTCTTCTGGGTCATCTGGTGAACTATGAATCTAGCTGATTTTTTTCTTTACAGTCGGTTGTGCTTTCCATCTCAAGTACGAATCCCTCGAAAACGAAGTTGTTTTTCGTGGATTTAAGCATTTTTGTTTGATTAGTACAACATGCAAAGCACAGTATGTCATATATTGTTATAGTCACCACATAGCTAAGATCTTTGTTGCGATCTCTGGTCTTGGATAACCTCAGCAATACGATGGGACATGGAGATCAACTCAGAGAGAGGGGTGATTGAATATGACTGCAGGAACCGTGGCTGGTGAGGAACCATTTACCACTTCACCTCTATTCATCAGTCCTCTTTCTCTTCCACACATAAATTTAATTTGTTTTTTTTTAACCTTAAAATATAAAACGAGGCTTTTGTTGAACCTTAAATTTGTTGCTCCATATTCAGTCACTGTCCAATATATAGCCTATCAGACACTTAATGCATTCTATTTAGACATATAAAAGGCAGGATTATTTTAAGAGCAAGCAATATGGAAATAGAGTAACCTCAAACAATCAATTTCCACTTCAGAGAAATAGCTGAGCTGCTTTTTTATGCACTGCGATACCCCCACCTCACCAAGAAAAAGAGAAGACATAAAAAAATCGATATATTAAAAGATCCATGTGTGCGTGTGTGCAACTTCCAGACCCCTCAGTACCTTTAGATCTCATGACACCTTTCGACCCCTTGATACCCCTGGCATCCCCAATAATCTGAAGACCCCCAAGACCCTTAATACCCCTATGACCCTCAAGATCCTTAAGACCCCCAAGACTTTTAATATCCTTAAGACCTCCAATACCTTCAAGACCCCCTAAAACTTTGAAGACCCCCTAGAGACCCCTAACACCCTTAAGACCCTTTTGACACTTTAAACCCCTTCACTCTTTAGACCATTTATACCCTTTAGACTCCTCGAAACTTTACACTCCACAAACCCTTTAGACCTTTACATCCCTTAAGTCCCTTGACTCCCTTTAGACCCCTTAGACCTCAACACCATTTAGACCTCTTACCTCTTTCAGACAAGTGAGATAGTTTTGACCCTTTACCATTTTGAACTTAAGACCGCTTAGACCTATTTGACCCTTTTTACATGCTTGAGAGATTAGACCCTTTCAACCCCTTAAATCCTCACTACTATTGGAGCGTACCCTTTCGACCTTTAGACCATCTAGAACCTTTTAGGTGCACACCACACAAACATCTATAGTCTTCTTGTAAAACACACTCTACTTTTTTCAGCAAGTAATGTGCAATCTTGACCCACCCATAGGGTGGATACTCTGCTCGTGCATTAAGATTCAAACAACCACATAACACAAAAAGTTAATCAAGATAGGGTTCAAAAACATTCAAAGTATTAACATGACAGTTCTGCATGGTGGTTGTCTCCTGAATTCACAATTAAATCCAAAAATCTGTAACGTAACTGTAGGTTTTGAAGAGGGCATCCGGCCCATCATGGTCTGGCACATTTAGAGCAGAAAACAGATAAGCTTAGCTGAGATTAGTTCGTCAACAAATGGTTGACGAGAGGACATCAAGGCAGACATATTGCCTCCAGCATTAGAGAAGGTGGCATTCAGCTCTGCACAGGCTGCTGTCTGTCTGGCAGGCCTCCAGTATATCCAGTTAGTGGACAAAAAATGGAAACGCCAATGTAGTCACCTAATATGGCGTTGGACCACCACGTGCGATCATTACAACCTGCGTGCATCGTGGTATAGAATCCACCAGCGTCTGGAATTCTGCAAGAGGGATGCGGCACCATTCTTCCACAAGAAAGTCAAACAACTCACATCTCTCTGATGGAGGTGGAAAATGCTGTCTCGGGTGTCGTTCCAGAATATCCCATAAATGCTCAATTGGGTTTAGATCTGGTGACTGAGAAGGCCATGACATATGGATATCAGTCATGCTCATCAAACCATTGGGTGACGACACGTGCTCTGTGGATGGTAGCATTGCCATCCTGGAAAACACCCCTCCCAGAAGGAAAGAAATGCTGCAACATGGGGTGAAGATGATCACTCAGTCCCATAAAGTAGCCATTGGCATTGACCTTGCCGTTTGAAGGAATGACTGCACCCAAACCATGCCAGGAAAATGCACCCCAATACATTACAGAACCACCAGAACCCTTCACTGTTGGAACCAAACACCCAGGGTTATGGAGATCTTTATGTTGGTGTCACATGTGCACTCGTCCATTTGTCGAGAACATGGTGAAGGAAGATTCATCTGACCATATCACACTTCTCCACTGCTTGGTAGTCCATTGGCTGTGCTCTTTGCACCATTGGACTCGCATCAGTGCATTGCCAGGTATGATGAGCAGTTTGCGCTCTGCAACCCGACTATGGTATCCCACTCTTTGGATTTCTTGGCAGACCATTTTTGATGAAACTGGCTGCTTGCACCCAGGTTGAAATTTACCATGAATTGATCTGCAGTTGCTAGCCTGATTTGCATTGCACTTCAAATTAATGCACAGATATCACAATCCTGGAGTATGCGCTTCCACCCACTGTTGCCCTTTGCTGATGATGTCTTTCTCTCAGAGTTCCATGCTGACATCACCTTCGGCACCCTTGCTTGTGAAACATCAGCAAGTTGAGCTGTCTTTGTCACTGAAGCTCCTGCCAAACACGCCCCAACAATACCCCTCTTTCGAAGTCACTGACATCTTCTCGAGCAACCATGCTTACTATAATTATAGGCAACCAGACCTGTGCAGCATTTTTACACATGACCTTAAGCATGCTTGGAAGTTACTTACTTGATTAACACATTGGCCACATCTGTGTGGAAGCTGGTGCTTTCAATATACTTGGTGTGCCTCATTTAACCAGGTGTTTCCATTATTTTCTCCACTACCTGTATATTTATGTTTATGTATATATGTATATATGCCTGGTGTTGGCTTAATGGTTTGGGTGGTGGGCTAAGGATCCTTGGGTCCTGAGTTCAAATCCCACTCAGCTGTTGAATTAATACCAGGTGGTGTTGACTCAGCCTGTCATCCTTCCGAGGTTGGCAAAATGAGTGTCAGCATGCTGTTATCCTGTGTCGGAGTGGCAACCCATCCAGGATTGTGCCCAACAGCCAAGGAGACTGCTTTGGCAGCATCAACGCTTTGCACAGAGTATGGTCCCAATGGATGGATGGATGGATATATATATATATATATATATATATATATATATATATATATGTATATATGTATATATATATATATATATATATATATATATATGTA
>NC_140970.1:26377377-26417377 GCF_056783735.1 Eptatretus burgeri | reverse complement strand
TGGTGGTTGTTGTGAAGCGGCGTTGTGGTTGGTGGTTGTTGTGAAGCGGCGTTGTGGTTGGTGGTTGTTGTGTGATGGCTGTTGAGACGTGGTTGGTGGTGGTAGTAATGGCGGCTGGTCCAAAATAAAGATAGTAAAAGAAAAACGGCTATCCTGAAGAGTCGCAGCCCGACTGAATGACATTTATTCCCTCGAAACAACGGGTTTGGGCCTAACTACACATATACTTACAGAGATATCTCACCTAAGGGACCTGAATGGTGGTTTGTGAATTTCGTCAACCACAACAATATATATATGTATATATATATATATATATATATATATATATATATATATATATATATATATATATATATCGATATGTATATGTATATATCGATATGTATATGTATATATATATATATATGTATATAGATATGTATATATATGTATATAGATATGTATATATATGTATATAGATATGTATATATATATATATATATATATATATATATATATATATATATATATATATATATATAGATATGTATATATATATAGATATGTATATATAT
Organism: Eptatretus burgeri; assembly: GCF_056783735.1. NCBI lineage: Eukaryota > Metazoa > Chordata > Myxini > Myxiniformes > Myxinidae > Eptatretus > Eptatretus burgeri. The sequence goes on along the minus strand of NC_140970.1, from coordinate 26,416,820 downwards.
ATAGATATGTATATATATATATATATATATATATAGATATGTATATATATATATATAGATATGTATATGTATGTATATATATATACATATGTATATGTATATATATATATATATATATATAGATATGTATATGTATATATATATATATATATATATATATAGATATGTATATATATATATATATATATATATATATATATATATAGATATGTATATAGATATGTATATATATATATGTATATATATATATATATATATAGATATGTATATATATATATATATATATATATATATATATATATATATATATATATATATATATATATATATATATATATATATATATATATATATATATATATATATATATATATATATATATATAGATATGTATATAGATATGTATATAGATATATATATATATATATATATATATATATATATATATATATATATATATATATATATATATATATATATGTATATAGATATGTATATATATATATATATATATATATATATATATATATATATATAGATATGTATATAGATATGTATATAGATATGTATATAGATATGTATATATATATAGATATGTATATAGATATGTATATATATATATAGATATGTATATATATATATATATATATAAGTAGGGTAAGAATACTGATTCTGGCTCACTTTTCCCCATGTAAATGAATGGGGGATTTTCAGCGATTTATATTTTTTTTCCCTAAAAATAAATCCCCTTTTATCCCAAGGTATATTTATTTGTCTCCCCTTTTAACTTGGAGGTTGAACCTCATTGAATTGAACACCTGGGGGTTGAACAGCTCACTCATTGAACCTATAAAGATTTGTTCATTCTCAAATTCCTTCAATAGTTTAATTTTCTTTGCACAATAATCCCCATCTAAAATATTGACAAACAAAACATTTGAATCTTTATATTTTTTAAGATACCCCATTTGTGCCATTACGAAATGATAAACTTCTCTTAATGCTCTCATCTGACCACCTCCTGAGCCACATATCATTTTGAGATTATAGTAAATTGTTTTTTCATTGTTCAATTGATAACCATCAAAGTTTTCAGTCCATTCAAGGATATTCATTTTTTCTTTACATCCTCTAACTTACTAGTTTTTAAATTAATTCGCTTATTTGTTTTATTTACCTTTGTTTTAGTTATTTTTTCAATAAGACTTATTTGATATTTTTCACATTCATTATGTTTTCCATTTATATACCAAGACTGAGATTTTCTCCACTCTTTAGTTTGATTAATACTTGGTTTAACCATTTATATATTGTGAAAAAACCACAAGTGTAGCCCTTAAAAAACCCTAACCCATCTTCCCATCGTTAAAACATAATCTATTTTATACACTCTATCATACAATATCCATATGGAACACAATCTATTCCATTATCTAAAATAAATCTCTTATCATCAAAGGCTCCTAATGCCTTTTTATTTACTTCTTCACTATATATGTCATGTTTATAACTTCTTATTGTATTCATTTTCCTATATTCTTCTTTCTTATTCATCAAACAATTATAATAATTTCTAAAAGTTATTGATTTCTTTATTACATATTTCTTTATTCCCTTTAACCTCTTATCAATCTGTTCACCATACTTATAAGCATATGCCTTTGCTCTCAATCCAATAAACTCACTCATTACTTTTCCACCCAACTCATCCTTAAACTTACCAATAACCTTTTCATTCTTTTTGGAAAATAACTCACTCTTCTTGCTGAAATTACTTGTATCATATACTCCAATATTTTTCTTCATATCTTCATAAACATCATCAGTTTTTATATCTAGGATAAAACTATCAGTATCCATATATAACAATGAAACATTTTCACCATACTCTTTCTTTAAGTCATTATACAAATAATCATACATCAATATCTTTGATAAATCAAGAACTGCTGTTCCAATATAAATTGGTTTATCCATTACAATACTTTCCTTTTTCATATGAATTGCAGAAAAGTTCTCTGAAAAAACCTCTTCTCTCTCAAAACTTGGTTTATTTATCAATCTCGAAGCTTCTTTCCAAGATGTTGCGAATCTAATGTTTTGCCTGTTTCTAACATTTTCCATAGTCTTTCCAAATACAGCATTATTCATTAATTTATAAAAGTCCCCTTCAAATTTTACTTTTGTATTTGCTCTCATATCTGTATTGAATTGAATATACTTTTTCACCCAAGGACTTTGTTTAAATTTTAAAACTCTATGAATTTTAGCTACTCTCAATCCTTCTCTCAAAAACTGTTTTAAGCTTCTCTGATGCAAAACATATCCCTCTTTATCATAGAATGTTGTTAATAACTTTTCTGTTGATTTACCTTTAATATTAAAACTTTTATGATAATCACTTAACCATTCTTTCTTTGGAGTTTCTTTCTCACATGCAAAAGGAAGATCTTTATGCTTATTATGAAGATCACTCGGGTACCTCAAATCAACTTCAAAATAATAACCTTCTTCTTCGTCATTCAATTCCTCTTGAGAAGAAATAACAATATTCATCAAAGCCTTTTCATAATCCTTTTCTTCCACCCACTCTAATTTACCATAAGGCAGAGATTGAGACATTGCCCATCCATACAAATTATTAGCATCAAAATACATCAAATAATTACTATCTTTTTCACTATCATAATTTGGAAGATATTTATTATTTGCTTTAGCATATCTTTTGAACATACTTGTGATATTCCACCTCTCTTGGACTTCTCAATCATCAAAAGCATATCCACATCACTGATTAAATCTATATCTTGTTTTGTCATTTTCAACATTGCACTCCAAGCTAAACCAGGAGCTGTGAAATAGTGGGCAGGATCTAATCCATAACAATTTTTATTATGACAGAGTGATCTAAAAGCTTCAAACACATCAGCTAACAATAAAACATCTGTTTTTAGATATAAATCGTGATATTCTCCAAGGTTCTTTATCTTAAATATTTTCCATATTTCTTGTGCGTGTTTATATTCCTTATCACTTATCTCTTCTTCATAAAGGTTATTATAGAAACTTTCTTTTGAAGGAAGTTGTGTTTCTTTAAATCTCATAAATGAATCCATATAATCATAAGGATAAATTCCCTTACTTGTAAGAATTTTCTCTTTACTTTGAATTTCATTCCTTGTTTGAATTTCCTCTCTCGTAAGAATTCCTTCTTTAATCAGAATTTCATCTTTAATCTGAATTTCCTCTTTAGTTCGAATTTTCTTTATAATTAGAATTTCATCTTCAGTTAGAATTTCCTCTTTACTTTGAATTCTCTCTTTAATCTGAATTTCCTCTTTAGTGAGAATTTCCTCTTTTGGAAAGAATGAATTAAGATTTGGAAAAGAGTCCGTGGAGCTTAGATTTGATGCGAGGTAGGCTAGTGGTGTTCCCATAAACTTGTAAGAATCTAAAAACCTAATACGAGTTATAGGTTTTGTGAATATCATTTTTGAAAATGAAATATACTTTTGACTTGTGTTTGTTATAGCAGAAATATTCCCTGGTGTTTTTGAAAGTTCATTTATAAATAGATGTGTATCATAGTTGGCGCTGTTGTGAAGAAAGACTGGAATAAAAGAAGGTAATTTATAATTAAGATTACAACAGGAATGAGCGGGACCTCTATATTTACCAGTAAGATGACAATGGTCTCTAACTTTAAACTCCTTAATTTCCCCTCACAAATATGACAGATATTGTTCATTCTAAATTCTAATTTTTCTTCTTTGGTTAATTTCATCGGTTCATTTGTTTCTTTCATTAATTTAGTGAGTCTTATACAATCCTTTTCTAATCGTTTTACAAACTCTTGTGAAGCATTTTTTCCACGATAATGTTCAAGTTTGTTATACTTTTCTCCAACAGATGATTTGATATAATAACAAAAACCACAAGGAATATGTTTTTGATATTTATTTGTATATGGTTCTTTTGGATTAGGAGAAGCAGTATTTATCTTTTTAAGGATACATTCAAAATCAGCGTATATCACAAATGGGTGCATGATAGATTTATTATAATCTTCAAAATAAATCTTTTCACCAGGTTTAGGCATTGTAATTACAGCTGATTTATGATTACTACAATATTTTGAATGTTGTTCTAATCGTTCTTTTGTATGAAATGAATTAAGACATCGCTTACAAGGATATATTTTGTTTGCTGTTCTGAATACCTGAGAAGAGATTAATCTTGATAAATTATTGATGTATGTGTAATGTGAATTCTTTCCAACACTAAAATATAAAAGGTCAATGTGTGTTTCTTCATTTTTATAGTTGTTTGAAATTTTTAATATTTGAATTTTGTTTGTATCCGTTAATCCATATACATTAATAGAAAGATTATTCTTTTTCTCAAATTTAGGAATATCTGTTAATGGCATTGGGAATTTAAAATCTTTAATGTCCAAGGTATTCTCATATTTCATATATTGTTTTACTCTTTCTGAATTACATTTTGGTGGATGTAAGTGAGCAAGAACAGACCAGAGAAAACATTTATTATCATTGTTCTTAATATTAACAACTGCCTTCTTTAGTTTTATTTCTTTTGGTAATTCAATATAAGAAGAAGCTTTAAGAGGGTTTGATTTTAGAATGTGTATATCTAAAAAGATGATTTTTTTAATATTGAATCCACTTCCTACCACTGTATTATCAACATCCTCCTCTTGTCTTGATAGTTCTTCATAAACCCCACTATTCAAAAAATCTTGAAATGATGTTATAAAATGAAGATCTGTTCTCATATAAGGAGTTTGTTCTTCATCTTGTCTTTTCATATTCATTTTCACTCCCATATAAAACTTTAAAGTTTTTATTTCTTTTAATGTCTTTTTAATAAATTTTTCAACATCGGGTTTCACTATTTCAATTGATTCAGCTATTGATGATGGACTGGGTTCTCCAAATTGAAAAATCCTTATTTTTATATGCCCTTTAAATGCCTCATCAGTGTTTTTAATATAATAGTCTCCCTTTACTTTAAACTCATTTTTCTTGTGTTTTTGTGATTGAAGATGTTGATTATAACTACTCTTCAAAACATCCTTTGAACAGATATCACAATGTTTTCTTTCCAACTCAAGAGGAGATATTTGATGAAATAGATTAAATGTGTGTTTGTTGGTTCGGAGGTGTTTTCTATAATGTTTATATTCGTGATTACAAACATCGCAGTACGTTGTATTCACCATATTTATAGAATAAAACTTTGCTTAAACTAAAATTTTCTTGATGAAAATTTCGTTTAATTTATAGGTGAATCTGTGCTTAAAAACATTTTATCCTCCAACTTTTTCACTTAATAAATACAATGTTTCAAGACACAAAAGACAAGTTTCAATCAATCTCTTCATCTGTTAAAGATACTGAGAAATATGTCAAGGATGTAAAATTGAACAAAGATAAATATAACAACTATTGGATAAAAACTATTATGGTAAATAATATGAGTTCTTCAATTTCCTTCAGTGGAAGGGCTTTTAGTATACCTGGTAGAACATCAATTAAAGTATCTCTAACAAAAGTTTCTCCTCTCCTTCTAGTAATATATTCAAAACTAGAAAAAGCAATGAAACAAGAAAAAGTATCAAAGAACAAAAACCTTATGGATGAAGCTTTAGAAAGAAAAGATAAGACCATCTGTAATATGCAAGGAGAAATTTGTATTTTTTTCAACAACCCTAAAGATGTAAATCTTGATGAAATAAAGGATGTTAATATATCAGGTGAAATGACATTTCGTTCAATAGTAGTTAACGATAATTTTAAAATTACCTTTAATATAAAAAATGTTGTCGTTGAATCTGATAATGAAAAAAAGTATATCGATATCGATGGTAATATACAACTGAAAGTATAGATGAATTTCAGTTTAAGTAAAGTTTTACTTTATAAATATGCTAGACTTTCCTGATTCTCCATATGACAAATTTGAGAATTGTCCTGCGTGTGAAAGACAGGGATTAAACACAGAGTCAAAAGCCTATAAACAATGTATATTCTGTGATTATCTTCTAATTAATGATAATAAAAAATATAAAAAGGAAAATAATTCTTTTAGATTTACACCAAAAATGAATTACTTTACAAGATTGATTAGAGAAATGAATGTAAAGTATGAGGATGATAACACACCTTTCCTTACAAGGGAAGAAACTGAACGTATAAGAGAAATGTTCAAAGGATTGTTGTTGTATATTATTCATGGATGTAATTTTCAGGGAAATATCAACACAAGATATTGTATAAATAAAATAATGGATTATCTTGAAATTAAACCTGAACTTAGGATAAAATATAGAGTTTCTAAAAAAGCTAATAATAAATTAAATAACCTGTTTTTCAAATATATAAATGAATGATTTTTTACCTATTTGGGAAAATAAGATAAAATTTAACAACCATAAAAATCTCCCAAATTCATTAAGATGTCTCATAGTTGGTTCAAGTGGATGTGGAAAAACCTGCTTACTTTTAAAAATGCTCCTCACTCCCAACTTTTTAGATTATGATAATTTAATAATTTTCACAAAGTCGAGTTTTCAACCAGAGTATCAACTACTCTCACAAGGTTTTAATGCTGGTCTTCAAAAAGAAGATATAATAGGTTTATTTAAACGTCAAAAAAACCTAAATGATTATAACATTGAAGATATAATTCAACTATTTTGTGATACACAGAGATGTAAAAAGAAATCAAATCTTATAACTTGTATTCTTAGTGATAATACGGATGATATACCGTCTCCCCAAGATTTGGATAAATCAAAAAAGAACCTCGTTATCTTTGATGATTGTGTTAATGAGAGAAACCAAACGGTAATGGACAGCTACTACACAAGAGGGAGACATTCTTCTTGTAATTGTATTTATCTTAGTCAATCATACTTTCAACTTCCTCGTCGTTCCATCAGAAACAATGCTAATACTTTTATTTTATTCAAGTTAAATTCAATAGATATCAATAATTTTTGGAGAGATAATTGTTCTACATTATGTAGTAAAAAGAAATTTGAGGATTATATGAAGCACACGACTGAAAAATATAAATATATTGTTGTGAAACAAGATGAGATATTAAGGGATATATTTTTTGTTTTATAAACAATTACATATATAAATGACAACTATTATTATAAATCTTGTGGGTAAATCTGCTTCTGGAAAAAACTTTCATAAATCAAGGTTCTTGTGTAGTACAAATGAGAATATTGTAAATTTACTTAAAAAACACCCCGTGATACGCATTGTATCAACAACAACTAGAGCAATAAGACCTGGAGAAGTAAAAGGTGAAGATTATCACTATATTTCAGTGGAGGAACATATGCGATTGAGGAATGAAGGACAAATATTTGAGGAGGTTTCTCTTGGTACAACAAAATATTCACATTGTAAGAGTGAGTTAAAGAAACTAAAATCTGGTGGTGTTGGGATATTAGAAACTAATCCAGAAGGAACGAGACAAATTATTAAATATCTGAGCGGAGTGAAGATTTTATCATTCGGTTTTGATGTTGATGAAGAAACTCAACACAAACCTATGAAAAGCAGAGATGCAAGGATTAGTGAAGAAGAAATTACAACTCGCATTAATGTTAATAAAGAATTTGATGAAATATTTAAAGAAAAGGATTTATTTGAACACATCTACTTGAATGATGAAGAAAAGGAAAATTTCCCTGTTGATCTTTACAATTCATTAAATGATATTTTACAATAAATAAATGGATACAAAAGAAAGAGCAAGAAGATTTAAGGAACATCAAGAGTTGGTTTCAAAAGTTGTAAAACAACAGGAAGACATAAAGAAGAAACGCAGACAGAAACTAACGGGCGAAGAAGCATTTGAAAAAAACAAGAGAAATTTTTTAAACCACTTTTAAAAACTTCCCAAGAAAAAATGAAAGATGTTTCCACAGTTCCCACAGTAGAATATACTCCTAGAAAGCTTCAAATGTTAAAAGATTTCAGTCAAATGACGGAGGAAGAATTAGAGCATTTAGGAGAATTAGAATATGATGATGAAGGTTTATTTCAACAACTGGAAGAGATTAATCAACCCCTGATTATATTGTGAATGCTGTTCAAAACAATGAATATTCAGCGGATTCAAAAACCAAAGCAGGACTCATTCCAACAGAACAACCAGCAATATTTCATCTTGTTAAAGAAAAGGTATTGATATTTAATGATGAATTAAGGTTCTTAAGTTCTGCTCAACCCCTGTTAAACTAACTCCGAGATTAATGTTTCTTCTCACAAAAGATGGAAGACAAGGTTCAACTGTGAGGGATGAATCAAAGTATATTGATAAACCATTGGATATGGAAAATAATGATGATAGAGTATATATTGATTTGCTGAACACTCTAAATTATAAGGTTATTCTTTCTGGTAAAAGTAGGAAGAATGAGAAGGAGAAACACATTATTCAGGCTTTAAGTATCCTTGGTTCAGGTATTAGTTTTCTTCCAAATGACCCATCGCAATTAGTTAATAGACTGTTATTGTTGTTCGGCAGTAAGAAGGCTGGAAATAACAATTGTTTTAATGAAGCATCAGCCATTTTAGATCAGTTGATGAACATGAAAATAATTAATAAATCTCAATATAAAGACATTTTATCTCATATTAAATAAGATGAGAAGCACAATCCTGAGTTTTAATTTCACAACAAGCGACCACACATCTTCATTCCCATACCCACTACAACTTGACACAACAAAAGAATATGAGGCATCTTTATTGTCCATGGAGACTTATAATACCTTATTTAATATAACCGAGAAAAATGACAAGTTTAGTTATAATCCGGGAAGTGGATACAAAAGCGATAACAGTCTCACCGGAGCATACGAGATTTCTCAAATATCTTCCGAAATTGCTCGTCTTATGAAAGAACAGGGTGATGAACCAAAAAATATTATTATAAACATTCAAAAACATACTTCAAAATCAACGATTAAAGTTAAAAATAACTACAAGGTTGATTTCACAATTGATAATTCATTTAGAGAGTTATTAGGTTTCTCCTCAAAAAAGATTGAAACTAATGGGACGTTTTACAGTGATAATGTCATTCAAATATCCTCAGGAATAAATTCGGTGTTAATTCACTGTGATTTGATTGATGGTGCTTATAATGATGGATTAAAAACAAATACAATATTTTCATTCAGCGCATACTCAACCCCAATTGGTTATAAATTCAATATGGAGCCTAAAAATTTGGTTTATCTACCTGTGTCAGGAAAAACCATACACAGAGTAAATTTTAGGATAACCGACCAAGATAATCGTGTGATCTCTTTTAATGGAGAAGTTATATCCATCAGAATTCACCTACGTGAAGTTTTTCAATAAATAAATACGATGGTTATTGTGAGGAAGCACGAGTTGGGAAAATATAAAATAATTACAGGGGATGGGATGTTCCTTTCCCGTACTACAAGGGTGAAGGTATGTATCTTGGTAGAGGATACTATAAACCTAAGAGACAAAGGGGTGTCGGACATCAATTTAGAGGAGATGGGATAATTGATACTCTCATGGGTATTGGTTCAACTATTCTTAAACATAAAGACCTAATTGGTTCAACTGCTTCTGCTGTGGGAAATGTAGCAGGTGCTGTAAAGAGTATAAAAGATGCTCAGAAAGAATCTCATAAATTACAAGCAATAAAAGAAATTAAGAAAGGTAAAACTCAGTTGTCCCCCAAGAACGACAGAAAATAATTCAAATACTTGGATCAGGGTTTCAAAAGTTTTAACATCTTTTTCCTAAATAAATACAAGTATGGAAGCAATTGATAGTATCTATGATTTGGATGATACTATTATTATCTCAAACTCCACTAAAAAGAAGATTACTTCAAGGTAAATGCAATAACTGGAACAGACTGGAATACAAATGGTACAAAAAGTTTTGAAATAAATAATCAACAAACCTATTTGAATCTCTCCGAAAGTTTCTTGTTGTGTAAATTTAAATTCACTAAGGCTGGGAATAACACAAACGCTACACTTGTAAATGATTTCTTCTGGAAAATGTTTGATAGTGTGCGATTGTATATTGGAACACAAGAAGTTGAAGCGGTTGATTATGTCTCTGCTGTATCTGAAATGATGAAATTTACACTCTATACATTCAGTGATAGAATGGGAAAGGGGTCTGTCGAAGGTTTTATTCCTGATATGTCAACGGGAACAAACACAGACCCTGGGTATACTCAAAGGAAAGGAATGTATAATGATGATACAAAAGCAGAAAATAGTTTTACTGTGGCAGTTCCTCTTAAAGGTATATTTGGATTTTGTGATTATGATAAAGTTCTGTATGGTCTTAAAATTAGATTTCAACTACAAAGGAATGATAATGAAAATAGATTGCTTTTTGGTGTTGGTAATGCTTTTGGTGATCAGAATAAATTTGTAATTGAGGAGATGAGTTGGTATATCAGTGAATATACTCCTAATCTTAAAACAGAAGAGATGTTGAATCGAAGACTTAACTCAAAAAACCACTCAGTGTATCATACCTCAAAAGAAGATGTCAACACGTTAAACTCAATCAAACTACTTACACGTGGAATTTGGGTGTTCTGGAAGGAAAGCCACGATATCTGTGGATGATTTTTAAAAAGCCAGATGGTGATACTGCGACTGATAAGAATAATGCATTGAGTGATAATGCTAAGGTGAAACAACTTCGCGTTTCTCTAGATGGAACATTTTATCCACGAGATAGATTGGAAATTAATTGGGAAAAAATGATTTTGCTGAAGCATACAAGTCTTACCAAAAGGTGTGTGAAAGTAATGGAAATAAAGAACCTATTTTGGATATGACAGCATTTAAAAGTTTGTATACAATCTATACGTTTGACCTGAGCGCTCAAAAAGAAACTATAAAGTCTAATCGAGTGGATACTTCCCTATACATTGAAAGAGGAGAGAGTGAAGAAGTTGATACATATTGTTTGCTTTTGGAAGAAACAGAATTGCAGATTAATACAGATAATGGTGTGATGATTAGTCTCACATAATTTTTTGTTAAATAAATGAGTGACAAAGTACCAACTGGGGTATATGTTAATCAAATCAATCTTCATAAACTATCATCTTGTGTTCAAAATCAAAAGCCTTGTATGATTAACGTTAATACAATTCAGAGAAAAGGAGCAGTAAGAATTGATGTTTTGCTCACAAGAGAACAGGTTAAAATCTTGAATGACACTGGCTCACTTAAAATTAAAATGACAAAACCAATGTTAAAAAATATTCAATAAGAGAGACGAGTGGAGGATTTCTCCCATTTCTAATTCCTTTATTTGCTGGTTTAAGTGCGGTTGGAGCATTGACGGGTGGTATTTCAACAGCGGTCAAAACTGCCAACGAAAGGAAGGCTCAACTCCAGGCTCAAAAAGAATTGGAAAGACATAACAAAGAGTTGGAGAAACAAATTAGTGGAAGTGGTGTAATTGTAGATTTTGCTGAAAAACTTGAAGGTCTGCCTGATAAAGCGAGATTGTTAGTTGGAGATATGCTTTCTTCTATAGCACAAGCAGGTGTAAAATTAACGAAAAGAGGTAATGGATTATATCTTTCTAATAAATAAATGAGCATTGATGAGTGGTTGAAAGAATTTGGAAAGAATACAACATCAAATTTACAACTTGCCAAATATTGTAAGAAATTAAAAATTCATAATGTGGTTATTTGTATGAGAGATGAATTAACAAATGTGTCGAAACATACAAAGAATATTATTATGAACTTAGAAGATAATGATGGGAACGGTTCTCATTGGGTTTGTATTTTTAATAGTCAAGACAAATATTATTTTGATAGTTTTGGTCTTCCACCACCTGTTGAAGTTATAAAATTCTTACAGAATGGTGTTTATCAAACATTTCAAGTCCAAGAATTAAATTCCAAGTGTTGTGGTCAATTATGTCTATATGTGTTATTTCAACTCAACAAAAATAAAAAATTTTATGATATTATTTTTAATCTAATATAAATGACTTATGTTGGTAAAGATGGTTCTATCTTTGGTGTATCTCAAGAACTGGATATTGATTTATCAAATTATTATACAAAGGCACAGGCTGAACGATATAAATATAATATAAACAAAAATATTAACATGAAAAATGCTTATAAATTAAAAAATTATCCAAGCCCGACTGACGCGAATGACTTGGTGAGATTAAGCGATTTATCACAATATATATACTTAAATAAAACGGCTGTGTATTCTAAAGATACAGAAGTGTTGATATTATCTCCAGGTCATACAGAATTCACAGTTCGAATTAAAATAAATTTTTATAAAGAAGGGCGTATCGTTTGTATGAGAATAGAACAATGGGGGTATGATATGAATGATTTAGGGTATAATTGGTCATTTAAAATTAACCTCGAAGACCTGGAACAATTAAATCAGTCTCGTAAGGAAGAATATTATCCACTTGGTATCGAGAATGAGTTTTGTGGAGCCACGATTAGTAAACAACAAATAAAAGAATTTAATAAGGGTAAATATAATAATGGTTTTGCCCTTGTTTATCTCATGAAAACAGAAAAAACAGGATTATATATAATAAGTAAGGAAATACAAAATGATTTAACTATGGGAAGATGGGGAGGTGTTTCGTGCCATAATATTATTCTAACATATATTTCTAATACATAAATGACAGCAAGAAGGCTTCAAGAAAATTATCATTTCTGTGTTCAAGCATACCTTCAAGAAAAGGGTATTCGGTATTTTAATAAATATGTTCTACAACATAAGAATGAGGTATTTTCAATAAAAGATTGGCATTATGCTGATGTTGATAAACCAACAACTTTAGATTTAATTAGAATGTTAAATAATGAAAAAATTATAAGGTTAAGAAAAGGTAAGGCTCTTTTAGAAATTCAAAAGAAATTTTATTGGTATCCTGTTGTAAAAAAATTATTTTGGATACAGGAATAACAAGAAATCCTGATGAATATATGTATAATATTCTATGGGGTGTAAACGATTCAAGTATAGTAAGGGATGAGGAAGGAGTTGAAGAAGAGAGGGAAGAGGAGGAAAAGGAGAAGGAGGAGAGAGAGAAGGAGGAAAGAGAGAATAGAGAGAGGGAGGAAAGAGAGAAGAGAGAGAGGGAGAAGAAAGAGAAGGAGGAAAAGGAGAAGAGAGAGAAGGAGGAAAGAGAGAAGAGAGAGAAGGAGGAAAAGGAGAAGAGAGAGAGGGAGGAAAGAGAGAGAATGAATAAATATCAAAATATGGAAACCAGTGAGATTCAAAAAGAATAGAGGTATTACAGAAAATAACTCAACCCACCGAGGAGGAAAACAAAGAATTGACAAGTCTATTTGCAATACTTTCGACAAGACTATTAGCATCGACAAGATATAGATTTTAATTCAAGTTTTTTCTTAAATAAATGGAGGAGAGAGTGAAGGCATTTCTAAGGATTCTTTATGTTTTAAAAATTAAGATTCAAATGTGCATGTTGGAAACTAAAAAGGTTTTTGCACTCTGCAGAAATTTTTCTCATAAATAAATGAGTTATTGTCTCAAATGTAAAAAGAAAACTAATACTAAAAATATTTCATATATTAAAAGTAAAAATAACAGGGTTATACAAAAAGGTATATGTTTGGTGTGTGGTTCAAAAAAAAATCAATTTATCTCCAAACACAAACTCGGAGGAGATATACAAAAGTTTTTATCAGGAAGTAAATTTACAACTACTGGAATACCAGGGGAATTACATCTTCCAGGTTATTCTTTCTGTGGTCCAGGCACAAACTTAGATAAAAGATTAGATGAGGCAGACAATCCTAAATCCTGGAGTAAACCAATCAATAGAGTTGATGAAGTGTGCATGAGACACGATATTGATTATGGGAATACCACAACGTTGGAAGAAAAGCATGAAGCCGATAGAGAAATGTTATATAATTTGTCTCTGATACAAAATCCAACCTTGAGAGAAAAAGTTGATAGGTTCATCGTGAAGAAGATGATTAGTGCTAAATTGAAACTTGGACTTGGAAATTCAAAAACTTATAGGCTCTAATGATGCCATTAAGACTGAAGAGCAATTAGCTGATGAATTACATAAACCAATATTCACAAAGTTTCAGAGAAGGAAAGTTTATTCCAAGGAAGTTGATTATATCTGGTCTGCTGATTTGATTGAACTCAATAATGATAAGGGGTACAAGTATGCTTTAACCGTTATTGATTTGAGGAGTAGATATGCGTGGGTTGTCCCTTTAAAAAACAAAACAGGTAATACTCTTATGTTAGCTTTTCAACAGATATTTAATAAAAGTAAGAGAAAACCTAAGAAATTGTGGACTGATGAGGGTAGAGAGTTTTATAACAAGACATTTATGAATTTTCTAAAAAATAACAGTATTACATTATACAGTACCTTTAATGAAGGGAAGGCAGTTGTTGTTGAACGTTTTAATCGTACCTTAAAAGAGAGACTATATAAAAAATTCACACAACTCGGTTCACAACAATGGTTATCTTTTATTCAGGATATTGTGGATAAGTATAATGACACGATTCACACGTCAACGAATATGAAGCCATCAGAAACATTTACAAAATTAAAATATGAAAAAGAGATTAATGTCAGAAAACCTAAGTTCAAAGTTGGTGATATCGTAAGAATATATAGGTGGAAATCTCATTTTGAAAAGGGTTTTACTGAACGATGGACGAAAGAACTTTTAAAATTGTTGATGTAATAGATACAGTTCCTTGGACTTATAAAATATATGATTTGGAAGGGGAAGAGATTTTAGGTTCATTTTATTCACAGGAATTACAAAAGACAAAACTAAGCAGATAATACACCTTTGTGGACACTAGAGGGACAAGTATATAATGTGTGTCAAGGGGGACGTTCTTAGATCTGTGAACCCCAAACACAGAATCCTCAACTGAATAGTCAAGGCTTAACTTTTGTTTGTGTGTGTGTGTGTAATGGGAGCAATAGGTTGGCGCTTCACTCCCTCCTACTATACACCGTTGTGGACACTCGAGGGCCAAGTCCGAGGTGTATAACAGTATATAATGTGTGTCAAGGGGGACGTTCTTAGATCTGTGAACCCCAAACACAGAATCCTCAACTGAATAGTCAAGGCTTAACTTTTGTTTGTTGATGTGTATGTGTGTGTGTGTCCCAACCCTCACATTCAAAATCTCAACCACAACCCTCACATTCAAAATCTCAACCCCAACTCAATCCTCGCCCAACACAATGTCTTTTTCAAAATGAGATTTCCACCTATATATATATATATTTTTACGTTTTTTTTTTCTTCCAATTCTGTCTTTTAAGGCTTTCAGGTTTGATGACGTAGAAAGGGGGAGTAAGCCTGCACTTTCTTCCCAGAACTTTCTTGATCTTGCTCCCATCAAGCACCATCCGACAAAGAACTACATCGATAGGTTTAGATCCCAAAGAGTGATAACAACTCCAAAAGTCTCCAAAATATAAATAAATAAAATAATAATAATAATAAATAAATAAATAAATAAATAAAAGCCCCCAAAAAAGTTTCAAGTGTCCAACATAAACCCAACTTTCCAAGTCTTCAAGGTATAACCACATTCCCGTTGAGTTTCCAAGATATGTATCACATTGTGAGTTATCAATCCAGAACCCACATTTCAAGTATTCAAAGTAAAACCAACTTACAAAGTCTCTTAAGGATAACTCATTTACTGATTTTTTCAAAATTTGTGAGTCTCCAAGGTAGGCCCCATATTTAGAACCATCTTGGCAGAACCCTTTTCCTGAGTCTCCAAGGTAGTTATTTAAACCATCAAGGCAGAACTCATTTACTGATTTTTTCAAAATTTGTGAGTCTCCAAGGTAGGCCCCATATTTAGAACCATCTTGGCAGAACCCTTTTCCTGAGTCTCCAAGGTAGTTATTTAAACCATCAAGGCAGAACTCATTTACTGATTTTTTCAAAATTTGTGAGTCTCCAAGGTAGGCCCCATATTTAGAACCATCTTGGCAGAACCCTTTTCCTGAGTCTCCAAGGTAGTTATTTAAACCATCAAGGCAGAACTCATTTACTGATTTTTTCAAAATTTGTGAGTCTCCAAGGTAGGCCCCATATTTAGAACCATCTTGGCAGAACCCTTTTCCTGAGTCTCCAAGGTAGTTATTTAAACCATCAAGGCAGAACTCATTTACTGATTTTTTCAAAATTTGTGAGTCTCCAAGGTAAAACTTGTATTCTGGCTCATCAAGGTATAACTTGTTCAGTGGGTATTGTCTTGATAACTCACAATGAGTACTATTGCTGTAAAACTCTTTTTCAGGATTTTGCTGATCTCCAAGGTATAACTCTTTGGTTGGGTCATCAAGGACAAACTCGTTCTGTGGGTCTTGGTCGCTCATAAGGTCTTCAACCAAGCCAACAATTTCGCCCCAAGTTGTAGCAAAAGCAGTATTTTCATTTCGTATTTCAGACACAATTTCCTGTGAGAGAAAATAATAATGTATTAATTAAGTTATTTAATTATTAAATGAGTATGCTTCAATCAAAGTTTGAAAATAGGAAAATAAAAAATCTTACCTCAATAGATAAGAGGTTTGAATCCAGTTCATCAACTTGAAGGTTTAGTTCCATAGAAGACAGAGAGTTCCAAGGAACACCAAAGTCATCCCACTCAAGGTCTTCAACCAAGCCAACAATTTCCCCCCAAGTTGTAGCAAAAGCAGTATTTTCAGATACAATTTCCTGTGAGAGAAAATAATAATGTATTAATTAAGTTATTTAATTATTAAATGAGTATGCTTCAATCAAAGTTTGAAAATAGGAAAATAAAAAATCTTACCTCAATAGATAAGAGGTTTGAATCCAGTTCATCAACTTGAAGGTTTAGTTCCATAGAAGACAGAGAGTTTGAGACAAGCACACAGAACACCATTGCCAGCAAGAACAAATGTTTAAAATGGAGCCTGGGTTTGAAGCTTTTATAGAGAAAGACTGGTGGGTGTGGTTTCCTTTGGAAATTCCCTGGGCAAGCCTAGGCAAGCCTTCATTGGGAAATTTTTCAAAACCATAACATCCTGTAATTTTCTAGTGATTTCTTTGTGAGTCAGAGATGAACTGGAAATGATGTAAGAGTGGGCGGGGCTTAGCAAAAGTAGGCGGAGCTTAGGAAAAGTGGGCGTGGCTTAGAAAAAATACCTTACGAAAAGTGGGCGGAGCTTAGCAAAAGTGGGCGGGGCTTAGGAAAAGTGGGCGGGGCTTAGAAAAAATACCTCATGAAAAGTGGGCGGAGCTTAGCAAAAGTGGGCGGGGCTTAGGAAAAGTGGGCGTGGCTTAGAAAAAATACCTTATGAAAAGTGGGCGGAGCTTAGCAAAAGTGGGTGGGGCTTAGGAAAAGTGGGCGTGGCTTAGAAAAAATACCTTATGAAAAGTGGGCGGAGCTTAGCAAAAGTGGGCGGAGCTTAGGAAAAGTGGGCGTGGCTTAGAAAAAATACCTTATGAAAAGTGGGCGGAGCTTAGCAAAAGTGGGCGGAGCTTAGGAAAAGTGGGCGTGGCTTAGAAAAATTACCTTATGAAAAGTGGGCGGAGCTTAGCAAAAGTGGGCGGGGCTTAGCAAAAGTGGGCGGGGCTTAACAAAAAATAACCTGTGGCTCAGGAGGTGGTCAAACAAGAGCATTAAGAGAAGTTTATCATTTCGTAATGGCACAAATGGGGTATCTTAAAAAATATAAAGATTCAAATGTTTTGTTTGTCAATATTTTAGATGGGGATTATTGTGCAAAGAAAATTAAACTATTGAAGGAATTTGAGAATGAACAAATCTTTATAGGTTCAATGAGTGAGCTGTTCAACCCCCAGGTGTTCAATTCAATGAGGTTCAACCTCCAAGTTAAAAGGGGAGACAAATAAATATACCTTGGGATAAAAAGGGGATTTATTTTTAGGGAAAAAAAATATAAATCGCTGAAAATCCCCCATTCATTTACATGGGGAAAAGTGAGCCAGAATCAGTATTCTTACCCTACTTATATATGTATATATATAGGTATGTATATATATATATGTATGTATATATATATATGTATATATATATATATATATATATATATATATATATATATATATATATATATGTATATGTATATATATATATATATATGTATATATATATATATATATATGTATATATATATATATATGTATATGTATATATATATATATATGTATATATATATATATATATGTATATATATATATATACATACCTATATATACATATCTATATATATATATATATATATACATATCTATATACATATCTATATATATATACATATCTATATACATATCTATATATATATACATATCTATATACATATCTATATATATATGTATATATATATAGATATGTATATATATATAGATATGTATATGTATATATATATAGATATGTATATGTATATATATGTATATATATATATATATATGTATATATATATATATATATATATATATATATATATAGATATGTATATATATATAGATATGTATATATATATATATATATATATATATATATATATATATATATATATATATATATATGTATATATATAGATATGTGTATATATATAGATATGTATATATATATAGATATGTATATATATATAGATATGTATATATATATAGATATGTATATATATATATAGATATGTATATATATATATATATATATATATATATATATATATATATATATATATATATATATAGATAGATATGTATGTATATATATATATAGATATGTATAGATAGATATGTATGTATATATATATATATAGATATGTATATATATATATAGATATGTATATATATGTATATATATATATATATATATATATATATATATATATATATATATATATATATATATATATAGATATGTATATACACCCTTTGTTCCATTTGAACCTTTTATCTGACATTCATCAGGCACACACTTGCTCAACAATCTTAAGACAAAGTTCAATATTTGTCCTCATTAATTTCTGATGAGGGAATTTGCTCCTGCATTTCTGTTGTTTGCAGAATCCATATGAAATGATCATTGATTTCAATGTTGCACAATAAATGTCATCTTTATGGTCATTATTGTTTGTTGTGCTGATGTATATCTTACAATGTGTGAACATTGGATTATGTATTACAATACCGCTCTGGTTGGCTATATAGGCCAACATCTGAGCTGGAACCCATTATCCCTGAGAGGAGTAAGTCTGCATGACGTGACTGGATTCTAATTGAGGTGGAAATGTTCCAAGTGCTTTTATGCTTTAATGGATAACAGTAGGGATTAAAACGATATTGGCAAAGTGAATAGCTTGTTCTGTCTTGGGATTGTTGCAGAAGAATATCTCAGCTTAAGCACCCGTGGTTTAGCTTTCGGCTTAAGCTCTGTTTGGTAGTAGTGCAGTCAACTGGGCCCAAATCAAGGGCCTCCATTGATATCGATATCCAAACTGATGTCCATTGATGTCCAAACTGAAAGGAAGTTTGGGCTGGTAAGAGACCTTCTGCATCTGCAAAAATGAATGATCTGATGCTGACGCAAGCCCCTACTATGTGCAATGGAGTTTCCGTATTTATACATTTAATTAATTAAGTGATTCTATTCGTTAATGAACCAGTCTTGTCCACGTTAATTTTTCTCTACCGAAGGCTACTTATGCAGAGATTCTGTAAAATTGTGATGCGCCAAACATTCTTTTTCAACCTATTAAGTTATTGTATTACTAGTTTTAGATTAATCAAGCCTCTGAGTTATTTCCATCTGGTAAAAATGTTTTCATCTATCATAAAGTAATTAAATGAAAAGTGAAGGCCATTTCACCCATCATGCCCATGCCATGTCCACATACCACCAATACCAAGTAATGCGGGTAGTGTGCCAGCTATCCCAAAGCAGGAAGTTCATCTCAGAACTGGCACACACATTGACCTATTCTTTTCAAAATGACATGTTGGATCTTTAAGGTTCAGAACTTGGGTGCCTCCATTCAGCAGCACTTGTTGGTGCCACACCAAAACATCAGCTTTAATAAAAGAACTTAGACCCAGTTCGAGCTCAAAGCCATGATCCAACAACTTATTGGTGAGCGTGTTACCAATGAGGAACTGATAGGGATGGTTATGAGACATGTGTTGGTCCCCATGGCTCTGGAAATGTGAACCAGAATAGCACTAATTTCCTTGACTTTGCAAGAAGTCATGGACTCCAGGGTGGCTTTTTCATGGTTTCAGCACTCACAGGTTCATCGCTGGACTTGGTATTTCAATGCTGGCGGTGTGGCAAAGGAGATTGACCATGTGCTCGATGATGTTCGTGGAGGATAATCCAAGAGCTGCAGGGTCTCCTGGAGTGCTCAGTTCCTCAATACTGACCACAGGCTTGTTGCAGCAACTCTGAAGTTGCAGCTTGAATCCAGGAGATTGGTACCATCCCAGCCAATGCTGGATGTTGCCAAGCTCAAGGATGAGAGGGTAGCTAAGGAGTTTACGAACTGGCTGAGTGGAGATTTTGGGGGTCTGTGTGCTTTGGGTGATTCTGAAGAGTTGCAGAGTGCCTTCAAGACCACCGTCCTTGATGTTGCTGGTGGATGCCTTGGAACTCACCATTGGGTTAAGAAGAATTTTGTCTCAAGGGACACTGGACACTATTGACCAGAATCGCAGGGCCAGGCTGAATGGTAGAGCTGAGCTGTTCAGGGAGCTGAGGCGTAAAACTGTACATGCGGTAAGGGTGGACAAGGAGGCCTATGTGCAAGGAATCTGTGAGGGGGTAGAGCATCACCTGTGGTCAAGTGATTCTCATCCTGCTTACAGGGGAATTCTTGCATTGCATTCCTCCAAGCCCATCCCTTGGTTTACTGCAGTGAGAGCAGAGGGTGGTAGGCTCTTTACAGAGGAGTCAGAAGTGAAGGCCCACTGGGCTGGTTACTTTTAGCAGCTGTACCAGGCTGACAGACCAGCCGTTGAGTTGGATGTTAGGGGTGTTACTATCCCTATTGCTGACCCTCCATTAAACTGTGATCCACCTTCATTGGTGGAATCACAGGCTGTGGTGAACTGGTTGAAATGGGGTAAAGCTCCTGGGATCTGACATCCATGCTGAACTTCTCAAGGCTGGTGGAAATGCTGTACTCATGTTGTTGCATGCAGTTCTGTGCTCTGACTGGAACACAGGCATCATCCCAATTGACTGGAAGAGGGGCCTTGTTGTCCCTCTCTGGAAAGGGAAGGGTGATTGCCAGGACTGCAACAACTACTGAGGGGTGACACTGCTCTCAGTGCCAGGCAAAGTCTTTGCTCGGATAATTATTGATAGGGTTCGCCACCATCTGCTTGAGCACCAGAATCCAGAGCAGTCAGGCTTTCCACCAAAGAGGTCAATGATTGACCATATCCTTGTTCTCGGCATCCTCACCAAACCCAAATGAGAGTATCGGCAGGGACTGCTTTCAACCTATGTTGATCTTTGTAAAGTGTTTGATTCGGTGAATCTGGATTCTCTCTGGAGGATTCTTGGTCTTTGTGTGGTGTCACCAAAACTGATCAATCTGACATCTGAACTACACTCTGGTACTGAGAGTACTGTGAGATGTGGTGAGACCATCTCTGATTTATTTCCAGTTGTTACTGGAGTTTGTCAGGGGTGTGTACTGGCCCCCACACTTTTCAGCACTTGTATGGACTGGATTCTCGGGAGGATGTTGGAGAGATCAAGTTGCGGTGCATCGTTTGGGAATGTCAAGATCTCTGACCTTAATTTCGCAGATGATTTAGTCATCTTTGTAGAGACTCCAGATATCCTTTTCGGGGCCCTCAAGGTGCTGAATGAGGAGTTTGGAGCCGCTGGGATTACGGGTTTCCTGGGTCAAAACTAAGATCCAGGCTTTCAATGACATCATGGATACTGCTATCTTGTCTGCACCTGTTTGTGGTGAGCATGTTGAGGTCACAGAGAGATTCACTTTCCTTGTCAATGATATTCATATCTCTGCTGGCTGTGAGCCAGAGGTCAACAGATGTCTGGGATTGGGCCTGGGGAGTCATGGATTCACTGGATCATGGGGTGTTGTGCTGCCAGTACCTGTGGAATAAAGTTATACATGTGTATATATATATATATATATATATATATATATATATATATATATATATATATATATATATATATATATATATATATATTTCACAAGCATGGTGAAAATCCAGTAGTTCAGGTGGTGATCAGGGAATAGAGAAGGAGGAAGTAAGGTCAGCCTGGCAAGCTGATACTGAAGCATGTGTGAGGCAGTGCTGAAAAACCTCTGCAACTGGATAGGAGTTCCTCTGAGGCCAATGGAGATGGTGTCAAATGGTTGGAACTCAAAATATGGAAGATAGCTACTGTAGTATCAATGCAAGGTCAACGAGAACGGCTCTTGTTAGGGCACAGCCAGGTTGAACAGTTTATGTTTTATCTCGCAATGATAGGCCAGATCTGCATCCGGATCTTAACCAATGTCACACACCCAAGCTGTCCACCAAGTTTCATCCGAATCCGTGCACAACTTTTTGAGATATCGTACTATATATCGTTTTTGGTCCTATCTCTCGATGAGGAATCACTTAAGAATATTTGTATCATCTGGATCCAGATCTTCACCAAAATCTCATCAATTCGGCATTATTGCACACCAAACCCCTCCACCAAGTTTCATCCGAGTCCATCCGTAACTTTGTGAGGTACAGGGGTGAAAACATAAAGAAGAATAATTGATTTGATTTTGGTGAAGATTCGAGTCTGGATCTGGATACAAGAAATATTTTTATTTTTAGTCTTCTTCTCTTCTTCGTGTGCCGTTTGTGGCCGCTGGTCGCATCATTGGTTGAGGTTACAGCTCTGCCGCTGGTGAAATGAGCACCAGTGCACTGGCCCCTATTACCAGCACACTGGTGCTCATTTCACTGACCTCAGAAGGATGACAGGTGGAATCAACCTAACCTGGAGTTAATTCAAAAGCCAAAAGGAGCTCAAACTCAGGACCCTAAGATATCAAGCCAGCCACCCTAAGTGCAAAGCCAATGCCAGGCTTGATTTTTACAATGATTTTTCACCAGAGATGGGGCCAAAAACGATATCTCAAAAAGTCATGGACGAGTTATGACAAAATTAGTTGGATGAGTTGATTAGGTGACAAGGACAAGCCATTTTTTTTGCTTCTGGTTTTTTAAAGATTTTGGTTCTGGTCCGGATCCAGATCTGGCCTGTCAGTGGGATACAAAAAGTAAACTGTTCAGCCTGGCGGAGGTATGGGCTCCACTCAGTGCTGTTATAGTTTCTATTGTTACCACTCCAAGCTGCAGGTGCAAGTGACGTATTGTGTAACGTGCTTCTAAAGCATACCTCAGGGCCTTTCATTAGTCAAAAAGGTAAAAGAAAATGTCATACTTTCCTTTTAACATCATCACACTCCACCCAAAAATGCTGTAATTGGAACGTGATGATAGGGCTGGTAGGTTAAGGGTTTGTGTACTGTACTTGCCCATTAGCTGTTCTCATCTGAATTGGATTTATGGTCTGACTGTAAATTCATTGTGGTGCTTTACAGGTAGGATGTTATGTCAATTAATTTCCAGGTTTTAGGAAGGGGCATGAAACTGCCTAATATATTGTTGCGAATTCGCGCCCGCCGGCATGCGAACGGCCACGTAACTCGAATCGCGGAACGTCGCCCACCCGACGGACAATTCTGTCGTGACCCTCTCGGACCAACGCCGGGAGCTAGTCACGGGTGGGCCTTTCGACCTCACCACAATCGTGCCAATCGGCCACCCGCGTAGGATAGGGTTGTTCGCCAAACTCGACCTACCTAAGTACCCACGCGGATGGTAAACCGGGCGATCTTACCTCGCCGCAGGTCGACTCCGGACACGAGCCGCTTGGGCGGCCCGTTCCGTAGTATCGGGATAACCGAGCGGTGTTATCGTCGACATGGACAGTTCAGATTAATTACCGGGATGTTGCACCCACTACGAACCCCTTACGTGATGCAAGATGGAGGGTCAATAAAAAAGGAAAAGAGACGAAGCAGAGCGGGAACAGTTCAACAAGCAAGCATTTTATTCATAGCCACAGACACAAAGCACAGATATACAGCCATACCATAATCAAAATGCACATATGACAGCCAAAACAAAGTAACAATGCAGAGCTACAACCGAATACGCGTACACACGGCAACACTTAAACGGTTCTACTTTACGAGACACGGCGCCACAAGATCCATACACAAGATCCGTTGTTGCTCGAGGTCGTGGTTTGGGGAATGGCAGACGCTCCATCCCGCCAGCGGGGTCTCAGGACCGCACCACAGAAGACCAGGCCAGCGGCTACCACGAAGAGGAGACGAAGAGGAAGAGCGAGCCGGAAGAGAGAGAAAAAGACGAAGAGAGCAAGAGAAAAAGCGCTCCGCCCGTGTCCGACTTTTATAGCCCGGGGCTCCGCCCTTCACTCCGCCCCCGTTTTCGGCTCCACCCTCCTTCGAGAGGGTTCTCGAAGAGGGGCGTTCTCTCTCCCCGACCGCCTCACGCTGGTCATCCACCAATCGGCGGCGAGCTGCCCTCCCCCCTTCCTTCACACCAAGCGCGGGGAAAAATGGCGGGAAAAACAGGCGGGAAAACCTGCGCGTCCTCGCAGCTCCTTCCTTGGCGTCCTTGTTTGCCGTTCGGAAGCGGACGTAGTGGCGAAGATGTGGTAGCGTAGATGGTGGCGGTGGCGTGGTTGTTGAGTGTGGTTGGCGCTGTGGTGGGGATGGCATGGTTGTTGAGATGCTGTTTGTTTGAAATAAAAGATAGAAAAAGAAAAACGCCTAACTCAAAGTGTCGCAGCCCGGATGGATCACATAAATTCCCTCTATACAACGGGTTTGGGCTAACTACACATGTTCCTATGAAGATATCTCACCTGAGGGCCCTTTATGGTGTAATGCGAATTTCCACAGCCGTAACAATATTGTTGTGGTTCTGGCAAAAGGATCCTGGTGAGTTGCATTGAACAGAAAATCCCTCAGATCGATACTTCATGAGTAAGTGTGCCTCGTCAGGTCCCATCCCTTTGTAACAGGGGATAGGATGGGGGAAGATGTGCTGTGTGGGTTTAGAAGGCTCTTTCCCTCTCTGCGATTTCACAATTTCCATTAATCCATCCATCCATCCTTCCATTCCAATTCTTCACCCTTCGCTCTCGAACCTATTTTACCTGAACTTCCCTCAAAAACCTTCAGCCGTTTCCACTCAAACCACCATCCTGGCTTAAGTCCTCCTCTTCATTTCATCCATTTCAATCCCTTCCATCCTCGATCCATTCAAATACTCTTTCCCATCCTTCTTCCCCTTGCACCTCCCCCCAATGCAAACCATACACACATTATGCCATAAAACACCACAATCAAAGTCAATTCTGCGCTGCTGGCAGGGAACAACTAAAGGGCCACTTGCAAATCACATGGCAGAAATGCACTGCATAACCTATACCTGCAACGCCGTGTGGTGATTGGACGGATCTGTCCAGTTAACGATGGTGCATGTGGGCCAATGAAGACACAACATGAGCGAGCAACTACCATCCTTTGCTACATCTCGCTCGAAACCCTATATAAGCAGGTGCGGTGCCCACCAAGAACCATAACTGTCTGATGTGCCAAGGACCGGCATGAACCCAAAATGCCTGCCTTCCAAGCTGCTTTTCTACCTGCCCTCCTTATTGCCCGTATGAGCTGTCTGTGAGCTGTCTGATATACAGAGACTCAGAACGGAAAGAGTTGCTGCCCACACGAGTTATTGCCAGGACGAGATGCGCAAAGGCGAGACCAGTTGTGCTGAACAAAACGCTCCAGGGGCAGACGGCAGTGCACGATATACTGTACTCCCAACATGCCGCATTGACACACCGCACCCACACACCACCGCATCCCCTTCCTTCGCTTCTCTGCACCTTGGACCGATGCAGGCCCGCCTATCCACATCGGTTGAGCAAGAGGCCGACACAAAGCCCCAACCTTTTTTTTTTTCTTTCTTCTTTTTTCTTCCTCTCTATTTTTCCTGGATGATTGTGGCACAGCTGTCTTAAGTTCTAGCGTAAGTAAGATTGTGTAATGAGATATTTTCCGTGCTCAGGGTAATTAGCTTTCTTGTGTGTCTTCACCTGCCTATAAATTATTGATATGTGTTTGTAAATACATGCTTTACTTGGTAAAACTGTTTCAAACCTGCCTGGTTGTTTTTTTCTTCATTGATTCAACATAGTGCTTATGTAATAAATTGACAGGACGTTGTACCCCATCAATTCGCTCCATCAGGTAGCCAACTGCCACCCACGGTTTCGCTTTGCCAAATGTAATTTTTTTTTGTACACTTCAGGACTGGTATCCTACGTATATCCATCAACGCTGACATTAATTCAGCCTGGTTATTCTTCCACAGAAAACTGCTCTCTTATGTACAGATTAATTCCATCTCGTCTTCAATTATCTTACCCATCCTCCTGCTCTTGGTTCTCTGAATCCTGTGGTGAGGCTGTCGCTTTAAAACAATTTGCATTCTCCTCCTGGAAGGCAAATCCGACCACAGATAACCTCAGATCATTCCAAAAAGCCCTAACAGCTCCGACTCTCTGGAAAATCCTCTTTATCTTTGCTGATGACTCCACCCTCTGCCGTACCATCTGTCATCCCTCAGATCGGCAAGCAGCGGCTTTTTCACTCTCTGCAGATCTGGATAAAATCACAAGCTGGTCCAACACTTGGATCATGTCTTTCAATCCGTACAAATCTCACACTCTCACTATGTCTCTCGGAAAGGACCATCTGGACCCCCCCCCCCCCCCGTCTCCTTTCTTAACAATCCTCTGGAAGAAGTCCTTCATTCAAGTTTCTGGGTCTCACTCTCTGCCATGATCTTTCCTGGGAAAGCCACATTTCTAAGCTGGCCTCCAAAGCCAGTTGCCGACTGGACATCCTCTGTCGTGCAAAGTCCTTCCTTGGCACACTTGAGCTCCTGACTATGTACAAAGCTTTCATCTACAGCCCGATGGAGTACTGCTCTCCCCTCTGGGCTGGTGCTCCTGCCTCTCACCCTTCTTGGCTTCACACTGTGGAAACCAAGACATTTAGGATCATTGGTATCTCTCATGATGAGGCTGAGACTTTGGGTCTCTCACTCTCTCACCACAGGTAGGTCGGTGGTCTTTCTGTCATCTCCCATCTCCTCTCCGGCCTCCCCCACTGCACTGTCTGCAATATGTCTCCCCCTCCCCCCCATATTTCTGCAGGGGGCTCAAGGTCTGCCAACAACCCCTTCATGGTAAAACTACCAAAATCACAAATCACTGCTCACCTTCATTCTTTCATTCCTCTTTTTCCCACCTTTGGAACAAACTCCCACATTCTCTTTAATCCCACTCTTCCCTACAGGTCTTCAAAACAGCTGTTCACCACCATCTCTCATCTTCCCCCATCCAAAGCCATGATCCTTTCTACCCCCGCTAATCCACCTCAAACGCAACTCCTTCAAATTCCCTGCTGTCCTTCCCAAAAGTCCCTGTGGTGTCCATGTTGTATACCCCGTGTTCCCCGCTCCATCCCTCTCCCTTCCACAGATCTCCTCATGTCTCTGTTCCTCACTGTTTTGTCCTTCCCTCTGCCACCCCTTTTGTCTCCTGCTCCCCTTATTGTGCATTGTGTGTGTTAGCTCTCATATGAGCCTCGCCATTTTATACAAAAATAAAAATTAAAAAAACAAGTGCGTGTCTACTCTCAGGAGAGCCATTAAACAACATCTGTCCAATCTCATTAATTCACTTTCAAACTTGTCTCCCTCCTCAAAAACCTTGTGGTACCTTGTCGTCATTCTCTTCAGTATGCTCTCCTTCCATCCCTTCCCTCATTTCAAATGGCACCACAGCTGACTCTGCTGGTGAGAAGGCTGAATCCCTCAATTCTGTGTTTGCTTCAAAATATTGGTCCCTAACCCCTCCCTCTCTGATCCCATCCTTTTCAGTTGTTCTCAGTTGCCCCTGGATTCTGTGTCTTTTGCACCTGAAAAGGGGGAAATGTTACTGGCACCCTCAGGCTCCGACTCTGCAACTGGACTGGATGGCATCAGCTCACGTGTCTTAAAAAACCTGCTTTGCCGCTCTTGCGCTTCCTCTCTCTGCCCTTTTCACCTTGTCATTTACCAAAGGTCACCTTCCACTTGCTTGGAAATCAGCCAACATTTCAGCATTACATAAAAAGGTGCAAAAACGGATCTCCTCAATTAGAGACTAATTAGCTTATTTCCAATCATCAGCAAGGTCATGGAATCCATCATTGCAGTTGACATAAAATCATTCCTTTTCTCCAACAGCGTCATCTCAGATCATGAATTCTGATTCAGACCTGGTCACTCTGCCTTGGACATGCTGCTTCTACTCCTCCAACAATGGTGGAGGCCCTTATTATCAGGCATGAGATCAGGGCCATCTATCTGTACATGTCTCGAGCTTCTGATACAGTCTGACATCCTGCGCTGCTCTCCAAACTGTTCGCCAATGGAATCCAAGGCCAACTCCACTCTTGGATTACTGACTTCCTCCACTTTCGAGCGAACATGTGGCTCTGAACAGAATCCTTTCTTCTCCTCACCCTGTCAAGACTGGAGTACCTCAAGGCAGTGTTCTGGGCCCCATCATATTTCTAATCTTCATCAATGATCTCACTGACTCTCTGGAAAATCCTCTTTATCTCTTTGCTGACGACTCGACTCTCTGCCATTGCAGCTGCTTTTGAGAGAGAGAAATAAAAGCTGACAGAGTAACAATAATGCTGGAGGAGAGCACCTGAGATTGGAAGGAAGAGCACCTGAAATCGGTCTCTGATTGTGCAGAACTGAGTCTGCCGGAGCTATGAACAATTCTTTCTCAAAAGCAAGGAGGGCTTTGAGGGGAGCGATGGTTTTGCCGGATTGCACCAGAGAGCTGCCGACTTGTTGAATCCTGCTCCATGACTTCTGCACAGTTTTCCTCTGGGTTTGAAATCGACCTCTCGGCATTGTTTGTATTATATTCCCTTCGAACCATTATGAACCATTAAGACGGGTAAGATAAGAACCATTATGAACCGCTAAGAAAAGGCATCATTCTGATTTTTTCTGATTGGAATCAAGCATTTTCCTATTTCTTGGGACTCTCCTGATCAGTTTGATGTTGAATGGCATTTAGTTATTTGCCAGGTTAGATTGCTCAAAATATAGGACACTTTATATAGTTTTGCTGCAGCAATAGGTCTAGGCAAAGTTGTGTGACATGTCAATACTTAGATCAGGGAAACTGGTGACCCAGCCCGATGTTATACCTTGGCATGAGGGACATTTATTACCCTCGCCAGAGGAGAGGGTATTGTATTTGGGTCCGTTTGGTTGTTTGTTTGTTTGTCTGTACTGAACGTGAGTATGTATTTTAATTACATGAGAGCCACCCTTTAGAATCCTTTAAGACCCCTAAGACCCGTGAGAACCTTTACAACCCTGAGAACCATAAAGACCACAAAGACCTGAAGGATCGTGAAGACCCTGAGGACCCAAAAGTCCCAAATGACTCATAACACCCAGTGGATCCAAAATACCCTGAGGACCGAAAAGATGCAAAAAATCCAGAGGACTCCAAGGACCCATAAGACCCTGAGGACCCAAAATATCTCGAGAACCAAGAGGACCCATAAGACCAAGAGGACCCAAAAGACCCAATGACCCAGAGAACCAAAAAGACCCTGAAGATCCAAAAGACCCCGAAGACCCTTTAGACCCCTTAGACATTTTAAGACAACTGAGACCTTTTGAGACCCCGAAGACCATTTAGACACCAAGACCCTATATATCCCATCCATTTGACCTTTACACATTTACAACAAGACCATTTGGACTTTTCATTTGCAAAGACCTTTCATTTAGTACATCCTTTCATTTATTTGCCCCACAAAATACACCACACAAAACAAGTCTTGGCAAGGGTCTGCAATCTCTGATTTCTCTTTCTTGTTACATATGCAAACGGGGGATTCTGACCTCTCCTTATTTCACATATGCTTCATACATGTCTCTTCTATCTCCTCCCCTTACTCCTATCTCTTGCTAATTCCTTCTTTGTGTTCTCTCCATACTCCTCCACCATGCTTTTTTCCTCCATCATTACCCCACGCACGCAAAGCAAAAAGCAGGGTTAAGCAATTGCTTCACTTGTCTGTCTGTCCGTCTGTCTTTTCACAAATGTCAATTTATGATTAACAACTTCATTTCAACTGAATGTTATATTTTGAACATTAATTGGAAAACAAACTTCTGCGTTTGGTGAAACTTTGGCTCTGAATTTGTCCCGATCTCACAAAACGCAGAGAGGAGTGAGATATATTTTTTAGTCTGTCTGTCTGTCTGCCTGGCAGTCAAACAAAATTGAAAATCATTCCAAACAGGAAACTCACTCTTATAAAGGACACAAACAACAGACACAAATAACTAATTTAACGTGTTAAATAAGGTGGTGCAATAGACGCTGCGTCAACAGCGATAAATTTCCGTAATTTTATTTTTAATGCGACCTTTACAATCTTTAGTTTATTTCTATTTAATTATCTATCTATAATTCCAGCAATGTGTGTGTGTGTGTGTGTGTGTGTGTGTGTGTGTGTGTGTGTGTGTGTGTGTTTGTGTGTGTGTGCCTGTGACCGCTGTTTCTCGACAACCACTCGTCCGATCTAATTGAAACTTGCCAGATATATTGCTGGGGACCTGAGGATGTGCCTTTTCAAGGTTTCATATTAATCGGACAAGTGCTTCCCAAGTTATGGCCATTTATTTACCAACCAATGACAAGACATGTTGCTGCGTAGGCGTGGCCGATGGGGAAGAGAACCTCAGCCACGTTCCCCATTAAGGGTTACAACGTACGGACTTCCGGAGAGTGATGACTTCGTGTATTCTAATAATTTCTCGATTTCTTATGCGCATTTATAGATAAACACAATTTCCCAAGTTATGATCGTTTTCATATTAGACGGTGCATAAATTTCGGTAACGTCAGAGTGAGCTGGTATGCTCCGAACCAGGAAGTAAATTATTTTTTTTTGCATGAACGTTTTTTTTCTCTCTCTTCTCTTCTCTTTGTGTTTTTCCTTGCGACGACATTGCGAAAACGCAAAATACGTTGGCGCTAATTGAATAATTGGCCATTAAAACTAATAATTTATCAAAACGTTGGCAGATCCAGCAGCCTCCGCATTCTTGGCCTGGACGAGGAAACAAAGAAGAAGCGCCGGTTCCTCAGCAATGTTGTTTATGAAGAGAGGCTAACGAGATATAGGTGTGTACATGGAGACAATTATTATTTCATTTATTGAAGAAAAATTGTTCCGAAAATAATTTATCAAAAAAAGTGCACAACTTTTTTTTTGTTTCCAATTGTCAAAACGGTGTTTGGAAGTGTTAAAGAATTCAGCTCCACTCGACATGCTTGGCGCTTGTCAATGAAATACATCTCGATTTGGTGGTAAAAACGATTCACAACGACGGGTTTCCTTACTCATTGCTCTGCAGTCTCCATTCAACCCCTTCATTTGTCATCTCATTGACCTCATTTCATCTATCTATAATTCCAGCAATGTGTGTGTGTGTGTGTGTGCGTGCGTGTCATCTATAATTCCAGCAGTGTGTGTGTGTGTGTGTGTGTGTGTGTGTGTGTGTGTGTGTGTGTGTGTGTGTGTGTGTGTGTGCGTGTCATCTCTAATTCCAGCAGTGTGTGTGTGTGTGTGTGTGTGTGTGTGTGTGTGTGTGTGTGTGTGTGTGTGTGTGTGTGTGTGTGTGTCGTTTACGAGAGCGAAGGAACGGCCTGTGTGGTTGTTGTTTCTGGCACGTGGTTTGAAAGTTTTTGTTTTTGTTTGCACGTACTGGCACGCACCTACGGGCATGCACTCGTATACACAAACACCGGAGAACACAAATCGCCTTCGTAATGCTTCCAAAAACCTCCAGTACTTAGACATGTGTAGGTGGTATACAAGAGTGTATCAACAGCACGAACAAGGAATAACAAGGAAATCCAACACTGGTGGAGTCCATTCTGCCCATCATACCTGCGTGATTACCACACCAACCCATACCACACTACACAAGATCCAAGGAAGAAAATGCAAAAATATGCTTTAAATGAATGAAATAATATTTTTGTTTGTTTAATTTGTTTTTTTTTTGTAGTTTTTGTATTTTTTTTCTCCTTTTCTTCACCTCAGGGGAGGGGGCATGAGCTTGGTTAAAACACACACAATATCAACCACACAAACCCCCCTTCACAAGGTCCTCACCAACAACACTCCGTACACAATCACCCATCAATGCTCAAACTACCTAAAAGTCTGATCAACATCCCCATACCCCTCTATATCCATAACTTCCAGGTACCTATCTAATTCTAATTTAAACTTATCTACTGTTTCTGCTGCCACTCCCTTTCCAGGGAGACCATTCCATGCATTAACTACGATCTGAGTGAAAGTCCCCTGCCTTACTACTGTCTTAACTCTCCTCTTATTGACTCTCAGGCTATGGCCCCTGGTTCTATCACTGTCTACTCTGTTGAATAATTAATCTACACTTATTTTATCGATACCTTTCATTATCTTAAACATCTCTATCATATCTCCTCGTAACTGCCTTCTTTATCATGTATAAAGCCCTATCTCCTTCAGCCACTCCTCATAGCTGAGTCTAGCTAGGCCCGGAATCAATCTGGTAGCCCTGCGCTGAACCCTCCCTATGGCATCTATGTCCTTCCGGAACAGTGGTGACCAAAACTGCACACAATATTCTAGATGTGGCCCTCACTAAATTCCTGTACAATGTTAACACCACCTCTTTTGATTTGTAATTGATCCCCCTCTGAATACAGCCTAAACCCCTATTTGTTCTTTCTATAGCTGCTTGGCACTGTGCTGCCTGCTTACCTCCCATATCTATTACCACCCCCATATCATTCTCCTTCTCCTTCTCCTTCTCCTGTGTACCACCCCCAGACTAAACTTCCGGATTTTTTGTATGACCTTTAAAATCATTATTTTATTTCAATTGAATTGTATACTTAAACACTGTATGGGGTAAGGTGTTCGATGAACTCTCTCGTTCTTTATTGTTTTATTTTTCTCAATTTTAATTCAAAATATGGCCACCCTCCCCTCCCTTTCCCACCTTATATGCACACAGGAGAGACAGATGGTCTCTTATGCAGATAATAATTAGGATGTTGCTATTGCCTTGTATTTACGATTGAATCCTCAACAAAAAAATTTCCTATGATTTCCTTAAAGACCTAATATAAATCTTATGAGAATCTCATAATACATTTTTGTAAAACATGGCACTGTACGTAGGGGAGAACGGTCTAATAATGAACCCTTGGAGAAAGTAGATTCCAAGGTTTTCTTGTTGATGTAAAAAAAACCATGTAAAGGAAATATATTTGGTTTCTATCATAATATTCTATGTTGTTTCATGATAAAACATTGACAACTTCAGCTTAAACCACCCAGGTTTGTAGACGGAAAGCCCCAAAAGAGTCCACATTACCCCCATTCTGTTATAGGTTTGTCATATGTGTTAAATGTGTATGATGAGAAAGCATGTTGGTGGCAGGTACATTCAGGCCTCCACTTCGGCCAAGGATGTGATCCTGCTTGTTGATGTGAGTGGCAGTATGAAGGGTCTCCGCATGACGATCGCAAAACGGATGGTCACCTCAATCCTGGACACACTCGGAGACAATGACTTCTTCAACATAATTGCGGTAGGTATTCATTGTTCAATGAAAGTCTTGCAGAAGGCTCTTCAGAGTTTTCAGAGTTTTAATGCTTAAAGGTGCAAAGTTCTCATATAGATATACATTAAGAAGAAAAAAAGAATGATTCTTCTTCATCTTTTTTTCTTTTATTTATGACTTCTTCATCTCGAACATTGGCATTCAAACGATAAATCATATATACAGTGGGGAGAACAAGTATTTGATACACTGCCGATTTTGCAGGTTTTCCCACTGACAAAGCACGAAGAGGTCTGTAATTTTTATCGTAGGTACACTTCAACTGTGAAAGACGGAATCTAAAACAAAAATTCTGAAAATCACATTGTATGATTTTAAAATAATTAATTTGCATTTTATTGCATGAAATAAGTATTTGATCACCTACCAACCAGTAAGAATTCTGGCTCTCACAGACCTGTTAGTTTTGTCTTGAAGAAGCCCTCCCATTCTCCACTCATTACCTGTATTAACTGCACCTGTTTGAACTTCTTATCTGCATAAAAGACAGCTGTCCACACTCAATCAATCAGCCTCCAACCTTTCCACAATGGGCAAGACCAGAGAGCTGTCTAAGGACATCAGGGACAGAATTGTAGACTTGCACAAGGCTGGGATGGGCTACAGGACAATCGGCAAGCAGCTTGATGAGAAGGCAACAACTGTTGGCGCAATTATTAGAAAATGGAAGAAGTTCAAGAAAACAGTCAATCTCCCTCGGTCTGGGGCTCCATGCAAGATCTCACCTCATGGAGCCTCAATGATCATGAGAGGTGAGGGATCGGCCCAGAACTACACAGCAGGACCTGGTCAATGACCTGAAGAGAGCTGGGACCACAGTATCAAAGAAAACCATAAGTAACACACTACGCCGTCATGGATTAAAATCCTGCAGCGCACGCAAGGTCCCTCTGCTCAAGCCAGCGCATGTCCAGGCTCGTCTGAAGTTTGCCAATGACCATCTGGATGATCCAGAGGAGGAATGGGAGAAGGTCATGTGGTCTGATGAGACAAAAATAGAGCTTTTTGGTTTAAACTC
Source organism: Eptatretus burgeri (assembly GCF_056783735.1). NCBI lineage: Eukaryota > Metazoa > Chordata > Myxini > Myxiniformes > Myxinidae > Eptatretus > Eptatretus burgeri. Next base: position 26,381,778 of record NC_140970.1, on the reverse strand, counting down.
CACTCGCCGTGTTTGGAGGAAGAAGAAGGATGAGTACAACCCCAAGAACACCATCCCAACCGTGAAGCATGGAGGTGGAAACATCATTCTTTGGGGATGCCTTTCTGCAAAGGGGACAGGATGACTGCACCGTATTGAGGGGAGGATGGATACACATACATATACTGTATATACACATACATATACTGTATATACACATACATATGAAATCTCAAAAAACAACCAAATAAGCGAGGAATGACACAATATTATAATGCCACAATACGACACCACAATCCTCTTGTAGATTACCATCACGACATATTTTGACATTTCACTTTTGTTGAGGGATTGTGATGGTAGAACCATGGACCAGCCACACTAAGTCCACGACTTCCTGCAAAGTCAAGGAACTTCGTGCTATTCTGGTTCACAGTTCCAGACCCATGGGGACCAACACACGTCTCATAACCATCCCTATCAGTTACAGTTGATGCATTGAAATTGTGAATTGATGGAATGAGGCTTTAACACCGATTACAGCAATTTCCAGCAATATCGCAATGATTACCTCAAACAAAAGAAGGTTGCTTCAATGTTTACAATAAATACATCGAGTATGTAACTACAAATATATTTAAATAAAGCCTAAGAGGATTGTTTGATTAATTAATGGTAACAAACCAACACGGGTGACTAGATCCCACAACCAAATCTAACAGCTTTTACTCACATGGATCACGTAAATCATGTAATTTTAAGTTCTGTTTGCAATTTAATAAAACTGCAAAGTCGAAGACACAACCAGATTTGTTGAGTCGCATCAATGACGATAATAATCATAAAGCATCTCGCCGTTTCAAAAGGAGCCTTAGACTGTCTGACCGTGGTACAGAGCAAAATGAGAATGCTGATCGATCCGGCCAAAGCTCACATCAGCCAACTTCGGTTAAATCTCCCCTTTTTCTGACGAAGACCATGTCCTCGCTTTCAAGAAAGATAAAATGGCGGGCCCAGCATTCTGAACATTCCGGATGTGACATATGGGAGGTAACTCCACGAGGCATATATGCCAGCAAATTAATCGCTTACATAATACAGGGTGACAATTCATTCATGAACACATTTTTTTGTTGTTGATAAATTGTTTCATTTAAATTGGATAACTTAGGGATACCAGATATTTAAAAGAACATAGTATGGAAACATTGGTGACATTCCCACTTCCTCATTTCTTGAAAATGACTGATATCAGTTTACTTCCGTTGAAACATATGCCATTACATGCTGAAGTGCTGAAGAAAAGATTCGACTTATTTCATCGCGGATTATCTCCTTGTTTCATCTGCTGTGACAGTTGGATTTTGTTGCGGTATAGACGAAGATCCTTCTTCACAATTGTACGCATAGTTTCCCTGTTAATGCTGAGCTCTTGAGACTTCCTTCTTGCCGACTTCTTTGGGCTCTGTAGAGCTGCTTTTCTCACTCTTTTCAATTGTTTCTTCAGTTCTTAATAAATTTCTTCACCCGGACCTTTTTGCATCCGCTACACTGCCTGTTGTCCTGTGTGCTCGAACATAGTGCAATCTTGAATTCCATGTGGGACATGTTCGCAAACCAAACATTGTCCGAAACTGTCTTTGAGCAATTGTAATTGAGTAGTGATTGGCAACATAAAGATCCACAATGACTGCTCTGTGTTTCACACTCCATTTGTCCATTTTTGGTTTTGATGATTGGGTTCAATTTTCCAAAGCTTATTCCTTCACAGCACCTGGAAAAAAAAAATCAAAACCAGATATTTATTATAAAGCATTATTCATGATTAAAATGTGTTCATGAATTAATTGTGGCCCTATAGTTGTTACAAATTGGTGGAATACTTGCAGTGACCTGCAGAATATCTGTGCAATGTAAAATGTGACTTCAAGTCTTCAATTCTACCCCCCCCCCCCCACCACCAGCTCACAAACCCCAAGTCATCAACCTCTGCCTCCCAACTCTAAGGTTTATTAAATCCCCTCCCCACCCACCCCTCATCAAGTTCCTCCCCCCCCACCCTGACAAAAAGTCCCCCCCCCCAAGCCTCAACCTACCCCTCCCAATTCTGTCCAATCTTTGCTCTCCCACTCTCTCCATCCCCAACTCTGTTCTCTCCTCCTCACCCTCACCCGCTCATAAAAGCACACAGGCACTCTTACATTGAAATAGCTGAATATTTCATGTTTTCCCCTCCCCTATCATGCTGTCGAGGAGGCGACATCTTGATGTAAATTAAGTTGGGAAAACTGTCAGCTTAAGATTGTTTCGTGTCACCACATGGGAGGTGGTGCTGTGTTAATTAGGTAGGGTTTAAGGCTAATTTCTCTCAGTATGTGATTTCCCCCTGTGATCTTTTCCCACGTTTTTGCATTGACAAAACCGGCAATATAAGAACCACGTTTTCAATAACAACAACAACAACAACAACAACAACAGAGCGAAACATTTCCAAGCAGGCAAAAAACCCCGCTTTCTCGGCTTCGGACCGGCAAGTCACGCCCCCAAGGTTGATCATTGGTCGGTGTGACGTGAGACGGGGGCATGATTGGAGAGCAGATAGTTGGTGTGAGGAATGCGGTTGAGACAGAGGGTCTCGTTTTTGCTTTCCTCTCAGCACGACAATATAGCAGTGCGATTCTATTTGTTCGTGCTGTGTGAATTTGCTCGCATGCTGGAACAGGACGCTGGTCATTGTCTGTTCGCTGAATCATGAAGTTGTATGCTTTAAGGAGAGAGAGAGAGAGAGAGAGAGAGAGAGAGAGAGAGAGAGAGAGAGAGAGAGAGAGAGAGAGAGAGAGAGAGAGAGAGAGAGAGAGAGAGAGAGAGAGAGAGAGAGAGAGAGAGAGAGAGAGAGAGAGAGAGAGAGAGAGAGAGAGAGAGAGAGAGAGAGAGAGAGAGAGAGAGAGAGAGGGAGAGAGAGAGGGAGAGAGAGGGGGAGAGAGAGGGGGAGAGAGAGGGGAGAGAGAGGGGGAGAGAGAGGGGGAGAGAGAGGGGGAGAGAGAGAGGGGGAGAGAGAGAGGGAGAGGGAGACACGAAGACGGACAGGGACAGACAGACAGAGAGAGAGAGACAGGGACAGACAGACAGAGAGAGAGAGAGACAGGGACAGACAGACAGAGAGAGAGAGACAGGGACAGACAGACAGAGAGAGAGAGAGACAGGGACAGACAGACAGAGAGAGAGAGACAGGGACAGACAGACAGAGAGAGAGACAGAGACAGAGACAGGGACAGACAGGGAGAGAGACAGAGACAGAGACAGGGACAGACAGAGAGAGACAGAGACAGAGACAGGGACAGACAGGGAGAGAGACAGAGACAGGGACAGACAGAGAGACAGAGACAGGGACAGACAGACAGAGAGAGAGAGAGACAGGGACAGACAGAGAGAGAGACAGAGACAGAGAGAGATTGAGATTGGAGAAGAAGAGCACGTCTCTCACCGATAACTCGGTGTTATCCCATTCTACCACTGAGGAAGAAGGCAGGCCATTGTTGTGAGTGGACACGGTGTTAAGAGAGGAATGGTGTGGCAAGTTCGACCATGAGAAGAAGGCTGCACAGCGGTTTCTGGGCCACACATATTCTGGGCCTGGTGTTGAATAGCGCCACACTAATTACCTCACGTATGCTTCCCATCCAGAGAGCAACTTGGTGCCATTTTAGGTGCGGTTTCCCGTGCATTGACGATCGCCAAGCTCCAAAATGATCATCTTTGGACACACAGCTAAGAGCCAGAATAAAGGAAGGATTTTCTTTATTTCATCTTCCCCTTGTCTGTATTTGAGTCTGTGTGGGGACGTCTCAAAATTAGCTTTACTTTACCTCATGTTTTTATTATCACGCATTGATTTATTCCTATTATAAATATTTGATTTATGTTCATTAAACCTTTATTTATTAAATTTGCTTGTGTCTGTCTATTTGTCGTGGGATCAAGTATAAACCCTTGTGCTTCCATCTGGTACACGCCTTTTCCGCCCTCCATCCCGCACGTGCTATAATCTCCTGGAATTACATGTTCGCCTCCAAGGTAGAACCATTCAGCGATCTGTCTAGATTAGTGTTAATGCCCCATCCACAACAACTGGGTCAAGGGTGGGAATTAACTTAACCCCCTTGGACATGACTATATACATATACTAGTAAAGGTGCCCGTCTTGGACGGGCGTCACTGGCAACATATGGTAAAAGACAGATAGCATGAATATATTTTAAACAATATATTATATCATTTTTATCCATTGATTATCATTTAGGTTTTCCCCTTCGACTGTCCCGCAGTAGCTCCACTTCGATGACATTACCACGTAGTTTAGTGACTACACAACGTGTACTATTCGTGAGTTCCGGAGGATCCATAGAGCGCATTAAAATTACA